>NC_052625.1:110600821-110903852 GCF_016161935.1 Mauremys reevesii | reverse complement strand
AATCTGGAAGAATAAAACACAAAAGGCTGCATTGTTTTTATGTTGCCCTCTACAGACATAGTTGGATGAAAGCGCCTTACCACATCTTTCCTTCAGAAGACCCTAGCAAACTAGAGGAAGCACATTCCATTTTAATGTTTGTTAATTCATAAGAATTTTTAAAAGCCTTTTTAAAATTTGTCTTATGAGTGTACATTGTTACTTAAGGTTGTTAAACATGCACATGTCCATTTATTAGCCTGTTCCTCCCCCTTATCTTGCAGTTGGTGGTTTAGTCTCTGAAAATAAATCAGGAGGGCAGCAGTGGTTGGGGTTAGCTAAATCTAACCTGACTCAAACGCGTAAAACCCTTAGCTCTGAGTCCATTACACACGGAAATAAAGGTTAATTTGGTGGCAGCAACTCGGTTTAGTTTTGGTTTATTTGTGGGAGAGGGGAGAAAGGAGAGTTTGGTACAATGCCTATCACAATTAGGCTCTTATCTCTGTTGAAGCCTCTGGGCTTTATTGTAATATAATTGTATTATTTTTTTAAAAAAAACTAATTTTAGTTTTTTTATTTCCCTCTGCAGGGAAAAAAAAAAAATCAACTTCCACTGTTGCAGTTAAACGGATCACATTAAAGGCCAGGAGACCCAGAAACTGAGTTTGACAGTGTTAAAGCAGTAACTTTTAAATAGAAATAAGAATATTTTCCAAGAAAAATATTCTTGAAATTGATATTTTCAGTTCTAATTTTAACTTCTGTAGAACACTAGCAGCTTGTGATTGTTAGCTTTCAGAGGGTTACAAAAAACCCCAAACACACAGCATGCTTTAACAAACAGATTTTTTTTAAATGCACTCTATAAGTGATTTTAATAATTGTTTCACCACACACATTCTCTTACACTCTGTGCTGTAGTCCACGGTTTTCTCTCAAATAAGTCCCCATTATTGGAGTCTATCAATCAATCACTTTACAAGACAGGTTATAAGGTTTATGGCACACCCATCCTACCTGTCCCAAGAGACAAGTGTTCCTTCTTTGTAACCGTCTTCTGAAGGACCAGCCTGTAGGAAAAGCAAAAAAGTTACCATTTTCAGTGATGGGTACATAATAAAGTGTTTGTTGATATTACCATAATGAATCAAGATTAAGGGGGTTTTAACTTCGGTAGCTCTAAAACAAAATGTCAGTTATGTTCTTGGTGTGTGTGGAGATTTTTTTATATATATATAAAAATATAAATAACTGGGCTTGGTAGCAGCCTGCAATATATTTTATGCCAATACACATTGCTGTATTCATGGAGTCAAAGGTCAGGATTGAGCCTATATTACTACCGAAAAAAAGCATAATTTTGCATCTCCAAAAACTGTTAGTTTTAGTTCTCTAAAATTAATTGAAATCCAATTTAAGACTGATATAAGTAAAGACACTCTAAATGAGGGCTACTACTTTACTCAATGTTTCCTGCTTCATAGCCCATGATAACCTCAATCCTGCAAAGGGGTCTAGCAGATGGATCCTTACATCCAAAAAGATTCCCTGTTGATTTAGGGGACACTATACACATATAAAGATCTACCTCCATGATTCCCACAGCAAGATCAGGGCATATGCACTATGTGGAGTACCTATGAACACCTTTGTAAAACCATACATAGGCACAAGAACACAGCAAGTCTTTTAATCAGGAACTACTCTGAAGTTATTTTTTCCTTAATCAAACCACTAAACTGAAATGCAAGTTTTAAATTTAATATCTTGTGTTCAAAGGCAAGCAAAGTTTTAAAAAAACAAAACACACATACAACTATGTTGGCATTGTGCGCGCATTCTACATGCGCACATTTATTTTATCTCCTGCAATGGCGACAATCCTGTAAGAATGCTGCTCTCAAGCTAATAAAGAGGTAGGTTTTATGTTTGAGTTGAATAATAAATTTCTGGATACTTACAGATACCCTAGAGCTGGCTCTTACTCTGGCTACAAGATCTTTTTCTTTCTCAGCAGCTTGCCTTTGGATCCTCTGGAAGTTGGCCAGTGCAGTACTGAACTCTGCCACAAGACGATCTTTCTGTATTTTTCTTTGACGCTATTGGAGGAAAGCAAGACTGATTTTTATAACAGCAAACAAGCTTGCTCCTGTTCAAGGCTTTACAAATAAATTATTTCAAGGGTGGTTTTTTCTTCCTCCTCTCTTTTTTTCCCCCCTTCCCGTTGCCATGAGACACTTTATTTAAAGTGTGAGGTCCATGCTATGTTCCCTCTCATTTGAGATTGTATGGACTACCTCCCATTCAGGTTCACATAATAACCCTATCACTATTACAGCAATTGTGGAAAAATAGTATTAGGAATGCAATGCATTTTCAACTGTCTTAGTGGTATTTAACAGCTGGAATTAAGGAGGATCCAGCATCACACATCCAGACAGCTTTCAGTAAGCCACTAGTGAGACCTTCTGTCTTACTTATTAATTATTAAGTAGGTTCACTGTACAATTGCTGAATATTTTGATATTGTAAAATTTCAACTGTATAAAAACAGCCCAGAGCATTGGGGGAGGAGGGGAAACTCAGTGATTTAATTATAAGACAGAAGCGCTGAATGTATGCCCTGAACTGTACCTGAGAGGCGAAATGACCTTGTAATCATGTTTTTACAAAACCATCAATTTCCAATTTTTACTCCTGTTGAGAATGGACCCTGTGAGGGCATGAGAGAATTTCCTCTAGATTTCCTCATCCACACAGATCACATTGCAAATTCAAAGGGAGTGTCAAAGAGCTACAACTTGCCCTTAGTCAGCCAATCACCTCCACTTTTCCATCCTGGAGTCACAAACAAGGGTGGGAGGGAACAGTCTGGTCAAACAACATGGTTGGGTTTCTTACCACAAACTTTCAGACTCCAGGGCCAAGCAAAAGAGGCACTTCAAAAAAAAAAAAAAAATGTTGGGGGGGGTGAAGGGGGTGTCTAGAGGTATTTATGTACCAAGTGCAAAGTTTAAGCAGCAAACATGAATGAGATAGAAGTGATTAAATAATTATAATCTGTTGACCATACAAACTCATTTTAAATCTCTTAATCCTACAAGTCACAATAACACACCATCAGCAGCAATAGTAATTACCACGTGTGGTAGCAATTCTTGTCAGAGTGCTTTAGTTCTGATACATTGTAGGAGCAATTGCTTACAGAAAACTATTGTGCATTTTACTGCACTTGAGGCCTATTAAATGACTTCTACATAGCACTGAACATTCGTTTTAAACACAGACTTCACTTGGATGTTGTCAACATCTAGTAATGAGAGCCATAATATGAATACGTAACGTAAAGCATCTGAATGGCTTCAATCAGCCAACATTATGTTCAAATGATCCATGTTCTTCATTTTTATACCTGTTCACTTGTTGCAGGCAGAGACCCAAACTCTTTAATGTTCTTGTCGGTTTCTTTGGCAAGCTGGTTTGCATGCTGCTGCTTCTGCTGCCTAAACCAAACACAAAGTCTGCATTATAGCCACTGGATTATTTTGCTGGAACAATTTCATTGCTGCTCAGGAGCAGTATTTTTTGAAAACAGTTACCAAGTATCTTACTAAATATTTATTTATAGGCATTTGCAGTGGAATCGGCCACTGGCTATTGTACAGAAAAAGTTACAAATACCAGAGCCATTTTTGGAAATATCTGTAAGCAAAAATATTTGTAGAAAAATAAAAAGTAATTTGCAGCCTCGTCAATTAAATGAATCAAGATGCTTTTGCGGTGGCCCCTGAACAATGAAGTATACATATAGCAGACTTCAGACACCCTCTAAAAAGAGAAGATCAGGAAAAAAAAAAAAACAGTTTCCTTTTTTGATAAATCAAGCAGTCAAACTTTCATTTTTTAAACTGTGGTCTTTGGCTCAGGTGTAAATTTAGGACCATGCCCACCCACTCAATCCATAGCAAATTTCTTCCTGATGTCAATGGGAGGTTTGTACCAATAAAAGGGGAGGATGTCTCTTATGTGGGAACTAAACTTGTATTACTTGTTCAGTATCTTTTAGTGGAGAAACATACTCACTGTTAGCACAGGTATTTATGCCCTTTGTTACTCTGCCTTCCTCATCCTCTTTTCCTTCGTTGCCTTTTCCATGCCTGTGACTCTCCTTACTTTCCTTTTTATTTCCTTCCCTTCCTCACTTCCCATGGATTTAACTTCAATCCCCTCCCCCATTTCATCTGCAAAAATGATCAGCAATGAAAGGGTTAACATTGGTGGGGAGGGGGTTGTTTGTTTTAAAGTGTCCTCATTAAGCTTTAGAAGCAAAACATTCCAATGAGATAATAGAAGCCAGGAGTTCCCACCTCTCAGGTGATGTCTTCACCAGCAATGTCAAAGGGCTGCCGCGGCAGAGCTTTAACATGGCTGTGTAGTCGTGGCACCAGCGCTGGGAGAGAGCTCTCCCAGCACCAACCACATGAGGGGAGTAGCTACCAGCCCTGGGAGCACAGCTCCTAGCGCTGGTGCACTGTCTACACTGGTGCTTTACAGCGCTGAAACTTGCAGCACTCACACGGGGGGGGGGGGGGGGGGTTTCACACCCCTGAGCGAGAAAGTTGCAGCGCTGGAAAGTAGCAGTGTAGACAAGGCCTCTGTCACAATTTCACTCTATCTGGAGACTGAGGAAAACAGCACTGCTTAAGTCAACCATTCAAACATGACTGGAAAGTGATCTTCACAGTCACAACTTTTTTTTTTTTTTTTTTTTTTTTAAGAAAGCTTAGATTCTGCAGAATGACTCACAAACAGGAAAACATGAAGCATGTCAGACCCATCCCAAAGAGCAGATATTTTAAACATCTGCCACAATACAATTTTCCTGGATATTTAGAAGCTGCCAGAGACCTACATGTATTCCCAGATTGCAAATCTGGGCAACAAAAGGCATATGGCTTCCCCACTTTCAGGGAGCAGAGCATCATTCCTCTGGTATACATTCAAATTCCCACCCCCCATACCGTACCAGATTAACGTTGGTTTTGTAGATGTAGTTGTAGCCAGTTTACCCTCAATCCAAACAAAACATTGCATAAGTAGAGGTCCCCAGAGCGTGGGACACCTTGTGTAAGGGTGTGGAGGAATGTTTGGGGTGGCACACAGCTGGGGCCTGGGCCAGCCCTCACAGCCCTGCCCCCAGCCAGGGCCCTAGCCTTGGCCACCTAACCCTGGTCCACTTCCCTTCCCTCCCAGAGCTGCATCCCTACTCCTGGCCCTAGCCCGGGGGGCACAGACAGGGATAAGGGGAGGGCACAAGGTAAATAGTTTGGGGGCCACTGGCATAATCTGATCAAATCATACTAGCCAAGATCAGATTTTCAACTAATGTAGGTATGCAATTATGTGCCTAATTTTCAATATATAATCACTGCAATCCAATGTGCAAATGGCTAAAAAACAGGAAACTGCACTAGAATGCCTAGCAGCATCCCCCCCACACTCCCTATTCCATGCTGAATGATACCAAGTGCAAGAGGAACTTAACTAAACTTTGAGTTTAGTTACTGTATAAGTGCTAGAGTTTACTTTCAAATCACTGTCATCAGTCGGAATCCATTATGGATCCAGGGTAGTATGTCATCAATTTTGTAGTCCTAGTTCAGAGTAATTAGAGTAATTTGTCATCTTGCCCAGAATGAATGTGACAGGCCTGGTCTAATGTACATTTCCCTCCTGCCATTCAATGGCTACTGTGCTATATTAACAGCCACAGAGAAATGTCTGCCAACTTTCTCACTCAATGAGCTCATGCAGCACATGCAGCCCATGCATATTTGTGGTAGGATTAAAGAATAAAAGTGGTAGAAGAGTTTGGTCCATGTCAAATGAGCCTCTGTACTAAGAAACAGAACGGCTAGCAGTCTCTTTCAATGGGACACAAACGAAAGCCCACATTCAGAGGGCTGAACTTCAATGTAACTTCTGACAACTAGCCTTATTTCACTTCTGCTTTCTCTAGTATTTTTGGATTATGTTCACCTTGTAATTTCACTTGATACTGTGGTTAGCATTGTTTAACAGTCTCACTTTGCCTTCTTGCAGTACCCCACAAAAGCACCCCCCTCTCCAGGGGATACCACATTGAGTTCTCTACAAAAAGAATGTTCTGGAGGTTTTTGAATCCTTAGAGCCAAATTAGTACCTTCCAGTGCTGTCAGTTTGTGATTATATTTAACACAGCACATGTTCAGCAGAAGTACTGAGAACTGCCAGTCAGATAGGTTAGCATGGCAAGATCTTGAAGGTTACAAAAATACATTAGATGATTAATTTTTTCATGTTTAAGCTTTAATACTTCTGTTCTACTTCCACCGTCCCATCCCCAACAAAGCTGAATGCTTTGCTAAAAATCACTGTCACCTACTGAGGCAGTATTTACAATATCGTGAAATGAGAGATCTTCATGTAAAGTACTTACAGCTGTTGCCTCAACTCAGGCGTGTCTTGTGGTGTTCCAAGTTGATGCAGTATTCTTTGTATTTCTGCAGCTGTTAGTGAAGAGGAAGAGAGATTTTAAATGACCCAGTTAGATATATTTTCCCCTTTAGTTTTATGCATTTTTGCTTGACAACTCTAAAACATACACTTGCTGACGAAAAAAGTGTATGTGCAACTGTGATAGGCCAAGCAAAATGTGATTTTCAATAAGCCTAAATTAAATTCTAGGTTATGTCAAAAAGGAACACAACATCCTGAAATATCTAGGCAGAAAGTGGTCATGAAAGGCTGAAGTTAGTTTAAGCCAGACTCCTTAATTCAAATTTATCTACAATTATTTCAAGAAGCAATAAAAACTGTGTACTGGTTTATTCATCCTGTGCGTGTGCTATATCAGACAAACATCTGAAAGACTGATACGATATTGACATGTGTATAAATATTCATAACTAGTATGTTAATGACAACAGCTCACAAAACATTCCTAAGCTTAAAGTAGTACTGATACAAAATGAATATTGAGGGCTACATTTGAAGTTTGATTTAAGCATTTGTTCCAAATGTATAAAAACAAATATTTTCTTATGGGATACAATGAGAAACTCAAAGCCTCATGCCAAGTTTTAAGCGTGTTACACAAAATGTATCTCAGCTCTGAATTAGCAAAATGAAGATGCACCTGAGCCTTCCTTTTAAGGAAATGTGTCGGGGTGGGGTAGGGGAAGAGAATGAAATCAGAGCTTTATTTTACAATGTTATTATTTGTGATGTGATCACTAGTCTGATTCCACAGTGGCACATTTTTAGAAAGCCAAGACAGGGAGAGTATATAATGGGGAGAATCTATATTAGCATACCCTCAGTCAACGGTTATTTGTCTCCCCAAAACACATTTATCCCCATGCAGTCATCTAGGCAGCAGAAAATATGATGTAGGAAGAGCTCTGGATTTGATGATTTCATGATATGTAATTTAGTGTGTTTTGAGGAACTAAAGAAAAATTGCAAAATTTAGATAAAGTGAGTTTGAGAAAGATGCCTCCTTTTACTGTTTAAGAACAGGAAAAATAAAGATTCATGGCATTATACATTCAAAGTCTACAAGATGTCTATTATATAAACTAAATATTATAGCAAGGTGTTTATCCAATCCCATAAAACAAAAACACAAACAAAAAAAAAAGTGAGAATCCCTTATTGAAACATTTTAAAAAACAACATTAGCAGTTGAGTGATTTTTAAAAGATATTTTTAAGAGTCCTCAGTTAGTTAATCATTATATTGTTTTTATATGTTTAGTTTTAAATATATAAATTCCAATATTCAGTATTGTTAAAGTGACTGATAATTTTCTTTCTACCCTCATAATATAGAAAGTACTTAAATATTTTGGAAAAAACTGATTGTGCAAAGTTTTTTTTTTTAAATATATAAAAATCAAACTTGCATAACATACAAATAAGCTTTTGGGAAGTTTGAAAGTGAATTTATATACTTGAATTTCTGTGTAGTTTAAACTATTGATATAAAAAAAGAACTTAATGGTTTTAAAATTTAATCAAGTTAAACAGAACAGACCTAGAGAAAGTTCTAAGAAAAAAATCCTGAACCAACAGCAAAATTTGTGAACAAATGCCACCTGCTGGCAAGTTTGAGAGACAGAGCTTCTGGGGCCCAAGTCACATTAAATATCCCCTTGAGCACATGGTGTCCTAAGACATACCGACAAGATTTACTTAAAATGAATGTAAACCTTTGAATAATGTGTTGAATAATGAACTACTAAGCTGAAATATACTGTACTAGAAATCCTCTTTATTGGTAGTTAACCACAATAGTTATTTCTGATGTCTATTTTTTGGGGTCCAATATACCTAATGTATTAAGTAATTACTTTAAAGGTAAAATATAATTTAAATTGGTAACATGCAAATGACTGTGAAATTAATCAAGATGTTGGTTGATTGGCTATTATAGACTATTTATTAAGTTTTACTGGGTACTAAACTCTCAAAGCAAACAAACTATTTCTGATATTCTACCTATAGAAAGATACCTTGGACATAAGAATCAAGGTGCTCGTACATTTACTAAAATTCATCTCCAGAATACTTCTGCATGTATTTTGGACATAAGCTTTTAAGCACTCTACTATACCTACATCTATTTGACAGATGTAGGAAAGTTTACCAGTTTGGATTACCTTACTGCCATCTGGAGGATGAATTTTCTGACTGCAATAGAAGATTAAAAGCAAATGAAGGTTTAAGCAGAGGCCATTGTATGTAAATTACTCCGAACAAGTCTGCACTTTCACTATATTTAGTTCCAAATGCCACAGGCATGATTCTCAAAGATATATGTTGTACTGTAGTTTTAACGCTTCCTCCTGAATATTTTGGTGACTGGAAGGGGGATAGAGAACATGATGGGGGCAGGGGGAGGGAAAACTTAGTCCCTATAAAACAAGGGCTGTATGTAAAAAAATTCCAGCTTCTCAGATGGGCAAACAGACACCCCCCACTTAGGGTCAAAATGGTTTGTTGCTCACAATTAGGAACATAAAGTACAAGACCACACAAATCTTTTTTTTAAAAATCCATCTAGTCCATTATTGCAGTTCTGAAACTGATCACTACTGTACAATTCAGGGGGACGTTTAAAAATCCTACCAGGCAACTGGTCAGTAGTGTTACACTAAGTCAGAGAGGTAAACTTGATCCAGCTTTATCCTTATGTAAGGGGACTGTTGCCCCCTTACTAACATTCAGTGGGGGTGTTTTGGTTGCTAGCTCCCAGCACTAAAAGGGGAGGGATCGATGGCAAATCAGGACCCTGAGACTGACAGTCCCCGGGAACAATGGCAAGAGGCCAATGCTCCAGGGCAGCCTGATTGACAGGGCAGGCCGGCTAATCAGGGAGACAGAAGGCCAGGGTGGGTCCTGAGCAGGAATGTGCCAGAGGCAGACGGAGTGGGGCCGAGCTAAGGAGGAAGCAGGGGCCCAAGCTGAGCTGGAGAACAGAGCCAGGCCAGATCCAGAGGGGCCAGAGCTGCAGCCAGAGAGCCAGAGGCACAGCCCAGAGAGAGCAGATCCTGTGCTGAGAGCGGAGCTGCAGCCAGAGAGCCAGAGGCACAGCGAGCAGACCCTGTGCTGGGAGCGGAGCTGCAGCCAGAGGCACAGCGCAGAGAGAGAGCAGATCCTGTGCTAGGAGCGGAGCTGCAGCCAGAGAGCCAGGTGTAGTGAGCAACTGGGGCCAGCCAAGGGGGGGACCTTGGGCAAAAGGCCCAGCACAAAAAGACACCCCCAGCCAAGGGTCCATGCAGGCCAGGCTGGGAGGGGGACCTTAACCTGCCGGGGGGCTGGCACTGGGAAGAAGGATCCCACCACCCAAAGCCCGGAGGTGTGTGGTCACCACCATTTCAAGTGTCCCACCCACAGCATCCCTGCAGCACAGCCAGGGCCTGAGAAGGAGGCCTGGGGCCTACAAGGAACAGACTGCAAAGTGCCTTGATGTCCAGAGACATTGTTTGTAATGTTCCCTGCCACAGAGCAGGGTGATGTGTTTCCCTGTAACCGTTCCCATTTATTCTTATTCTTTCTTTAAATTGATTGTTAAGTAAACAACTTGTATTTGCTTTAAATTGTCTGGAATAATCAGTGGGTCAGGGAGGTGCCCAGTGCAGAGAGGGTACCCCGGAGTGGGGACACCCTGTCCTAGGTGGCCACAGCAGGGTTGGGGGTTGAGCCCCCCAGGAATCCTGGGCCCAGTCTTGTTGGGGCTACGAGAACTCTGCCAAACAGGAGAGTCCTCAAGGGCAGGGAGGCCTCTGGGTAAAGGAAGTGGGAGCGAGGACTCAGATCCTTTCGCTAGCCCACTTCCCCGGGGTAGCACAGAAGCCAGGAAAGTTCCCCACAATAGCAGGACCATTCCCCCGTTTACACTTAGCTAGCAGGATTTTTGTAAATTACAATACACATGAACCCTGGATGGGTCAGGAGATTGGTATAGGTTAGAAGTCCTTCTTGTAGTGTTCAGTCCAATTTTCATAAATACAGCCAGACGGTACCAGTGTGATCGTTTAGTCTGATATCTAAAGTGATCGAAATCTTTTATGACCACCTGGTAGCTATTTAGAAGCCTTTGGGAAGCAAGTTTAATTCAGTCTAGTTTCCAGTGGGCAGATCACAAAAGTAACAGCCACAAACAATACTCTGTTAGGCCTAACCATGTCCACTTCACACTTGCCTTTCAATAAACAAACACCTTTCTCCCAAGAACCGTGTTTTGACACAGTAAAGCAGAAAGGTGCTAATGCAGTGCGAAGACTTCATTAAAAAAAAAATTAACCTGAGAATAAAAGCCAAGGACTGAATGGACATAAAAACTCCAGAACAGGATTAGAGCACTTTGGTAAGCAGTCTGGGAAAGATTTTATTACTACTGTCTTTATTACATAAGCTTTATGAAAAGAACACTTCAGTACTCAGAGCTGCCAATCCAGCAACAGGATATGAGAGCAGGGTGGGCATGGAAAAGCATGGAACCCCCAAGTACATACGCAGGACAAAAAAAACAAAGAACAGGTACATTAATTTTAGGCCTACTATCTTGGCAGCATCCCAAGTCAGTCAATTTTAAAAACAAGACAAGCTTGGAAAATGTACATACTTTTATAATGAAAGTCACTACTCTGAGCTCAGGGGGCAAGGCGCTGTTTAGTGAAGACAGGAAACAGGACAAACTTGTATGGATTACAGAATGCATTTTTCCTAGCAGCTGACAGAACACATGCAAAAAATTACCCAAGCCTCACCCTTTCCACCCCCAGACGTGAGTGCTGCATTAAGAGGAGCTAATACAATTTTAGCAGTTAGATTTCAGTTACTAGGCTAGAGATCCTGTGAAGAGTCTCTTGCAGCACAAAGCTACTGGCTGATTAAAGCTACTCTCTATTCAGTAAAAAAAAACAGGAGTACTTGTGGTACCTTAAAGACTAACAAATTTATTTAAGCATAAATGTGTTAGTCTTTAAGGTGCCACAAGTACTCCTGTTTTTTTTGCGGATACAGACTAACACGGCTGCTACTCTGAAACCTCTCTATTCAGTTACATCTTTAAAACTAGTCTGACTTGCTTAAAAGCATAGATGGCCTGAAACGAGAATTGCAGAATTCAGTCTGGTTTTCTGCTTATAAAGTTGGGAGAAAGTCACCCCATAATTATGTGGCCAAATACTGGTTCAGCTACTGTCACCAGGAGTTCCACCACTGATGGCAAAGGGGATCAGAATATGGCCCACAGAATTGGGATTTAGTCTAGCATTAAGTCTCACATCTCCTACACAAGGTAAGTGCCCGAGGTAAGTGCTGCCCAGCTGGAGCCCACAACTGTTAAGAAGGGCATCAAGCTCTATTCTGAATTTACTGCTCTGTGGGGCTGGGGCAGGCAGGGAGCCTGCCTTAACCCCACTGCACCGCCGGCCAAGGTAAGTGCTGCCCAGCTGGAGCCCACACCCCAAACCCCAGCCCTGAGTCCCCTCCCAGAGCCAGCACTCCATGCCCCCTCCTGCACCTCAACCCTCTGCCACAGGCTCAGCCCAGAGCTCCTCCCACACTCCAAACCCCGTGGCCCCAGCCCAGAGCCCATACCCCCTCCCCCTGTCCCAGCCTGATGAAAGTGAGTGAGTGTGGGGAAGAGCGAGCGACAGAGGGAGGACGGGGTGAGTAGGGTGAGACCTTGGGGAAGGGGCAGGGTAAATCCTGGGTTACATGTAAATTCAAAAAGTGATCTTGTGCATAAAAAGGTTGGAGACCACTGAGTTAGAAGAACCTGAGAGTGTATCTAAATTTATACCAGCTGCCAATGGTCCATCACCCAAAGATCAGCTGGTTGTAAGAAAGTCTGGCCATACTGTTTCCTCCAGCTCTGTCCCTTATGCCTGAGGCTGGCAATGGAGTGGAGTCAAATCATTATACTGTCTCTATGCCATCTGAGACTTTAGCACAGCTTTGCACATGGAGAGTGATGGGAAACAGCCCAAATAAAGCAGAATCTTTAAAAAGGCCCACAACATGCAAGTACATAAAAACAGTGTGAGACCTTATTTCTGAGCACCATATTTATGACACATAGCCCAGCTATGTTATAATTACAACTATGTTTCTGTAGCCAGATGATGACGCTCATGTGACACGGTTACTGAGTTCTGTGGGCCGAACAGTAGTTTCTACATTGATTTTTTTAAATCACCACTACCACACATCAGCCATGTTCTGAAAACTGCACCAACCACATTGCCTAACTGCATCTATCCTATAATGCCTCAATGGGGAGACAGTGCCTAGTGGACATGCACACAAAGCAATACCGGCAGCAGACAGAGCAACGGACATTGAGATGTCATAGTGCACAAAGACCTGATCCGAGGAGGTGGGGGGAGGAGGAGAAAGAGGAGGAGGAGGAGAGAATGTGTCGATATTACAAAACAGTGTTACGCCCAAGTTACAGGAAGATAGCCTTATTGCAGCCTAGGCCACTGGCAAGGGTGACGTGATTAGCTGTCACAGTTACTAGCTGAATATTAACCATGTGGAATAGGGACTCAAGCCATACTTAAAGCTAAGCATTTCAGTAACTAGTTCAAACTCAGTTAAAAATTAAAGCGTGTAGACAGGGCACTGATGCAAGTCCAAGATTTGCCATTCTGAACGCAGCAGGGGGCCAGTGAAATTAGTGTTCGAGATTTAAAATTGTCAATTTCAGTCACTTCTAGATCTTGAGCCCAAGCAGATTAAGTAGAAACTGAAGTGTACTCATGTACACACATACTATATTTTCCCTTTCATCTGCTTTAAGAAGGGTTTTCCCTAAGATAAATCTGCAGTATATAAAATGCCACTGCACGCATCTTTCACAAATATTTAGACATTTTACTGGCACTGGTTGGGTAACAGTGTGTGGAAATACTTAACTTGTTCAACTGGAAATAAGAATTTGAATAAGTGGAATATCCAACTACAGATGAAGATGAAACCTAATAATTTAGGACATCACTTGGGAGCAGTCTACTGAAAATACGGAATGATTCCTGAAGTGCCCCTCCCCCCCTTCAATATCAGGTTTATTTATTTGGATAGGGGGAGGTGAGGGTGCTGGTTTGCATTATTTGTATCAGATTCAAAACATTTTCCTACTATGCCCTAGACCTGAATATTGGATTAAATAGATAGATACAAGAATATACACAAATCTACTGGATTCGTTTATAAGTCTCTTTTTAAACTGATATTTGGAGAAATTTACATATCCACAAAATTTAGTTAGTTAAACAGGGGAATGCTCTAGTGTAAATTCACTAAAGGATTTGAAAGCATCTCATACATACGTCAAAGATGACTTAAGCTCAACCCTGCTGTGAGGTAGGTAGGCATCATTTCTGTTTTTAAAAGGTGGTGAAACTAAGGCACAGAGGTTAAACAATCGCTCAAGGTCACAGCATGTCTGACAGAATTCAGATTTACTCCTTTCCTCAGCTAGAATAGGTTGGTAGATCCCAGTTTCTTCAATAAATGCATGGTATTGAAGAATAGGAAGAACTTGAAGTGACAGAATAAGTTATACTAGCACTGAGGGACAAAAACAAAAAAAAACCCACCACTACCACACAATGGGGGCGGGGGTGGGGGGGAAGGAGGAGACATGGGGAGAATTTTTTTTTTTTTTTATACCTTACTACCCATGACTTTTTAAATTATTTCTTAATTCAGTATATTAGACGCTTTAAATAAAAGAAACCAGTGTAACCAGCAGGATAGTTTGAAATATTAATTTTATTATAGCTAAGGATTTACATTTAGGCAATTATTAAACTTTTCAACAATTAATAAGACTTTAAAGTGAATTGCCTTTAAAAACACCACTACACTGAATACAACTTTATTAATTCGCAAAAAACTAGGACTTTCTGCACATCTATTAATATCTTTAATTTACCATTAGTATTTACTACTTTTATAAATTTATATACAAAACAGTTAGACCTGCATGCTATAAGTGACAATGACATAAGGCAAGTGTTGCCTAGACTTCAGCAAAGTAAGGGATGGCACAATCTCTAAATCAGTGGGCCAATGCAGTAGACCTGTACATTTAAGGTCTGTGACTGAGGAAAGACAATATTTCTAAATATCCCTTAAATGGAATTGGGCCCAGCTCTCCTGTTCCAGTCCAGTTTCACCCTAGTTTGGTGTAATGTGGAGGGCGGGGCTGCCTCTGGGAGTTACACAGGAGAGACAGCCCAAAGGCAAGGAGAGATCAGAACACAAAGTCTGGAGTGAGAATGACAGAGTTCAGAAGAGCAGATCTTCAAGGAAGTGATACCCCTGACGGAGGGGGCAGAAAGAGTTCCCTGGTAAGCAGTCCCAGGGGAACTCTGTGTGTGTGCGTGCTACAGACCTCTCTAGGCCAGAGAGCCAAAGGCTGAGAGCAACCAGAGGCAGATGTCTACTACCGCTTTGAACTGGAGAGCAGAAGCTGAGGAACAATAGAGGGGGGAGCCCACGGATGCTCCCGGGCAGGAGCTGGAACCATATCTGGGAAGAAAATGGGGCAGAAAAGCATGCCAGCTAAAGGCTCTGGGACCAGAGATGCTGGAGTTGTATTGGAGTGCCGGACTGTGGTGAGAGACGTCCAAGCTGTACTGGTGTGTACTGGACTGTCAGAATTTGAATGACTGAACGTACTGTTTGGTCTGTGCTACGGAATTCTAGATTATGGCTGTGGGACTTTTGTAACAAATTAACCCTGAAAAGGGCTATTTATACTTGGAAAGCTAGTGTGGAGTTATTAGGGACTCCAGAACAAAAGGAGACACTGAGGCATGTGCACTGATAATGCCATAGCCTGCTGCAGCACAGCAACCCAAGAAGGGGCCACCATATCACACACACCTCAAGACTGTCAACTCAAATATGTAACAATGACTGTTGACGTCACTTGAATCTAGTTTCTGACCTGGACTCGTTCTGGCCCACCATAAAAAGTATAGCATAAGTTTTGATAGAGTCTGCAAAAGTGTCAGTTATAGAAGAATTGCAGCTACCAAGAAGATTTTATCTTCTCAAGTGTGACTTTGTAAAGATGCACTGGCCCTCACAGCCAGGCACTTTTGTAAGATAAGACCTGATGCTCCCAGCGGGCTGCACATATAAAAAGAGAGAGTTTGCAAAACAGAAACTGGCCCCTTTCCAGTTTTGTTCCAGAATGCCCCCAAATCCCATTCTACTTCCTGTTCTGTTGTGGTGGTGACTTCGTAGGTTTGCTTTACCAATACCAGTACATGACACTGTTAGCTCATCAGGACTCTGGATTCTTGTTTTGCCTTTCTGTGGGATCTTTTTTTTGGGGGGGGGGGCGGGGGGGGACACAGTGAACCGTATGGCTCTGCTCAATCTCACTTGGCTTTGCTGGTCTGAAATGTTGCAAATGGAGTTACATGAAGACAAGCTGACTTTACATCTCCCTATAAATATTCAGGAGCAGGCCATGGTCGTTTTTCAAAGGATCACAACTTTGGGCAGTAGGTCTTGGCAGCTGGGACATAGACACTCCCCCCATCCCCACCTCTTCTTTAGGGTGTGGAAGGATTACCTATTTTTATTATGAAATATCAGTCAACTCCATTTCACCATACACACACAAACTCACAAAAACATATTTCTATCAATAATCAAAATTTACAGCTAGGCTAAAAAGATATACTTAAGAACAGAGTTAGATTTAAAGATATTTACTTTATATACATTTGACATGTGATGTTGACAATTGGTGTTTTAAGGGTTATAAAGCTTTAAATTTTTTGAATCTTGTCATCTACAATCACTAAATAATTACCGTCTGACCACCTCATAATTTCCTGAAACTGGAATTTTTTTTTAATGTGAAAAAAGGTGTAAAAATAGACAAAAATGATATCCATCAAAATCACAAATAAATCAAAACTGAGTTTTGCCAAGCCTAGTTATGGGATGCTTAAGGTAGGGCCCAAGGGCAATGCTCAGCACTAGCCTATGAATTAGAATCAGCTCTCCCTCAGCAAAAGTGGACAGGGCTGATCTGCAGAGATTCCCAGGCACTTATGAGACTTGGTGGTGCTTTCCGAGTAGTAGCATAACCAGGTTTTTTTGAGCAAATAAAGGCCCCAGAAGAACTTGGGCTCTCAAGAGATTTTGTTTAAGTGGGTCAGTTATATATTTTAGAGAGGCTCTGGATTTGAGCCTTTGGCAGTGGCGGGAGGACTGCGAGGACCCAGGATAGGCACTGTATCTTCCTCTTCCTTTAATGCTACTGTACTAGGACAAGCTGCCCTGCAGAATTTTCCTCTTTAGGTTGGTCTATTTACATTTGCTCAATCCATAAAATTAGCAATCATTTGGCCAAAATTCTAGATGACTGTCTGCTCTCATTCGTCCCCTTACTATTTACAGGTGATATTGTGGCTTCATGTATATCACCTCAACAATTTCCAAACCCAAAGGGCTCAGTTTACAAGTAACAGATGCTTTTTGCTGACTTGAGGGGCAAGGGTAAACATGTAGGGCTGAAAAGTCATAGGATTCTCTCTTCTTTCGGGCATCACCACCACTAATAAGGAGTTATGTAGGTCAAATTAGGACCTCATTTACACCTATGAAATTATGCCTTTTGTGAATGAGATTGCACAAATGCACTGGAATTTATGTTTGTGATGCACATAATGGAATAGAATTCTCAGATCACTACCACAATACCACAGACCAAACACTTAAGAAATAGCAGGAATAAAAAGCAGCAGAGGTACACTTTTGCCACTAATGTGAACAGATAAGACTTTGAATTCACACAAGAAAAACATCTGTTACATACAGAGGTGCCATTTTTACACAGACTTTTCAGAGCAGAACCACACTTTAAGAACAGTATGTAAATAAGTTGTCACAGAAAAGCTTGGCTTTTCTCTAAGTCTAATTTTAAATACAGTTGTACAAAACTATAGATAAGATGAGGACAAGAGACAAGTAAACTGTTTTTTGTACTGGCTTAGACTTCAAAGCATCCGTGAACTCAAGTATCTCTCATATACATATTTGTATTCCCCTTAGCTAAGAGCAATTCTGCCTATATAATTGGAGATGTCCATGTGATATGATTGACCTTATTCAGAAGATGGTCAAAGTTGTTTCATAAGAAGCAGTCACCACACCATTTTAAAACAACAACTAAAAGACATCATAAGTTTCCCCATCTTCCAAGAATCAATTTTTGTACCTTTACACTTGCCAGGACTGAAGTCACATGGCAAATATAGTCCTGATTCATCTCATTTTAATAACACTTAGCAAAAAAAGCTTATCTCCCAGCACACATGGAATATAATTAAAATATCTGACAGACTTGATTTCTCAGAACAAAATTGACCAAGTATCTGCAATATGTACTGATGGCTGTATTGCCTCAAAATCAACAGTAAGTGACTGAGGTAGGAGAACTTCTCCTTATGGAAAAAAAATTCAGTAATGCTTGTGAGATGTCAAGGATTGACAGTCTCCTTTTTTTTTTTTTTTTAATCCAAGCAAGGATTATACCTGTCTGATTTTAATCACTTTATAGTATCCAAAAAGCATATGCTCCCCCAGCTATGTTTCCTTTTGTAATGTATGCAACAAGGTCAAATACTGTATCAGTCACCTTGTGAGTACTGAACAAATTTAGCTGCAAAGTCAAGTCAATAAGAACCATATGATTCATAATCTGCTATGGGTCAGAAGCCTGACACAATTTTTTTAAATGGAAAAGAAATACTATGTGAATGGTAAATTTGAGGTTACACACACAAGAATCAGGAAGTTAAAGTTAGAGCTTCCATACCAACTCCAGCTCAGCCACACCACACATTTTCTATAATTCTATAGTGGTACACAGGGCTTTGCCCTGCACCTATAAGCTTTGGGCAGTATGTTATTGCCCTGCCCCTAAATCAAACCAGAAGGCTGAAGACTTAAGCCTGGCCTACACTGAAAAATTACATTGGCATAGTTGGGTCTCTCAAGCATGTGAAAAATCCACACTCGAGAGATGTAGCTAACCTAACCCTCAGTGTAGCCAGCATTAGGTTGATGGAAGAATTCTTCCGTCGACCTAGCTATTGCCTCTTGGGGAGATGGATTAACTACAGTGATATGAAGACCCTTCCCTGTGCTGTAGTGTCTACACTGAAGTGCTAGAGCGGCATACCTGCAGTGCGGGAGCTGTGCCACTGTAGTAATTTAAATGTCCACTAAGTTTGTCTCCTGGTTTCCCCATGTTTGGGGGGTGGGGGGTACCCTGTGCCAATCCTATACATTATACAGTTTACTTCTCCCAAAACATCAATGTTGCTACACTAACCAAAGCTTTTCAGTTGGGTGATGGCAGCTCCACTCCCATTCTACCCTGCCCTGCCCTCTCCCACAAGAGGTGGAAATAACCACCTCCCAATGGAGGCTGCTGTCCTTTCTAAGCGTTTACCACCATGCAAGTTAGGCCACGGTCTGGCCCTATGGTATTAGTGTTAATATTTTATTAAAGGACACTACATTCTATTAGTTGTCACACACAAGAACACATCACTTAAGTTTAAACACAATATTTTAAAATAAAATGAAATAGTATACTTATAAAAAATAAACTTTATTTAATGTCCAAAATGGTAGGTGCTTTACAGACATGTAAGAAGAATGGCCAAAAAGAGCTTGCAACTTAAATTAACAAAATGTGGAAAAGGGACATGGGCAGTACAATGAGGAAGGGATGCTACACAGAACATTTAAAAAAGCTTTTCCCCTTTTGTGCGTGCATGTGCGCACGCATGTACATACACACCAGTTTGTTCTTTCAATCAGGGCATATTTAGCAAGTGTCCATCTAGTTGCAGCCCAATTACAGCATTTTTCTATAATACTGTATAGATCTGGAAGAGTTACAGTCGCTGTGAGAGGCAACACGATCAATTTGCATACAACTCACTTATTTTGAAACCAAGAAATTAGAAGGATTATATGGTACAGGGTTTGCTAATGAATATAAAACCTTTCTGCTCTACATCATTTGTTCATAACTAGCTATGTTGGTAGTTATCTACAAATAATAATGATTTTTAGGTAACTAACGCAGAGAGGCCAAGAGGTAAGCAAGAATGCAGACTGCATTACTTCCTCGAGCCTAGAGGTGGTTTCTGCAGGAGATGGGGAACGCACAGTGGTGTCTCAGGGTGGTGACGGCTGCCACTGCTGTTGGCTATGATTACCAGTTCTGTGCTCAGATAGAAGACCAGAGAACCCTGCACTGTCAATCCAACACGTGGCAGTAGCACTAATTTGTTATCATATGAGGTATTCTGTAAAAAAAGTACTATGTATGTGACTTTTCTGCTTCTGTACAGACACACCCCCTCCCTCATAAGGCGTGGATATTTTCCTAGGTTTTTTTTTGTTTTGTTTTGTTGGTTGGGTCTCTTTTTTTTTTTTTTTTTTTTGGGGGGGGGGGGGGGGGGGGAAGAGTCCAGAAATGGAATGGAAGCTTTTTTCAGTCCCCAATTGAAGAGATGGGGGTGTTATTTCTCTAACAGAAAACATCTCTGATTTTCTCTCGTTCTCACATTTGTCAAAAATTTGAATTCAACAAATAAAGAACCAAGAGAGTTTTAAACAGACTCCTTCAATTGCTCAGGTTTCAGTTTCTTGTGGGTGTCATAATCCCCTTATTTCTTTAGTCCATCATAAACAGTTCTCAATAGACATACTTCTAATGTAACAAAATGACCTTAGTGAAAATAACTACAAAATTAGAAAAACTCAAGCCCTTGTATGTGATAAAGCAGTAGAGAGGCACAGAATTTTTGCACATCTTGTTTTTGTGATTTATAATTCAGTTCTATACAAAAAAAATTCTCCCCCTCCCTTTCAGTTACAATAGTTATACAAATAACACTCTCCAAGTATTGAATTTTCCACAAATAGTGCCAAAACCTCCCCTTCTAGCCCCAAAAATAAGTCTATATGCACCCACACACAACGCATTCAGGCTTGTTCCCTATCCTGTCTCCGGCTCCTTATTTATCCTAACACCCCAAAATTTGGCTGAGGATAGTTTTGTGAAATGGTTCTTTAAATATGAGGCAAGGTGTTATACAGAACAATATGATTTTTGTTGCCCTCCAAACATATGCAACAAGGAATGAATAAGATAGAGCTCATCTTGTCATAAGCAAAGAGTCAATAAGAAAAACTTATATCAACAGGGAATATTTTCTAACTTTGTATTCTGAATGCATTAAGAGATTTCAGTCCAGATTCACTAAAGCGGTCATTCAATTAGCATGTAATTGAGCATATGTGATCTCTGAAGCCGCTGGTGTTTTAAAATGGCTGTTCCTTTAGTAAACACTGATTAATTACAAATATCTTGATGCTCTGGTTTATTGTTAGGTCAGTAAGCTAAAGACTTACACGTGGTTTGAGCTATGTGATTCACATAACTCTTTGAGAAAGAGTAGGGACAAAGCTCAACGCACACACAGACAAAAGTGTCAGAAACAAAAATCACCCTTCTATTCAGAACTGAACCCTAACTACCATCCTTACTCAAGGTGAGTAGTATATGTAGCCCCACTGAGATCGAGGTAAAATTCTGGCTTCACTGAAGTTAATGGTTAAACTCCCATTGACTTTACTGTGAGTCGAGACGCTTGGTGAAATCCTGGCCCCAGTGAAGAGCTATTCAGTGTGAAGAGGAGCAGCAGAACCTGGTCCTATGCATTTTCAGAAATATCTTGCCTATACAATTATTTGCATCAGACTGAACTATTATTCTCCCTACACACTGAGAACTTCCCTCAATAGAATACTGAGGGAAGTTATATGCTGGTATGGAAGAACAAACGGATTCCTCACAGCTACTTCCACACAGATAGTTACTCCAGCAACAAAGCTGTTCTCACTTTTATTGTTTTCTCACCCTCATGGTGGACACCAAGAATTTTAACTTACCATCAAGTCCCTAGTTACAAGGCTAACCAAGGAAGCCAGGGCTTCATTTCCCTCACATCCTTTGCCCCCTATGCAGGACACAATTCCCTAAAGTCACAATGGGAACCACAGGAAACAAATGCATCAAACCACTTTTATTTAGGTGGCTAAGTATATCCATAGGCAACTATATTTGCTATAAGTGTTGGTCATAGTGTTAGTGCTTTAATTTCAACCATCAGCAGCAGCAGCTTCACCAAGAGGGCTACTCTACAATAATATTTTCTGCTTTACTGAGGCTCAGAAGTGTTGGTTGCTGTATGTATGTGAGGAAGCACCTGAAACTGCTTGAGTTATTTATGGGAGTAAATTAAAACATGTTTTACAGATCTGTGGTTTGAAAACAAAAGGAAGAATTTAACTTTCTTCCTTTTTCTCTCTCTTTGTAAAAAACAAAACAAGTCACCCGTATTAGATCATTGTCTCTATTACATGCTCACTTGTTACTGACATTACCGTTACAACCGTTTAAGAGTCTGTGAGCTAGAAACTGTTTCTAGGGGTTTATTTTATTCTGTCATAAAAATGTGCACAAGCCTAACATACAGAGTTTCATCTTGGGAATGGCTGTCCCTCCATGGAACAAAAATAAATAATAAAACGCAAGTTATAGAAGAGGAAAGATAGAATTCTATATTTTAAAATAGTAACTCAAAGGGCTACATTCACATAATTTTATGTTTAATATAAACTAGGCTCTTTACAAAAGAAAAAAAAAGCAAGGACAGAGGTGCTGATGATTTAGAGTTTTGTAATGGTAATAGAGAGTGGGCAAAAAAGATCACTCCCCCTTGCTCTGCCACTTTTAGGTTGCCTGACACTCCAGAATGGCTAAAAGGTGATGACCTACATGAAATGAGTTGGTAATCCTAGTGAGCGGTGGTGCTTATCACAAAAGCCACCATCACAAGCTGGTACTTTTGTTGATGGTCTCTTTCCCGAGACGAAAACGGAAACAGCAGACTCTTATTGAGTCAATATCAAGAGTTAGTGCATAAAGGCATTTTTAAAAGCATGACACCCCACCCCTCACACACATGGCATGTGTGGTTTAATACCACTAGAAGAACAGTCAGTTTCTGTATTTGGATTAAAAAAAAATTAGAGTACCTTTTAAATAGTATGCCCTCAACTTTTAAAATGTGTAGCATCTTTCTTTTCCCCTGATGATACTTATAGGGATCTTTCAGGAAGGGAGAAACATACAATGAATTGACAAAAACAAAGTGCTGTCAGATGTATGACGTATGCAAACTAAACAAACAAAACCCACCATGAACAAAAATGCCAATAATTTATTATCGTAATTTAAAAAGCGTTATGTGCAAGCACAGGAGGTACAAAGTTACATAGAAATGTGATTCTCTAACTGATAGCATTCCTTTATCATCAACACAATTTTGTTGCATAGCTACAGGCATGGAAGTATTTTCAATAGGTTAGATTAAAAGAACGTGTATTAATTCAACTTACTGCATTGGGTGATCTTCTGGATATTAGAAGTTATATGTTGAGCTAGCTGGGTAGGATCCCCAACAATGCCTGTACTGTACGACATGGCTGAATAGACTGTCCACTAAGACGACCAAAGGTGTAAGAAGGTCAATCAGACGACAATTTCATCAAGTGAAGGCACCTACAAATAAAAAGAAAGTAGTTATACACTGGTAATTCTGAAAGTCCATAATGCATTTTATCAGCTTAGAGCACACAGAGACTGAAATAACTCCAGCAAGATGAAACTCCACCAAACAATCCTGTTTGGCCTTTACCAAACAAGTCTGTTTTGAAAAGGGCATTTTAGAGAATGCTTTCTCAAACTAAAGTAAGGATGTGAAGCCATTTCAGAGCTTGTTACAATAATAAAATGCAACTGATTAACATACTTGAGGCCTGAGATTTTGTGACTATGACTATCAATTAGATCAGACTAGATGATCACAATGGTCGTATCTGGGCTCGGAATCTATGAATCAGCAAATCACAGAAACAGCTTCCTATGAGAACAATTGGGACAAATATGTTAAGCTTAATATACAGATCTTTTCTACCCATACAAATAAGGAAACTCACATAAATGATTGAAAAAACAGAAACTCTATCCAGAGAAACGACTGTTCATTTTCTTGTATATTTAGAAATTCAAGAAATAATTACTTTACTCCCTGTGAAAACTGAAGTCTCTGTTGCAACTTTAACTATCGTCTTATGACTACTTGTCCATAACATGCATATTAAGGGGATGAACAATAGGGCCTATTAGTTTTTTAGCCTTTTCTCTGAAGCGATCCTAACTCTTGTAGTCTTATCTGTAATCTGATTTTCCTTGTAGTGCTCTGACAGAGCACTGTACCCTGTGTAAATGACACTATTTCTCAATATAGGGAAGTTTTTGTGCAAGCTAGGGATACTACTTGAATTTTTAGTTACAATAATTCTGAAAAAGTATCTCATCAAAACAAGCCTTGCATGAATCTTTTACAAGACGATCATCGCTATATTGCAAAAACAAACACAAAATCTTCCAGAAGCATAAACTGCTTCCCCTAGTGGCACAATCGTAAATACCTGATAACCTAGGTGACTGTACAGTGACTTGTACGATGGGGTCCTAATTCCTGTTTGGAGCCCTTAAAGCATAACTGAAGCTACACTCAGAGAAGCAGTATATAGAGCAGAAGTCCCCAAACTGTGGAGTGCACTGCCTTGGGGGGGCACGGAGGTATGTTTGGGGGGGCAGCAGCCCCCACCCCCCAACATACCTCCACGCCCCCCAGTTTCGGGGCCTCAAGGAAATACTCAACAGTTCAGTTTATAAGACTACAAATACCGGTGAATTTTTCATTAGTGCAAAGTAGGCTACTGAATGATAGACTAAATGCATTTCCTCACAGAGTATATACCATCCTCTATTTTAAGAGCTTTTGGCCTAAGTTTTTAGAAGTGGGTGCCCAACTGGAGACACCTTTAAAAGATCTGATTTTCAATAAGTGGTGGTCCCACTCATACTTGGAGAACAATGTCAGATGCTGGGAAGAACAGCTAATGAAAGTTTCTTCATCTCTACTCAATTTTGTAAGCAAGCAAGAGAAGCCTGATTACATTAGTATAAATCAAGGGTACAAGTCATCACAATGTGAGAACAGGTTAAATGGTTATTTTATTACAATGCACTTTTCATACAGACTGGCTCCCCATACACTTTACATAAATCAAGCAATTAGCAGCGAAGGCAAGGAAGAAAAGCTAGGCTTTCAATCAAGATCTGAAATGAAACCGCAAATAAATGAGGTGCCAATACACAGGAATGACATCCCAGCAAGGTATGTGTGACTGAGAAGATTCTCACACCAACACCACTTAGATTATGTAAGCTATTTGGGACAGGCACCATCTTTTCGGTGTGTTTACACAGTGCCTAGTCTGCTTTAGCCAGTCATCCGAAACTGACAACTTTCAGGAACATTCAAAAAAACTATCACCTCTCAGTCAATATCACAAATTCCTCAATAAATATACCAAAGGAGCATAAGCCAGAATCTGCAAGGCCTGATGAGAATGGAAACTTTATGGCCTGTGCTTTAGTTTATAAGAAACAGGAGAAAACAAAATTAAGACAAGGCCTGAGAGCAAATGAGGTTGCTGGACTATAATTAAATACATTCTACAACACACCCAATTCCAATTCTTAGAGCTTGTGACTGATAAACAAGGATGACAATAGAGCCAGAAAAAGCCAAAGCCACAACCACCACCTCTGAGTGCTTCTCCATTCAGTACCATCTCAACTTTTTAATTCGGGTTTGCTCAAGTCTGCCTGCGAACACAATGTTTAAAATCCTGGCTTCACTGAAGTCAATGGGAATTTTGCTATTGACCTTGATGCCAGGAGTTCATCCGCTAACACAGAGGTGAGCAAACTACGGCCCGCAGGCCACATCCGGCCCACGGGACCCTCCAGCCTGGCCCCTCAGCTCCTGGCCCAGGAAACTTGCCCCCAGCCCCTCCCCTGCTGTTCCCCCTCCCCCGCAGCCTCAGCTCACTGTGCCGCCGGTGCAATACTCTGGGCGACCGGGCAGCACAGCTGTAGAGCCACTGCCTGACTCAGTGCCCCAGGCAGCACGGTAAGAGGGCAGGGGAGTTCGGAGTGGTGGGCAGGGGGTGGGGGTGTGGATGGGGCAGGGCAGTCTGAGGGCAGGGAACAGGGGTGGTTGAATGGGGGCAAGGATCCTGGGAGAGCAGTCAGGAAAGGTGGTAGGGTTGGACGGGACGGCGAGGGGCAGGCAGGGGTTCCAGGGGCAGTAAGGGAGAAGGGGTGGTTGGATGTGGCAGGAGTCCCAGGGGGCAGTCAGGAAAAGAGGCAGGGTTGGATGGGGTGCCAGGGGGCGGTGAGGGAGCAGGGGGTAGTGGATGGGGCAGGAGTCCCGGGGGGCCATCAGGGGACAGAGACCGGGGCGGGAGAGAGTCGGGGGCCTGGCCACGTGTGGCTGTTTGGGGAGCCACAGCCTCCCCAACAGGCCCTCCATTCAATTTTGGAAACCCGATGCAGCCCTCAGGCCAAGAAGTTTGCCCACCCCACACTAACAAGAAGCCAAGAAATGTACACCAAGTTGAAGTCTTTTACCTTACACTCCAATATCACAATACCAATACTCAGATACCTCATCTCTACAGCAGACACCCTTTCACTTCCTATGTGCCATCATCCACAATACTCCCACCCTGCAAAAAATCTCTCTCATACACAACTCTTAACTACAACTTCAGCAAGATCAAGATAAAACTAAGTATGTTTTGAACGTGTTGTCTGCATAACTTTAAGTGAATATGCTGTATACTGTTCTTTGAGAAGGCAAGGTTGGAGAAGGGCATTTTCCATTCAAACCAGAATGTAGTAATGTTTGCAATAGTCCTTAGTTTCCCTGAGATAGATCTCTCTCAGGTGCTAACCCCAGACTGAAGAACTGTCTCCTCTGCATTCCAGCCTTATCTTTGGGATACATATTTTCATACAGTTACCCCTGTATTGAGTTCAATAACTTGTTTTACTAAAGCATACCTTTCTGGATGGCATCCAGTCTTGATTTGAAGACATCAAGAGATGGAGACTACTACTTCCCTTGGTAGTTTGTTGCAATGGTTAATCACCCTCCCTTTTATAAATGTGCACCTTATTTCTAACTTGAATTTGTCTGGCTTCAGCTTCCAGCCATTGCTTCTTGTTAGGACTTACATGCTAAAAACTGCCTTGTGCCTGGACTTCCTTCCCTTACATGGCACAGGACTCCACATTTAATAAAAAATATCCACATTTCAAAGCTCACTATGACAGGCACTGATGTGAGAAGCACAGAGCAAGTTTTAGATTTCAGCTTTGACAACAAAAATATTTCCCCCAAAAGCAATCAGTTTCAATTATTTAGTCTCATGCCTCGTTTAGTGGTTTGCTACTTTGGATTATATAGCAGAGGGGTCTTTCTTCTTGAAAACTAGCCTATGTATGACATAATCAGAACTATTTACCAAGGCCTTTACAGTTTAAGTGACATTTAGGCCCTGACCTTGCAAAAAAATGTATCCACATACAATTTTAAACAGTCACTGAATTCAATGGAAATACTCATATGCTTAAAGTTAAGCATATCTGAGCCTTGCAGGATCAGAGTTTTACTCAGTAAGTAGCTTTAGAGAAATCAGTGGGACTCCTTGCTGAGTAAGGTACTATTCACTGTAAAGGTGGTAGAATCAGCTCAACCCCAAGCAATTTTGGGGTTGTAATTTGACTATTTTCAAAATGTAAAGACAAGAGACACACACACACACAAACTTTTGACCATTTTTCAAAGAAGTGTCATTTTTAAGTTTAACTGGAAAAGTATTTTGCTTCACTTTCTTCAAATTTTCTAAAATAGTCCTCACTGTCAGTAACCATTAATATTTTTTAAACAGGTGCACAAAAAATTTACACGAAAATTTGGCTCAAAATGGAACCTGTTGCAATAGGGTTGCCAGCCCTCCAGGGTTGGCCCAGAGTCTCCTGGAATCGGCATCGATCTCCCGGTGACTATTGAAAGCAATCTAGGAGATTTTAATAGGATATTTTAAGAAAAATGACATTACATCGTGTTGGGGGGGGGGGGGGAGAATATCTCTCAGAATAGCTTCAGTCAGAGTTGACAACACTCTGTTGCAACCTTAGCTGTAGAAAGACTATTGTCTTGCTATACTCATGGTAATTCAACAAAGCATTACTCAATCCTCCTCGTTCAAACAGGTTTCACCATTGTCTGTATAATATTTTGATATATTAAAATAAAAGGCAATTGAGATGTTCTTGAATCTAACCGACAGTGACATCCATGCCAGCCCAGCACCTGTTACTGCCTTTAGTGGTCAGTTTGGAATAGGTAATTATTTTGTTATTTTTTAAAAGAACACAAATTCTTGTTAGGATGAGCTTAAATACCACAAAAGCTTATGCTGAAATAAATTTGTTAGTCTTTAAGGTGCCACAAGTACTCCTGTTCTTCTTAAATAAAAAGTAAGTGAAGGGATGAGAGCAGTATGGTACACCGTACTACAAACATTCCCTAGGTCTAGGAGTGAGTCAGACATATCCTAACAATTGGCTGCTAATATTTAGCCATAAGCAGTTATGAGTAAACATTTAACCTTATTAGAGTTCAGTATTTTTTCCAGTGAGGGAGTACTCAACCCAGAGTTGATATGTAAACAAAACTGTTATTTTTCCCTTTAAAAATTAAAAACCAAATCCCTTTTTATGATCAGCTTTTGAATACAGAAGTGTTATCAGAAGACACCGGTGTGGTGCTCTGCTGTTCAATGTTGATAACAGTCAGATGCGCGCATGTGTGTTCCCTCTGCGTGCAGCCCCGGCTCTGCAGATTGCTGACACAGCAGACTCCGAGAGAACCCCCAATGACCTGGCCAGATTTATTGCCAAATGAAGCGGTCTCTAGCTCCCCGGATCAGATGTCTACAGTTCTGCTAGTACATATGTGCTCCCTGACAATGGACCGGCTCAGTCAGAGGCAGGATTTACCACTGCCCTCCTAGGCCAGAAAAAGACATCCACTCAGGAACACACATCACTCCTGACACATAGGGGCGCAACCCCTCTACTCTTAAGGTGCCGCCTCTAACAAAACAACTCTACGATATTACCCTCCTGCCCCTGTCTTTAGGATGGATCGGCCTGTTCCTGTTATCTGTGGGGAATGTGCTAGTACCGGAGTGTTCTGGTACCATCCTCACACGTGTTTCCATACCTAAAAGGTAGTGGGCACTAGTTATGTGTTCTGAGACATTTGAGAAGAAAGTAAGTTTTAAAGACACTGAAAACCTCACTTTTCCCCATTATTATTGCAGCATGAGAGCAAAGTGAATAAAATAAGTCAGCCTGCTGCTATTTTAGTGAAACAAATTGATCCAGTTATCAAGTTAAAATGGTAGGAGAGTTTGCAATGTTTTTATTTCCTTTCAATTCAAATTTAAAACATATATCCTATTGTGTATTTTAAAAGGTCCTAAGGATCAAGACATCCAGGTAATTCAATTCAAAGTTCATAAGATATACTAGACACACACAGAAGAAAAAAAAATGAACCTCCTAACTTCAACACCCAGGTGAATGTATGAAGATTTAAAAAGCTAAACTTGCTTGTTATCAGATTGTGCAATAGGTTAATTGATTTAGTAGGCGTCTTCTCCAGAATTAAATCAGGATGGAATTGGAATCAGTCACACTGGTTATGTAATATTTATTAGGCACTGGTGATTCATAACAAAAAATAAATACTGCCCTTACCATTATTTTCTCCCCCCACCCTTCCTTCCCACTTTTCCCTTCTTTTGAAGTCATACTGAATGGAGGAGACATTTAACTGTGTTAGCTTTTGGAAGTCTCACACAACAACTGAGTCTTTAGGATAGATTTGAACAAAAAGAAATTGACTGGAGGCCTGGCTAAATAGAATCAGGAGTTCAGAGAGAGAGAGAGAGAGCGCGCGCGTGCTCACGCATGGAAGAAGGTGCAAAAATGGAAGAAGAAAACAAAGAGCCAGTAAAGCTGGTATAGTTGACAGTGAAGACAAAGAAAGGGTAGACGAAAATATGACGTAATAAGAAACTTCAGTTTATCTTGCAATATCAGATTTCTTATCTGTACTCATTTTGAGGCAGTTAACATCTGTACATATTTGTACATCTAGCATAGTTGGGCCCTGATCACAATTAGGGCCTCTGGGAAATACCAAAGTATAAGCAGCTCTGTTTCTAAGAGCTCCTCCTCAGATTAAAGTTAGTTCTGCTAACATGTAAAACCCCACCTGTCCTCAATGTAAGTCATGGAAGTAATGTTCATTGGAAATAGCTAAATATGAAAAACATGAGGCAAAACAATGTTTTATGGAAGGATATGGTTTCCATTTTGTGCATTCAGGGGAAGCCTCACTAAATTGTTTCAGAACAACTTACTTTCAGTTTTAGTTTAGGGTATTTATGATTTGATTATTTTTACTAGCAGCATTTGTTTATTTAATACCAGGCTCAGACACTTTGTTCTCCTTCAACAACTAATGCAGTTGTGAATCATATATCAGTAATCCTTGTCCAAAAATATACTGCACCTCAATTGGTCAGTGTGTTGACTATTTTACACTGTTTGTACACTTATCCTGGCAATCTTTACATTGTATGAATATATCCATTTAGTGAACATTTTCTCTGAGGTTTTCCCATTAAAAACAAAACAAAAACAAAACAAAAAACAACTTTGATTTTACTTATTGTCCACTCTGAAATGCAAATAAAACCAGATACATCAATTTAACTTTTGTTCCTAGATACTGCCAATATTTTGTTCTCATACTGTAGCAAAGAGGTATACAAATTTTTCAACAAAGATCACATTGGCATCATGCCAGGAGCCTGCAGGATGCATCTAGTTTGCACAGAAAATTAAGTAAAATAAATTAACACACATACCCATTAAATTATAATTAGGGCTCCATATTTGTCATGAAGGTCAGAGAAGTCACAGGGCTTGGCCGCGGCAGCGCTTTGAAGTGTGAGTGTGGTCACAGTGCCAGCGCTGGGAGAGAGCTCTCCCAGCGCTGCACGTACTCCACCTCCCCGTGGGGATTAGCTTGCAGCGCTGGGAGCCGCGCTCCCAGCGCTGCAGCACTGTTTACACTGGCGCTTTACAGCGCTGTATCTTGCAGCGCTCAGGGGTATGTTTTTTTCACACCCCTGAGCGAGAAACTTGCAGCGCTGTAAAGCGCCAGTGTAGCCAAAGCCACAGATTCGTGACTTTCTGCAACCTCCATGCCTTCTGCAGCCACCACCGTGGCTGACTCTAGGGTCCCCCAGGGCCAGTTGCTCAGGTGGCTCTAGGGACAGCCACACCAGCTGCTGCTGGAGCAGCTTTGCAGCTAGTCGCTGGGGCAGCCCCAAAGACAGCCATACCGGCCACTGCTGGAGCATCCCTGGGGCCAGCCGCACTGGCCACTGCTCAGGCAGTCCCCAGGACCAAGCAAGCAGAAGCCAGTGCAGCTGACCCCCTTTCCTCCCCAAGATTTAATCAGGTGTATTTATAATGTAAGTCATGGACAGGTTACAGGCCATGAATTTTTGTTTATTGTCCGTGACCTGTCCATGACTTTAGTAAAAATACCTGTGACTAAATCGTAACCTTAATATTTCCATCTCCGTAATATGCTTTATTCAGATACAGCCCAGGACTGAAATAACAGGATTGATGCATGTAAGGAATTAGGCACTAACAAGGACCACTGGATATCATCTGTATTAAAATTCACCAAAAATTGTGCTAATTGTACAGCACCTAGAACAACTGTGCCCTGATGGGACCTCTGGAAATTACTACAATATAAATAAAGTACACGTCACCAGAAAATTGTCCTAAATAAGCCATTTAAATAAAATATAACACTAGCTTCTTCAAGAGGAAACTTTATAAACTTTGGGGCAAACAACCCTAAGTAACAGAAGAGCAAAACCATTACTTTGAAAAGATAGTATTAAGGAAAGTGTATACCCTCAGCACACTTTAAGACTCCATTCACAGATTTTAATATATTTAGCTTAATAAAGAGTGGGTTAAGGGGTGACCTGGTTACAGTCTGGAAGTACCTACATGAGGAAACAAGTATTTAATGATGGAATGTTCAGTCAAGCAAAGAAAAAACATCATGATCCAATGGAAGTTGAAGCTAGACAAATTCAAACGGGAAAAAGGCATAAATTTTTTAACAGTGAGAGTAATTACCACTGGAACAGTTTACCAAGGGCCAGGGTGGATTTTCCATCACTGACAATTTTAAAGTCAAGATTGGATGTTTTTCTAATTTAAAAAAAAAAAAAAGATATGTTCTAGGAATTATTTAGGGGAAATTCTATGGCCTGTGTTTATCTTTAGATGATCATAATTGTCTGTTTCTGGCATTGGAATCTATTAATGTATGAGACCCACATCTCTCTGTAGGAACATAGCTACATGTAACATATCAAAAATTATCCTATGTGACAGCAGGCCAAGCAGATTTTGAGCACATTAGCTTATTTACACAAAAACATACGCATCACAGCACAAATCTTGAATGTGATAATGAACACAACATGAAAGATTCACTTCCTTAGGCTTTCACATGCTAACTTTCTGCACACAGAAAGTCCAGCAACTTCCCAAGAACACTACAACTCCTGCTTTTCAGAGGGTGAAGGGGAAGTATGGGAAAAGGACTTATCCACACTTATTTGAAGCACACTGGGGTGTAAACCCACCCCATGCTAGCCTGCAATGCAACGTGGACCGTGCCGCTGCATACTAAAAACTCAGTTGTGTGCTTTGCTCTATCCACTTTGAAATGGAGGCAGATTAAAGTACACAAGGAACCCTTTAGTCTATGGTAGTAGTTTCCGCATAGACAGTTGGTGCGCAGTAGGCTACTGCAAGACAGCTTTCTGCACCAGCTTGCTGAAAACTGTTTGTGTAGACAACCCCTAAAAAGGGATACATACAAGGATGTGTGTAAAAGCAGCAAAGAGTCCTGTGGCACCTTATAGACTAACAGACGTATAGAAGCATGAGCTTTCGTGGGTGAATACCCACTTCGTCAGATGCATGATGTTCTTTAAACCTATAGCAGGAAGTCAGACAGCGGGAGAGCTGGGCAAGATTTAGGCAGAAGTTCCATGCTCAAGCAGAGAAATAGCAGCTTTGGGGTAGCACTGATTTCATGCTTCTAATGACGCTCCTTGCGCAGACAGAAGAAAGGAACGCCGCAATTCTTTACCATCGCAACCCTGCAGGGCTGCGAAGGAAGACAGACGGGGCCAGGGGTCTTTGGCTTGGCACGTGTGACGCCTGTCTCTCTGGAAGTATGAGGCACGTCTGCACTTTACAAGCACTGCCCGCACCCGAACGCATCCCTCGCCGAACGCACTGGGCCTGCACGGCGCGTTCCAGCCATGGGCACTCCTGGCTCGGGGAAAGCGGTCCCAGAGGAGGCGGGCTGGCGTGTTGTGCCCCTCCACGCTCCCTGGGGCCGCCAGCACCACCGCGGAGCGAGGGCTGCCCTCTCTCCAGCCGGCTGCGGGGAGATGCAGAGCGCACGGAACTGCAGCAACTCAGCTGAGGGCCCCGGGAATGCGGAACTATCCCCTTCCCGCTGGCAGCGCCGCCGCCGCCGTCGCAGCGTCAGCACGGCCACTCCCTCTCCCGCGGGCAGTCCTGGGGGCTCGGGGCACCCCCCGCCGTCTCCGCCTCGCGGGCAGGGCGGCCCCGGCTACCCCCCTTGCCGCGGAGCAGCTGCTGCTGCTCGGGAACAGGGCGGCGCCCACCCGAGACACCCACAGGGAAAGGCGAATCCCGCTGCGCCCCAGGCTCCTCGGAGCGCCTCTTACCCGGCCCCTGCGGCTCTGCTGCCCAGCGCCTCCCAGCACAGCTGGGCTCCGGACCCCACGCTCACGCTACCGCCGCCGCCGCTCAGCTGACCGGCTGCTTACCCAGCTGCTGCGGCACAAGTCCCCGGGGAAAGAGGCGGGGCTGAGCACGCCGGCCCCGCCCCCTCGCCTTGGCCCTATAGCGACGAGTGACAACGACAGCAGCAGCTTTGCGCCCCCTACCGGGCTGAGATGTGGGTGCTGCTGCTGGGGCGTGTGGGCGACGTGGGGCGGCTCCATAATGGGGAAGCAGGTACCTCCCCACAGGTAGGGGCGGCAGGTTTGTACAACTTTTGGTGGTGGCGGTGCCCAGAACGGGTCCGAGTCCTGCTCTCACCCCACACCCGCCTAAGGCTCTGGGAGGGAGTTTGACTGTGGAAGGGGTGCGGGCCCTGGGAGGGGGTTTTGGTGCTGGGTGCAAGCTCTGGGCTGGGACAGAGAGTTGGGGTGCAGGAGGGGGTGTGGGGCTGAGGAGTTTGGGGTGCAGCAGGCAGGCTGCCCCAGGGCTGGGGTGGGGGGGCCGGAGAGGAGGACTCCCCCCAGCCCTCTACCTGCTGGCAGTAGTGAGCTCTGGGGGAGAGGCCCCCCCGCCCCCTCCCGCACAACACTCACTCAAGCCCCCCCCCCCGCTGCTGCTCAGGAGGTCCAGCCAAAATAAGCCCCCCCCTGCTGCCCAGGGTAGGTAAGGATGCTCGGGGGAGGGGGCGCGCAGGGGCGGCAGGTGAGGCTCGGGGAGTGACCCGGCACCGAACATTGGTGGAGCCGGGGCCCGTGGGCCCTGAATTTTCTGGAGCACAGGCACCACGGGCCCATACAACTCGCCGCCCCTGCCCACAGGCAGGCATCATCATAAGGGATCCTGAGAGGATTAGAGCCTCATGGCTTGGGATGTCTTACCCCTTTAACTACCCAGCCAGCTCTCTCTCAGCAGGGATGCTGCAGCTAAGAGTAGAGCACAGCCCTGCAGTATGGCCTGGGGCTCATCTTCTGCAGCAAAGTTCCTGACTGTGGAGTTGGGCTGATTATCATCCCCCTTGGGCTAATTTGTCCCAGTGCAAAGGAGCCTGGGGTACAAGGTGATGTGGAACAAGACTCCCCCAGCAGGATGGCACAGTGAGGCACAATGCCACAGTATAAGTAGCTGCCACATGCACCACACTCTTTCTAGGCTATCTCTTCCACTTGGGTTTGAAGCCCAGGTCTCAACACCAGCCCCACTTGTTACTGCACACCCGCTAGGGTGGCTGATGGCACCATAAATAAGGCTACGTTTTAGTCACGGGTATTTGTAGTAAAAGTCACGGACAGGTCACGGGCAGTAAACAAAAATTCACGGCCCATGACCTGTCCATGACTTTTACTAAAAATACATGTGACTAAAACTTGGGCGGGGGCACTACGGGTGCTGGGAGAAGTGGCCCAGGGCACCCTGCTGGTGGGAGGGTGGGGGGCAGGCAGCGTGGCCTGGGACCCTCGCTGTTGCTGGGAGGGAAGGGCTGGCAGGGGCTCCCTACACGGCTCTACGTGCTTGCAGCTCCTAGGCGGCGGAGGGGTCAGGAGGCTCCATGCGCTGCTCTTATCACGAGCGCCAGCTGCTGGGAACCACAGCCAATGGGAGCTGCAGGGGAGGGGCCTGCAGGCGCTAGCAGTGTGTGGCGCAGAGCCCCCCTCTGGCCCCTTCTCCGCCTAGGAGTGGCAGGGCCGTGGGAACCGGGGATCCCCCAACCTTGAGATAAGTGCCCTTCCCCTAACTCCCTAGCCCACCACACACACACCCAAACTGCTGCTGCTGGCCCAGCACCAGCTGCAGAAGTCACGGAGGTCACGGAAAGTCACGGAATCCATTACTTCTGTGACAGACTCATAGCCTTAACCATAAACAACATTAGCTTTCTGCCCGTTGCCCACCCACATTGTCTGTGCCTAACCTTGACCCCTAAGGTTTTACCTCTGAATCTGTTACAAATCTTGATTTCTTCCGTCATTACATTTTGAATAAATAATGAATAGAATCTGAGGATTTGGTGCAAAACTCCAAGTCAGTTAACACTTAAGTCTTGAAAATAAACAGCAATATTTTCCATGAAAATACATGAAAACAAATTTGTAATCTTTCCTTAAAAGCAGCAAGGAGTCCTGTGGCACCTTATAGACTAACAGACGTTTTGGAGCATGAGCTTTCGTGGGTGAATACCCACTTCGTCGGATGCATCCAATGAAGTGGGTATTCACCCATGAAAGCTCATGCTCCAAAACGTCTGTTAGTCTATAAGGTGCCACAGGATTCTTTGCTGCTTTTACAGATCCAGACTAACATGGCTACCCCTCTGATACTTAATTTTTCCTTGGTTATTTTAAAAATATAATGCCAGAAATGTTAGAGCTGGTAAAGATGCATTGGCAGAACTGTGGGAAACTAAAAGGTTTCATCTTGTGTGTTCTTTAAATCTCTGCTAAAGTGTTAAAAGTTTCAAGGAGCCCTTTTGTTGTTTTATTTAATCCTGTGCTTGCACCTTCTGAGTTTCACACCGAGTTTAGAAATTTGAATGAATAAATAGAAATTCAAGCTGAACTTGGCTTGTACCACAGTGTTTAACACCTCCCACACCCAACCTACACACTTTTTAGAGAACTTCCCTAATACAGTACAGGGAAGGAAATGATTCTTTTTGAAACTCCATCAAGGTTTATGAAAAACTTATCCTCAGTTCTCATAAAAGTTTTGCAAACCTTAGTGAAGGTTTCAGTGAACATACTTTGACTTTCAGATTATTAACAAAAGATTTTGGGATTTGACTACAAAGATACAGCTAACATGAACAGATTTTCAAATTGAAATATTGGGCCACTTCCCTTTGGAGAGAAGATAGCAAAGAACAGTTTTGGTACGAGACATATAGAATCATAGGACTGGAAGGGACCTTGAGAGGTCTTCTAGTCCAGTCCCCTGCACTCAAGGCAAGGCTAAGTATTTCCTGACAGGTGTTTGTCTAACCTGTTCTTAAAAACCTCCCATGACAGAGATTTCACAATCTCCCTAAGCAATTTACTCCAGTGTTTAGAAGGGTTTTCATAGGTAGGGTGAAGCGAACAGTGTCTTCATCCCAGCATGCAGCATCAGAATTTGGGCCCTATTGTGCTGGGTACTGTACATATATAAAATAAAAGACTTTCTTTGCCCCAGATAGTTTACAATCTACTAGAAGCACATAGATACTGTTCCAGATGGCTTTCAGACACTGACCAAATACACCCAGTTAGAGAAAATTGTTTGATAAGTGTTTGAGGCTGCAGAGGTTCATGAGATTATTTTCAGGGTCTTAATTTCATGCCTGTGACAGACCACAATTCAGTGGTGACAAATGCATGATAATGCATACTGGAAGTAGTAATTGGAACTAATCATGCACATTACCGGGTTCTAAGTTAATTGTATTCACTCAGGAAAAAGACCAGGGTATACAAGTAGACAATATAATGGAAACCTTTGCTCAATCAAAAAGCAAACATAATGTTAGAATACATAAGGAATAGGATTAAAAATAATACTGAAAAAGTGATAATGCCTTTACATAAATCAATTTGATGCCCTTGCCTGGAATTCTGTGTTCAGTTCTGCCACCTCATCTATATATATATAGCAAAAATACAAGGGGATTGGAGACAAGAGATACATTATTAGAGGTCTGTGACGGGGCGCACTTGCCCCGCACCGAATCGGAAAGGGTTAAAGCCACATTGTGGGCTGAGGAAGCCATGCCCCTTTCTCCCTACTGGGCATGCTCCAGCTGTACCAGTATAAAAGAAAGCAGCCCAGCTCAGTCAGGAGGAGATGCTGGTAGGGGAAGGTTATGTGTTGGGAGTGCTTGCTGAGACTGGTGTCCAGCCTGTGCCAGAAGGGAGTGGAGATGTGGACCACAGCCTTGGACCCCAGCAGCACATGGAGCCTCAGGGAGTGGTCGGTGCTGGGGAACTAAGAGATCCCAAAGCCTCCTGGACTACAATGCCTGAGACTACGGTAGGATGTGACCCAGGGGCAGTGCTGGAGTGGTATGTCCTGCTGAGGTAAGCTCAGTGTGTTTCGGTGGGACTACCTGCTGAGCAGATAATTGATTGTTTGACCAGTACTAAGACCCTGGGTCAGGGCATGGTCAAGTTGGGTGGGCCTGAGCCTCCCTACCTGGGCTGCCAGTGGCCCCCATGAACTCTGGCCGTTGGGCCACACTGCCCTGATATTAGGGGGGCATGTTTCATGGACTCTGGTCACTAGGCTGTACTACCCTGAATGAGCAGGGGGTTTGTGTAGACTCTGGCCATTGGGCCACTCTACCCCACAGCTAAGCCCAGATGTGTGGACTTGAGTTGGGGGAAATAAGCTCATGCACCTGACCCTATTCCCCGAGGAAGGCGGGTGCACTTGCCCCGCACTGGATGGGGCCCACCTTAATTGTGTCACAAGTACCAAAAGATGGACAAAATTGAGACTGTAGTTTAGAGAAGACACCCCCCCCCCTGCTAAGTCTGATCTGTACCTCATGGTGGTGGAGGAGGTGTAACATCTGAAGTAGGGGGTTGCTCATTGGAGCTATGCCATCAGTGATGAAGGCTTGTCCAAAATATTATCTTGGGTATTATACAAAGGTGGACAGATCCAACATGATCTCTGAAAATGATGGCTAACACAGGTGGTGAAGATTCAGGGCACCTAGCTACCTGAGGTGAAGGAAGTTGCTGAGAAAGACTCAATGTCTCAGGTTGCCCAGCATGAAGCCAGTACTGGTAGACCAGGAAAAGGGTCACATTACTGAGCCTCTGTCTCATCCCAGTAGGACAAGGTATTTCCTGGGATAATCGTTTGCCCTTGTTTGACCATGAATAACCCAGCACCAGAGTTAAAGCCCTGCCTTATTTTCAGCTGTAGATGCCTTGTCGGTGCCATCTCCCTTCAGTGCAAGCATGAGGGGTTTGTGCCAAAGCCCTCTCTCACCCTGGAATGTGTGTCCTCTGATGTTGGCAGGCATGTCTGTAATACATTGTGACAATAAAAAAAATAAAAAATGGAGATATACCTATCTCATAGAACTGGAAGGGAGCCTGAAAGACCATTGAGTCCAGCCTCCTGCCTTCACTAGCAGGACCAAGTACTGATTTTGCCCCATATCTCTAAGTGACCCCCCTCAAGGATTAAACTCACAACCTTGGGTTTAGCAGGCCAATGCTCAAACTGCTGGGCTCTCCTTCCCCCCTACAATGCCTTCAATTGTATCTGGGATCTCTGACAGTCCACCAAAATTGCAGCTTGGAACATTGGAACTCTTCACAGGCATGGTCATCAGGTCACTGTCTAACACGAAATGGATTAGCTTGGTATATCAGTCGCCGGACTAACAGAAGCAAGGCTGATAGATTACAGATGTCACGAGGTGGAAGATTACTTCTGTATTCTGGCAGCCACAATCATTTATATGGAGTAGCACTACGACTGCGAGACAAGGCCAAGTCCACAGTGACAACTTGGACACCCGTGTCTCCTCATTTACTTATTGCGTGTCTTAAACATCTGCACGGTTATGTCACTTTCATACGAGTCTATGCGCCAACAGAGGAATCTGACTCAGTTAAAGATCATTTCTATGATTACATACTAGATGTTCCAATTACAGTCCCTCTATGTGATAATCTCTTGATCCTGAGTGACCTAAATGCAGTTACTGGCTTTCTGTGAACTGGATTTGAACAGGTCACTAATCATTATGGTTCAGGCACACCCAGTGATAACTCTCACCACTTGCTTACATTCTGTGCCCCCAGAATCTTTCCTTTCTTGGGTCATGGTTCAAGCAGCGATGCCTACACCAGATGTCATGGATCTCTCGTGATGGCATCACTCGGAAGGAGTTGGACTGCATCATTACAGGAGGCAAAGAGATGCCTATTGTGTGTCGAGTATATCGTGGTGTGGAATGCGTGGCGAACACAGATCACCATCTAGTCGCCCATATGGTGTTTATGCTCCAGTGAGCAGGTAAGCCCTCTGCAGGGCCGGTGCAATCATTAGGCAAACTAGGCGGCTGCCTAGGGTGCCAAAATTTGAGGGCGCCAAAAAGCGGTGCCCAAAATGTCTGGGATGCTCACCTGGCGCTGCGGCTTTGATGAGCTCCTGCCGGCCGGACAGGAAGTGATGTTATTCCTCCTCTGACCGCCGGGGACGCCGCGCTGCTCCCTGCTGCTCTGGCTCTTCTCCAGGGCCTCCGCCCCTGCTCAGCCCCGCCCCCACTCCCCTGAGCTCTGCAGCTGGGCCGGGCCTGCACTCACTGGCGGGGGCAAGTGCAGAGACCCATCCCCAGCCGCGCCGCTGGTGAGTGCTGGGGGGTGGTTCCCCCCTGCCCTCAAAGCCAGCCCCACCCCCCTGCTTCCACCCCCCTCCACGGAAGCCTGGGGCGCCCCCCCGAGGACCCTCCCCCCACAGAGGCTGGGGGCACCATGCCCCCCCCCCCGGCGGGGGGACTGCATAAGGCCCCAGAATATCTAGGGACGGCCCTGGTACCTGCCACCCTGCCTCCAGCCAACCCCTGCTGCACCCCCTGCCCTGCCTCCAACCCCACACCCTGTCTCCAGCCAGCCCCTGACGCACCCCCCTGCCCTGCCCGCAGCCAGCCCGCACCCTGTCTCCAGCCAACCCCACACACCCTGCCCTGCCCGCAGCCAGCCTCACACCCCGTTTCCAGCCAACCCCACACCCTGTGCCCTACCCGCAGCCAGCCACACACCCCGTCTCCAGCCAACCCCTGCCACACACCCCTGCCCTGCCCGCAGCCAACCCCACACCCTCTGTCTTCAGCCAACCCCTGTCACACACCCCTGCCCTGCCCACAGCCAACCCCTGCACCCCGTCTCCAGCCAACCCCTGCTGCACCCTCTGCCCTGCCCACAGCCAGCCCCGCACCCCCCTGCGCTGCCCGCATCCAGCCCCGCACCCCCTGTCTCCAGCCAACCCCTGCCGCACCCCCCTGCCCTGCCCTCAGCCAGCCCTGCACCCTGTCTCCAGCCAGCCCCTGCTGCACCCCCTGCCCTGCCCACAGCCAGCCCCGCACCCCCCTGCGCTGCCCGCATCCAGCCCCGCACCCTCTGCCTCCAGCCAACCCCTGCTGAACCCCTTGCCCTGCCTCCAGCCCCGCACCCCTTGCCCTGCCTCAAGCCCCACACCTCCTGTCTGCAGCCAGCCCTGCACCCTCTGTCTCCAGCCAACCCCTGCCACACTCCGTCCCCTGCTTCCAGCCAGCCCTGCACCCCCTTATCTCCAGCCAACCCCTGCCACACCACCCTGCCCGAAGCCAGCCAGCCCCACACCCTGTCAGGTTATTCATTTATTTTCATTAAATACGTAGACTAAATAATGAAATTAATAAGTTTTCAAGTTGAACGTGTATTAATTCTAATGAACAATGCCATATTATGCAGTATTCATTTTTGAAAGTTTATAATCGATGCTCTGGGGGGAGGGGTTGGGATGGGGGAGGCGCAAGGTGGAAGTCTCGCCTAGGGTGCCAAGTATCCTTGCACTGGCCCTGGCCCTCTGCAATGATGAAGTGTGCCAGGTTTAGCCAACAGGTTTTGTACTGATGTCAGCAACAGTTTCTTGGCTCTAACTAGTCTGCCAGACGACGTGGAGGTTGCTTGGTCCCTGCTCACTTTGAACAACGAATCCGTCTAATCAGTTTCCAGCTTTTGTTACCTGGGTTCTGTATTTGCCTGCTCCTCCAATTCTCACACGGAGTTTCTCCATTGGATTGGCATCACAGCATCTGCCACGGGCTGTTTACAACAGATATGGAATCAACATCATCTTAGTATGACAACCAAGTTCAGGATTTATTTGAGTTGTATCCTTCCCATACTGTTGTACGGCTGTGAAAAATGGACACTATGCCACTCAGACTGGACAAAGCTGGGGGCTATCCACACAAAACGTCAATGTCATATATTGGGCATAAAGAGGAATGACTTCATCTGTAATGCAGATGTTTATGGTCACTTGGGTCTACAGACTACTGGGGCCATTGTCCACAGGCGGCGCCTTATGCTTTTCGGACATGTCACAAGGGTGCCACAAGATGTTCCAGTGAACGCCATTCTCCGGGTGGCTTGTAACATCCGGGATAAAATTCCACCAACTGAGGGGTGGAGGCAGCCCAGAGGCAGACTCTCTATTACATCGGTTCATCAAGTCTGTTCCGACTCTCAGGCCATCAAGACTTTGCTGTTGCGCAGGAACGGACCAAATGGCGAATGATCGCTACAGCCAACTGTCTAGCTAAGCACTGAAGAAGTTGTTTAGAGAAGAGATACACATGAGGGGTCATGACAGAGGTATACAAAATAATGAACAGTATATCCTGCATTTCTGTTTATCCTTTTTCTCATAAGAACAAAGGAACTTTCAGAAGAATTGAAAGGCAGATAATTTAAAACTGAAAAATATTTTTTTTACACAAATATAACTAACTGGTGGAACTTACTGCCATAAGGATATCATTAGTAGGATTCACAAAAGAATGAGATTTCTATGGATAATGTGAATATCCTCATTTTAAATTAATTTTTTTTAAATGGAAGTTTATAAACTCTTGTGCTTTAAGGCATAAGACAACCACTAACTGACAGGTGTTAGGAAGTGTTATGGACCAGGGTGGGGCAGCCAGGCTGAGTAGTCGGAGCACTGGTTCTCAGGCTAGTGATCAAACGTGGAGTCAGAGGCCAGGAAGAGCACGGAGGGTCAGTGCTGGAGTCAGAGCCGAAGGTCAGAGACGGAGTTGGGAACCAGGAGTCAGATCTCGGGTTCAGAGCCTGAGACAGGAATTATGCAGTGGAGTGGACTGAAACAAGGGAGGAATGAGGCTGGGAACAAGGTCTGAGCAGGACTGAAGCAAGGCAAGCACAGGAGCAATCACAGCGCAGGTGTAACTCTGAGCAGGCACTAGGTTGGTATTGCTGTTGGGCTTTAAAGCAGTCCTGGTGCATAGGACTGTCAATTAATTGCAGTTAATTCATGTGATTAACTCAAAAAATTACTGCAATTAAAAAAATTAATCACAATTAATCACCGTTTTAATCGCATTGTTAAACAATACAATACCAATTGAAATTTATTAAGTAATTTTGGATGTTTTTTCTACATTTTCAAATACATTGATTTCAATTACAACACAAAAAGAGCAGGAGTACTTGTGGCACCTTAGAGACTAACAAATTTATTTGAGCATAAGCTTTCGTGGGCTACAGCCCACTTCTTCAGATGCATAGAATGGAAGATATATATACACACACATACAGAGAGCATGAAAAGGTGGGAGTTGTCTTACCAATGCTGAGAGGCCAATTAAGTAAGAGAAAAAACTTTTGAAGTGATAATCAAGATAAGTGTGAGAATACTTCAGTGGCTCAGCCCTTCCCAGTCTCTATTCAAGCCTAAATTGATTGTATCTAGTTTGGATATTACAACACAGAATACAAAGTGTACACTGCTCACTTTATATTATTAATTTTGATTACAAATATTTGCACTGTAAAAATGGTAGTATTTTTCAATTCCTTCATAGTAGTACTATAGTGCAATCTCATTATCATTAAAGGTGAACTTACAAAATGTAGAATTTTATATAAAAGAAAAACTGCATTCAAAAATAGAACAAAGTGAGCACTCTACACTTAGTATTCTGTGTTGTAATTGAAATCAACGTGTTTGAAAATGTAGAAAACATCCAAAACTATTTTAATAAATGGTATTCTATTATTGTTTAACCGTGTGATTAATCGCACAATTAATCATAATTTTTTAATCCCGCAAATAATTGCAATTTTTTAATAGCTTGACAGCCCTACTGGTGATGCAGCCAATCAGGGGATCTGGTCAATCAGGGTATCCAGCTGTAGGTCAACTAGCAGGTTCCAGGCTCATCTGCAGGCCCTGATTCCTGACAGTACCATCCCCACTTTGAGGGCACCTCCTAGGGATCTAGGAGTCTGGCTTCTCTGGATATGTTAGATGAAGTCCATAGCAGGTCCAAGACCTGGATGTTCTCCACCAGCTCCCAGCTGCCTGAACCATAGTCCTTCCAGTTCACCAGGAGTTTCCCCCTAACTTGCTGGGAGTTAAGAATTCATTGGACCAAATGTTCTTCTAGCCCTTGAACAATCATGGGCAGTGGCAGTAGCCACTGACTGGGATGAGAGTGGTCTAGTTTCGGGTCAGAGCAGGCAGCAGGCCTCATTGTCGGAGCGGGTGACAGGCCTCCTGGTCAAGGTCAGAGACATTATCAGTAGTCAGGAGCCAAAGCCAAGGGTCAAACTGGAAGGCAGAAACTGGATATCAGAGCCAAGGGTCGAGCCAGAGTCCGTAGTCAGGAGCTCAAATTGAAGGGCAGGAACTGGAGCGTGCAGGGTATCAGGCCAGGAGGGGTTCAAGATGGGGCAGGACAGAGGCTCAGGCAAGGCTGGGTAGAAAGCAGCAGCAGGAACAAGGTAACACAGGAGTAGGCACAGTGGGGCCAGGGTGGGGGGGTATGCACGTTGAGAAGCCAGCAACTGCTGCTGCTGGTTTAAGAGCTAGCCTACTGGCCTCTGCAGCCAATCAAGTGGCATGGTTAATCAGGCAGCCTGCTGCAGGCCAATGGTACTGATGAGGCTGCCTGGAGACCAGCTCTGCTGCAGGCTCTGATTCCTGACAGGCAGTGTGTTGGAGCAGTTCAGGAAGAGGTTCTCAATGTAAGGCTTTAGAAGGGAGATATGAATTATGGGATGGCTTTTTAGGGGTTCAGGTAGCTGCAGCTTGAATGTTATTGGGTTGACCTGTTCCAAGATCTTGAATGGGCCCAGGTACTGATGGTCGAGGTAGGCTGATGGGCAGGTTGATTTTAAGATTCTCTATGGATAACCAAACTCTGTCCCCTATGGCAAGGTTGGGTGCAGTCTGGTGCCTCTGGTCAGCATATTGATTGTAAATTTCTTTAGCAGATCTCAAATGTTCTTTGAGTTCTTAGTGAACTTTGCACAGATGGGTAGTCAAGTCTGCAGTGGCAGGTATCAGGAAACTCATGGTATGTCTGGATGAAAACAAGGATGAAAGCAAAGAATGGGCTTTGTTGGGTGGAGGCATGGGTTGTATTAATATAGGCAAATTCCATATAGTGAAGCAGGGTAAAGCAGTAATCCTGCTGCTAATTAGAAAAACAGCAAAGATACTGTTCCAAAATCTAGTTGACTCATTCTACTCATTGGTTTCAGGGTAATAGACAAATGAGCTGAGGGATTCAATGCCAAGAAGTTTGAGAAACTCTCACCAAAATGGGAGATGAATTAGGGTTCCAGGTCTGATGTGTTGATGGTTAGTAATCTGTGGTGACAGATGTTCTCTAGGAAGAGACATGCCCTTTCTGGGATGGTAGCTGTTCTGGGTGTAGCCTGGAACAAAATGCACCATCTTTGTTAGGAGATCAAACATGGCTAGGATCACTGTAAGCCCATGAGAGCAAGGCAGCTCCACAATTAAGTCTATAAATATGGTAGACCAGCGCTGGGGTGGAATGGGCAAAGGCTGGAAGGAGCTGAGTGACTTTGAGCACAGGCGCTTGATTCAAGAACAGAGTCTGCAGGACTTTATATTCTCCTTGATGTAAGCACATAGACCTGGCCACCAGAAATTCCTCAGGCCAATCCAAGACTTGGATCCTGGTTTTAAGTGACCAGCAAGCAGCATGTCATGACATAGCCTAGACTTCAGGTCTTTAAATTATTCCTTTGGGACATGTGATCCCTGTAATAGAGGACATCATCCTGCAGTCAGGCTGGGCATCTACATCATCCAGGGCCTGGGTTTAAACAGATTGTTGGGCAGCAGAGAATGAATGGAGGATATCAGGCTACTGTCTACTGACCTGTTGACAAAATTGGACACCTTAAGAACTCTGGAAGGGAGTTTTCTGCCAGGTTTGAAATACTTATCTTTGCGTGACATAGTATCCACCTTTGCGTTTCTGGCCCCAAAGTTACCAAGAAGTCAAATCGGGCAAAGAAGAGGGACCAGTAGATCTGGTGTTGACTGAGGTGTCTGTCTTTTCTGAGGTACTCAATGTTCTTGTGACCTGTAAGGACCTGGACTGGGAACTGGGCTCCCTGCAGGAGATGACACCATTCCTCAGAGGCCACCTTGATAGCCAACAGCTTCTTGTTCCAGATATCATAATTTCTTTCTGATGGGGTTTGCTTTCAGGAGTAAAAGACACAGGGAGGAAGTTGGCTACAAGGGCCAGCTTGTTGGGATAACACTGACTATGGCAAAGTCTGATGTGTTGGCTTCCACTGTAAATGGTTTAGTGGGGTCTGGAGGGATAAGGATGGGTACTGTGGTAAGTAAACACTTTTTTTAAGCTAATTGAACGCAGACTGAGTTTTCAAGGACCAGATGAACCGGGATCCTTCTTGCAGAAGCTCTGTCATCAGGGCTAGAAAACCCTTTGATAAACTGCCTTGCTGTCTCTCTCATTTGTCCTTCCAAGTGGCTCAGTCAGATATGGCCGTCACCTTGCATGGGTCAATGGTTAGTCCCTTGGGGGAGACAATATACCCAAGGAATTCAACTGTCTCCTAGTAAAATTCATACGTCTCAAGCTTTGTATACAGGTGATTTTTTTGGCAGAGTCTTTTTAAGACACAGCGTACATGTTGGTCGTGAAGAACTGGATAACTGGAAAAAAATGAAGATATCCTCGGGGTAAAAAACACAAATTGGTGTAGCATGTCCCTAAAGATATCACAAATGAGCTGTTGGAAAGTCACTGGAATATTACACAGGCCAAATGGCATATCGAATTAGTCAGTGTCTGTACTATGCCCGAGAGGCGGTCTTCTATTTGTTTCCTTCTCAAATCCAAACCAGGAATAAGCTCCACAAAGGTCCAACTTAGTGAAGACCTTTGCAGAGTGGAGTCCTTTAAAGAGCTCATTGACAAGGAGTAATGGGTACCAGTTCTGGGTAGTAATGCTTTTTAATGCCTGTTGTTCCACACAAAGCCACAGGGAGCCATCCTTCTTACCCACAAAGAAAGTAGGAGCCTCTTGAAGGAATGGATTAACCCCTTTTTCAGGCTTTCCTGGAGATAACTCTAGAGAGTCTGTAGCTCAGGTTCTGAGAGAGAATAGATACACCCGAAAAGGACCTCTGCTGCAAGCTGGAGGTCGAAGGAACAGCCATAACTATAGTGAGGTGGCATGATGTCAGCTTTCTTTTTGTCTAACATGTCAGCAAAATCTCAGTATTTGGTGGGTACTACTGAAGCTGTTAGGGAGGCCGCAGCAGTTGCCAAGGATCCTGGGAGATAGGCAGAGCTGTAGAGGATTTCTGGTCTATGGCTTTTGAGAGGCAAGTCTTCTGGCAGTATGATGAACTAAAATGCAACATTCCAGACACGACAGTCTGCCAGAGGATACATGGATCACAGGTAATGAGCCAGGGAATACTGAGGACAACTGGGGAATGGTGCATACAGATCAATCAAAACGGAAGGATTTCTCAATTACACGGGACCTGGAAGTGTAGTGACTTCTAGGGGGGCAGTTTGTGTGACTGGGCCCAAAAAGATGTCTGTCAATTGATTATATCAAGTTGGGGGGAACTTTGTACTGGGTGGGGACATTATGTGCTTGAGCAACTTTCAAGGCCATAAAATTGCTTGAGGCACCAGAGTCCACTAGTGCTTCCAGGTTAACCTACAACATCATCGGGTGCTGTAGCTGCAGTGGGCGTAGGAAGTGTGTTTGGCCCAATCAGCCATCACCAAAGTACCAGCCAAAAAAATGTTGGTGTAGGGTATTAAAGTGAGGAGGCAAACACCAACCCAGCCCAGATCCCTCTTTTGTGGCTGGGGCTTGGAGTTTCCCAACCAGGATGCAGATCATGTTCCAGTTTTTCACCATAAAGGCATAGGCCCAACACTTGTTTTTCTCCACCTTGGAGAGGTGAGGCCAGGCTTGGTTGAGCTGCATAGGTTCAGGCTGCGGGGAGGGTGCAGATGGTTGGCAGACCAGAGACCGCAAGACTAGCAGGGGTCGGGAAGTTGACCTTCTTTCTTGGTGGCTTTCTATCATGCAGCTGTCAGTTTTAATGAACAGTTTAATTAGGGTCTCCAGATTGGCTTGTGGCTCCACCCATGCCAGCTTGTCTTTGAACTCATCATCTAGGCCAAGCCAGTAGTGATAGTGCTGCATGGCCTCATTCCATTCCGTGTCTGTTCTCAGGCTTTGAAATGCCATGGCATAATTAGCATCTGGCTGGCACCCATCCCGCAACATCTGGAGTGCAGCCACTGCTGTATGCATGTGACTCGGGTCATCAAAAAGCTATGCCGTGGCTTGAAATTCTCAAACTGGTCCAGGAGAGGGCTAGATTTCTCCTAGAGTGGATAGACCCGGGCCAAGGCCTCCCCAAGTCAGAGGGATGATAAGTCCCATGTGGGACTGGTTCATGGGGAATGACTATGGGTGCAACAGAAATAGGAGCCAGCACTAATTCAGCAACCCAAAGAATTTACTGCAGCTGCTGGCATACTTGTCCAGTTGGGGAATTTTTGGTTCTTGAGGGGCCTGAGTTGGAGTTGTGGGCAGCATAGCCTGTGTCTGTAGTACCACATTCTGTGGCTGCAGGACAGCAACCTGAGTCTGCAGGTCCTGCAAGATGCCCACCTGTCCCTTCTCTCAAGGGGCTGGTGTTCAAACTGTCACAAACTGGGTTACAGGTGATCAGGCCTAGTGATCGGAGCAGAGGGAGTCAGGCCTAGTAGTCAGAGTCAGAAGCCAGGAACAGCACCAAGTTGTCTGAGCTGGTGTCAGGAATCAAGAATCAGAGCTGAAGGTCAGAGCCAGAATCAGGAACCAGGAGTCAGAGCCGGAGTCAGGAACCAAACAGGAGCAGGGGTGGAGCAGGCTTGATCTTGGCAGGAACAAGGCAGAAGCAGGGCTGGTACAATGTTGGGAAGAAGGCAGGCACAGGAACAATTGCAGCTGCAGGCATAATTGTTGAACAGCTGCTAGCCTGGTGCTGCTGATATTAAGAGCAGGCCCTTTTAGACAGAGGGACTGGTTAATCAGGGTCTTCAGCTGTAGGTCAACTCAGTGGTTCCAGGCTCTTCTGCAGGCCCTGATTCCTGACAAGAAGAAGCTCATCCTATGGGCTGATTATTCCATAATTTACCATTGTGGCATTTCTTCACCTTCCTCTAAGCATCTGATACTGACCACTGTCAGAGATAGGACACTGGACTGGATACACCAGGGGTGGGCAAACATTTTGGCCTGAGGGCAACATCGGGGTTGCACAACTGTATGGAGGCCAGGTAGGGAAGGCTGTGCCTCCCCAAACAGCCTGGCCCCTGCCCCCTATCTGTCCCCTCCTGCCCCCTGACTGCCCCTCTCAGAACTCCCAACCTATCCAACCCCCCCTGCTCCTTGTCCCCTAACCGCCCCTGCCCAGGACCACCGCCCCCTATCCAACCCCACTGCTCTCTGTCCCCTGACTGCCCCGACCTCTATCCCCCCACCCAGGACTCCCACCCCCTATCCAACCGCCCTCTGCTCCTCATCCCCTGACCACCCCCTCCCAGGACTCCCCGCCCCTAACTGCCCCCCAGTATCCCTCCTGCTCCCTGTCCCCGACAGGCCCCCCGGGACTCTCACTCCCAACCCTCCCTGTTCCCCATTCCCTGACCTCCGCCCCATCCAACCTCCCATTCCTCCCTCACTGCCCCCCAAGACCGTCTGCTCCCTTACCCAACCCCCTCGCTCCCCCCCCCTTACCAGCAGCAGGCGCTTGCAGCCACAACACCCAGCCAGAGCCAGCTGCACTCCCCACGCTGCTCAGCGGGAGCAGCGGGCCAGACCGCGGCCCGGCTGCGGAGGAGGGGGTACAGTGGGGGAGGGGCCAGGGACTAGGCTCCCCAGCCGGGAGCTCAGGGGCTCGGCAGGATGGTCCTGTGGGTGTGGCCTGCGGACCATAGTTTCCCCACATCTGGGATAGACTATTGATCTACTCCAGTAAGGTCATTCCTGTGTTGTTATGTTTCACTGTCCTTCCAAAGGCCCTTACCAGGTGGGAAATCAGAGTGCAGGAAGAAAGGAGCAGATGCTCATCCATAGATGGAGCCAGTTCCCAGGAAGAGAAGGGTGTCAGAATCAGGAAAGAGGCACCTTTACTGCTCTTCCCACAGGGACCTCCCAAAATGGGACAATTAGTACCAAAGAGAAGATGATCCCATTCTTCGACCTCTCAATGCCCTCTCCATTTCCTTCCTCGCTAAGTAGAAGACCAACATTTTCCTATCTCTTTCTCCTAATATATTTAAAGACCCTCTTCTTATTGTCTTGTATGTCCCTTGCTAGGTGTAACTCACTTTGTGCCATAGTCTTTCTGATTTTGTCCCTACATGCTTATACTGTTCTTTCCTCCTTAGCAATTCACATTTCCTCTCTTTGTAGGATTTCTTTTTGAATTTCAGGTCATTTAATGGCTAATGCCCAGGAGGAAAGGAAGAGAAGTACCAGCCCCCAGCTATCTTAGAGACCCTCACAAGCAACTCCAAAACCCAGAAGAACAGGGGGAGAAGATCCAACTCCTTTCCCGTCCCAACAATTGCCAATATAGATCTCAACTGCAAGCAGATAGAGGAGCCTGTCCACATGCCCTCCTAGAGACCCTCCACAACAAGAGGGGCCACACCTTAAGAGAACTCAGCTTCTACACACACACGTTCTCTTTCCCAAAGGGTGAACAGATTATCTTAGTCTCCAGTTTTGGAATCTTTCTATACAGCTGGACTCTGTTCCCTAAGAAAGCAGGCAGACTATTCACCATTCCAGCCCTGCACTTCTCTTACTGTGGCACTGTGACTGCAGAGCATGAGCCTGGAAACCCTGCAGGAAGGGTCCTGGAGCCTGGTAGTTAGCAAAGCAGTTCAGACCTCCACCCTCTCCTGTCTCCAATATTTAATGAGAATTGTTTCCACCCACTGTCTTAGCTTCCCAGTCAATCTAGGCAGTTCTACAATTTTATTATTGTTTCTTAATGGGGATATCAAAAATCTTAATATTCTCATCACTGCCTTTTTCATTTTTAGAATAAAGTGTTAATTCAGAGTCTGAAATTAGAGTCTAATGTCTCTTTTATTAAAAAAAAACCCGTCCAAATATGTTATTCTTCTGTAAATACAGCAGAGTGACAGCTGTTACTTAACCTGTGAGCACTTCAAGGCAGAGACTGTTTTTTTTTGTTGTGTTGTGCCTAGCACTGTGGAGCCTTGATCCCTGCCTGGAGCCCTTAGGTGCTACCACAATGCAATAATACTAAGAGGAAGTTCAAAAACTTAGAAGAAACCCCCAAACAAAGGAAAGAACATTAGCTGAAGTTCTGATATCAATACTCATTCCACAACACTCTTCCATCTGGTTGGCTGTTTCAGACCCTGTGCCTACTCTTCAATTAATTTAAACAATGTGATAGTGTTTAGTCATAGTTATTAAAGCATGCCAGAGAGGAGTCATCCCAGAGGTGGAACAAAGTAGACTGGCAGGGCTTAGGTGAGGTCTTTATGCCAGCTATTTGGAATTCAAGTGAGCAGGGATAGGTGCTTTTTGATATTTTTATACATTAAAAATAAAAATGCTACCATACACTACATAAATTCTGTATGCAAGCTGATTATGGGTTTAATATTTCATTTTGATTAGCCATGATTTTAATGCTGCTATTTGTATTGTTTGTTTTTTCTTACAGTTGAAATATTCAGGATAACCCAGTATTACCCACTAGATGGCACAACAGTGACGTTATACTGCTCTCCTCTGCTAGCTGAAGATCTAGGGCTTCATTTTGATCTCACATTGGTTTTACACCAATATAACTGTACTGAAATCAGTACACTCACTCCTGATTCACAGACTCAGCTGAGATCAGAACCCCTTTCTCTCAATGCAATATACCTACCAGTATTTTGTTTTGGATTTGTATTTTTGATCAAAAATGTCCTTTTTCAGAGAAGAGACTTTGGAACTTGAGGGACAATTTACTTTGATTCACAGCATATGGACAGCTCTGTCTACTTTTAACGTCTTCTTATGGTAGTGTGTAATGCTTGTGATATAAAGCAGAGGTTCCCAAACTGTGGTTTCCAGGTTGTTGGTGGCCCATGGAGATCTTCCAAGTGAGCGCATGGTGCTGGCTTCTCCTCATCTCCAGCAGCTATTTTATGTTACAAGACCAATAAAAATACATGAAATATTTAACTGATTGTATTCTTCCTTGTGCCAGAATGATGTCACAGGATGGGAGGAAAGGCAGGGCCCCCGAGACCGGGTTTGGGCCCCAGTGAAAATTTTTTTTCAGGCCCCCCAGCAAAGGCGGACTGGCTAAACAGGGTCATCGAAGCCAGGCCCCGGGCCCCCTTCCAGACCGTTGGTTCCAGGTAATTTGTACCGGCTTTCCCCCCACCCCACATCGGCCCTGAGGAGAGGTAGATCACAATACAAACCCAATCGCTCCAAGAGAGGGGAAAGATAAATGCTTCTAAGCAATATTATCTGTCAGACTGTCTCATCTATTTATAGCTAGAGCTTCCAGCCCTGTAGCATTTGGGTGCTGCGTTCAGGGTTAAATAACTGTCTGATTATGTACCATCTTCGCTGCTCCTATCAAGGCAAAATCATGTTTCATGTGCCCATATTAGGCAGAGGAAAACTAAGGGGAATAAGAGGAAAAACAAGGGGGTGGCTGATTTTCAGAGGTAGTGGTCCCCAAAATTCTTTTTGAAGTGAATGGGAGGTGTGGGTACTCAGCATCTCTGAAATACAGACCCCAGGCCAGTCTGTATTCCTCCTTATTGTGGGAAAGGCTTCGGGAAGAGGGGTGTCTTTCCCAGTGCCTGAAATGAGGAGGATTATTCCATACGGTGTATCGTGTTCTGAAAGTGAACTGGAAACAGAGTAATGTGCTGTTGAACTGATCAGACCCTGCTGCACAGACTGGGCATGTAAAGTTTCATTGAACATTCTGCATATAAAACTCTGAGCGCTTGTTAGAGGTCTCAGGATTGATCAGTCACAGCCCTCTTCTCCAAGGAGGGTTGCCACTGGCCCATGAATACTGAAGTATCATACAAGGGTGTGTGTCAGGGCCGGCTCCAGGGGTTTTGCCGCCCCAAGCAGCCCCCCCCCCTCCAAAAAAAAAAAAGCCGCGATCACGATCTGCGGCAATTCAGCGGGAGGTCCTTCGCTCCGAGCAGGAGTGAGGGACCCTCCGCCGAATTGCCGCCGAATAGCTGAAAATGCCGCCCCACTCCGGAGTGGCCTCCCCAAACACCTGCTTGATAAGCTGGTGCCTGGAGCTGGCCCTGTGTGGCCTATCAACTTCCACCTCTCCCTCCCACCAATTCTAAAGTCTCTTGCTAGCCAGGAAGGCTGGCAGCCCTTTCTGTAGTACATATGGTTCACAGCTGTTTGCCCACATTCTAGTGAACACTTTCTTTATAGAGCCTAAGTGATACAGAGGGCCTTGTGTACCAGCGTGAATTTTATCCTCTAATTACGCTTCTTTTATCTTAAGTTTTGAACAATAAAACTAATACATGTATGAAATGATAAACTGATGTTTCCAAGGCAGTTTTTATTCATGTAGCTCATCAGAATGAATAACAGTAATTTATTATTATGCATTTATTTATTTGTATTAAAGTAGTGCCTAATGAAATCTCAGCCCCAGTGTGCTAGGGTCTGTACAAACATGGTGGAAGCTGGTCCCTGGCCCAAACTGTTTAGAAGTTAATTACATGTATTGCAAAAACACCCAAACAAATTTACACTCCATAGTGTTTTGCATATTATTTAAAGTGGGATTTAATCTTCAACAGGAGCAGAGTTAGGCCAGTGCTGGGTGCATTTGAAAATCCCACAGAACCTTCTTAAGTCTATGCTCAAGTATCCTTCAATCTCCCTACCTTGCCCATCTTCTAGTTTGTCTCATCCATCTGTTATATCGTATCTATTAAAGCACAAGTTCTTTGGGAGGGCAGGAACCGTCACTTACTGTTTGACTGTATAGTACCTACCACAATGCAGCCCCACTCTGTCTAAGACTTCTAATTTTTCTTAATCATGCTACAAAATCACTACGACTTTATATTTTACTTTTACTTTATTTCACCTGGAAAAAAGGAAAAAACACAGTTTTAGAAGAGATGAAGAGTAGAAACGTGCCCCAAGGGTAACTAGCAGACAAGGATTTAGATATTGTACAAACACAGCATCTAGACAGATTTTCAGTCTGGAATAAATTCAGTTTTCAACAATCATCAGTTATTTACATTTTAGGAGTTATTTGCACTGCATCTTAAACAAAGATAAAAGCTGGCATAAATCACAAGGCTCACAGAGAATTTATAATTAACAAAATTACCAGCCCACAAGCATCAGCAGGACTGTCAGATCAAGAAAATACATCTATTATGTTAAAAAGGTGGTGGTCAAAGCTACAGAAAATCTCCCCTGGATACTAACAGAGCTTTACTTTTCTCTCCTTTCACTATTACTTGTATGTTTTTTGTGATCGTGACTGGGTTTCGCTTGTTAGACTAATTCAAGTCTATTGTTCAGCTAGCACAAACATTTTGAAATAAAGGAATAGCCAGTGGATCCTGACATTGTGGCTGCATGGATATTTCCCTGAGCTATGGGCTTCCCCAGTATTTATGTCTCAGAATGTACCATAGTTTTCAAATACTGAATCTTGCAAGATTTACCTGTGGAGTTGCAGAAAAGTGGTGTTCTGCACTTCTGTGAGCTACAGGGGTAGAAACCAGTGAAGAGGCTACAGGTGGCTGCTTCCAAAGGGGGCAGGATGAAGTAGTATACCTGCCTATCCTAGACAAAAGGCTGTGCCATGAGAGGGGGAATAGATATTATTTATTCAACTGAATACTAAAAGTCAGTCGTCATCCTATTCCTATGTGTAGCCAAGTACGTTTTCTCACAGAGGCTGCAAGCCACTGATGAAGTTGGTTAAAGCCTTGAGTCAGTTGGACATTTATAAAATAATGTCTCATGCTCTCATTAATGATTTGGATATAAGCAGGCAGCACAGTTTTTCCCCTGTCCTGATGCTAATTTATCTCTGCTGACACCATGTCACTGTTGTGCATGCCTTGTTATCTCTACTCTGAGTGTAAAGGAAGTAGGAGTGGCTCTTTAGGCAGAGGGCTGTATGGCTTGGGACAGAGAATTCCTACAGGGAGCACCCTGAGAACTGCCAAGTGAGGGGAGAAGGTTTGTACTGAAATTTATTATTAATTTCTTGTTGTTAACCTCAGGCAGAGGAAGAGTTTCACCCTATACAGAATGAAGCAGGCAGGGAAGATCTGCCACGGAAATTGAATGTAAAAAATTTTTTTTTTGGAATTTGTAAATTAAACTTTTAGAAGTTATTAACAAAATCCTAGTTAGTTCATGTGATACACTGTTAACTTGCCTGGTACAGTACAGTCAATGGCATGCTCCTACTTCACTTAAAATTTAGCCAACCAGATAATAAGCAGTTATTGTTGTTATAGAGGAATATTGCAAACTAACAAATATTTCTCATTGACAACTGGCTTGTCCAGGGCTTCTGTAGCAAGTGTTTGAAATCCACATCCCTTGCCGCCAGTAGTAAATATCTTAGGGCTTGTCTACAAGGGAGATTTACTGGAATTGATATTGCAGAACAGCTAGCTATTGCACTTTAAATTCACACCTTATTTTAAACCAAAATAACTTTAAAGAATAGATAAGCCCTTAGAATGTTGCTGTGACACAGGAGACTGTTCTGTGATTGGATTTTCTCCTGTAATGGAAAGGACAGTTTTCTCTCAAAACAGCAGGGGTAAAATCGTGGTCCCATTAAATGGGAGATTTACCACTGAATTCACTGGTATCTGGATTTCACCTTAGGTTATTGTTTTATTTTAGTGTCTGTTATTACTAGAACCCTCCCTTGTGAGAGGGATCCTTGTGCACATGAAAGAGTCTTATTTCTACTCAATACTTCCCTGAGAGAAAGGTTGGTCTTCTGGTTAAGGCACAGAGCCAGACGTTTCCTGTGTGAATATGGGCAAGTCAGTGCTGGCTTATTCTTGCTCCCATTAAAAGTCAATGAGAGTTTTGACACCAATTTAAAAAGTAGCAGGATTGAATCCTTAATCTCTTTGGTTGGGTTTTTCAAAGGAGCCTAAGAGAGTTAAATGTCCTTCTCCCTTTGAGATTCAATTTTCTTATCCCTTAAATGAGATAATATCCATTCCATATGGATGTTGGGGGACTTAATTCAGTAGTATAAGTAAATATTTTGAACACCCATAGGCTGAGAGTAATATAAATATTAATATTTTATACTTGTATATTACTGATTTGGTAAATGATACCATCTAGGGTTTAAACGGATGGAAAAACATTTCTGTTTCGAGTATTGTTAGTACTTCCTAACACATAGAGAAGAATTTCACTGGAAAAAAAATTTTTTTTATCTTTCTTTTTTTGGCTTTGTTTAATTCTGGAGGACCATTTTATCTTCTTACTCACACAATTACAACCAATGGACATTGGTCTATTATTTCATAGCATAATCTAGTATTAAATTAACAGTATCTGTAAATTAATTGTCTTGATATCATGTGATAAACGAGTTTTTCACAATGATAAAAAGTAATACAAAGCATACAATCAATATGACAATATTTCATTCAGAAAAAGAAATAAACAGCCAGATTTTATGAAAAGAACAATGACTGTGAAATGTGAGGTGAGTAGTTCTATGCAGGATCGGATAAGTTTTCATTCTATAAATAAATTCATTGTTGAACAGTCAAGCCGGAGCATTTTACAGCTCACAATCACTTTCATTGCTTTTCGAAACCAAGGATAAAAGAGAGAGTAAATCAAAGGATTAATGGCAGAGTTGGAATAAGTGAACCAAACCATAATGTCAAAGAGAAGGGATGGAGTTATGAAGTCAAGAAAAGCATCAATTATTACATTTATAAAAAAGGGTGACCAACACACCAAAAAAGCAATCGCAGCTATACCCAGGGTTTTAGCAGCTTTCCTCTCTCTTTTCCTAACTCTGTCATTGTAATTACCAGATGACTGGGTGTTGTTGCTCATCATCTCTATCATTCTAGCTTGTTGTTTAGCCACAGCAAAGATTTTGCTGTAAAGTGCTATCATTGTAAAAAAAGGTATGAAATAAAGGAGAGAAGATACAACCACCCATGTTTTGTTGAAGACAAGTTGACAGCTCCCTACACATGAGAGGGCATTTACTAATTCTTGTATCCCTTTGTCATTAGCCCCAGTGAAGACAATAGAAAAACTGTATACTAATGAAAATATCCAGGCAACAGCTATGAACATGCCTGAAACTGGCACTGTGAACTTGAGAGGGTAAATTAAAGGATCAGTAACAGCAACGTAGCGATCAACAGAGATAAAGCACAAGTGAAATATTGATGAATAACAAAAGGATGCATCTAAACAACTGTGAAATCTACAGAATGTTTCCCCAAAATACCAGCATGTTTCAACAGATCTTATACTGCTGAAGGGCAGCACAGTCAGACCCAAACAAAAATCAGCACACGCCAAGGAGGCAAGCAAAATATTTGTAGGAGAGTGAAGCTGTTTGAAATAAGCTATTGTAATCATTACCATTAGGTTTCCACCTAGTGTTAGAATTGTCAGAAAACCAAGCACAACATACAAAGTTATCCGGATTCCAGAAGACAATGATGTTTTATAGCAAGATCCATTAATATTCTCAAAGCAATATTGTGCTTCTTCATTCTGAAGAAGTGCTGAAGTCATGTTGTGCTTTTGTTGTTAACTATTCTGAACTTTTTAGTTTTTGCGTTTGTATACCAATGGTAATGGTGTGGCACCGATTAGTCAAGCTCTTCAGTTTTTAAGTTAAGTCTTTCTGAAAAAGAGAATTAAAGTTGATATGAGGGAAGGACAATAATTCCAAACTGTTGTATTATGTCCATCAATATACTAAAAGTGTATATGTAAATAGACAGTAAATAAAACATAGCAAAATATCTCTTGTAACTACAGCTTTCAATGGCATTTTGAAATAAAAAAGTAAGAAATATACTTAATAATTGAAAAGTTTCTCCTATGCTATAATATAGAGTTTATTTTTACCTACTTATATTTAAATTTCCTTGATGGCTGATATTTCTATTAAGTCAATTGCAAAACTCCCATTGACTTCACTTTAATTGGATGGACTCCTAATGCCTTACCTTTTGAGAAGCTTTTCTTCAGATATAGCCCTAGATTAAAATGTGAATAGAAGGCAAGAAGAGACACCTGTTTTCAGTAGTGCTATATCCTTGGAGTTGTTTTAGCAAAGTTAATGAGAAAGTACTTGCATGCTGTCCTCTGAAAAATGAGGGATAGGGTGAGGGGAAAAACAGCAAACACAAGGGAAATTTAGTGATCATCCCATATGTTGAAATCCCCCTAGTAAAGGGTGTAATCACTGACAGATACTTAGTCTGAAAAAAACCCATCATTAAGCAATCTACTTTGATTTATCACAAGACAGTCCTTCAATTAAATATATACTGTCATGCATATGTTTGAACTAAGTCTCATTATCAGAACCTTCCTTTATTTTTGAAGGCAAATTTAACTGGCTCCCACAGCAAACAGGTGTTATCTCAATATTACTGTAAATTGCTTTGTCAGGAATACTGACTGAGGAATCTAAGGTCATAGATAATGGTACATGTGTTAAAGAAAATCTGTCCCACCTTTATTAATCTTGCAGTGGGGTATTTTTATTTCTTTGTCTCTCTCTCAGTCTCTCTCATATTTTGGCCATTTTTCCACACTCTGGGCCAAACTCATTCTAGTGCTAAGAATGGAGGAACGATTGAGGCAGCTTGTGTCATCCCGATGTGTCTGCTGTCATCCAGTGTAGACCCTAGTGCAAATCAGGGGGTGCTAAATTGCACTCTTGTTGCCATGGCTTCTATAGGCCTTCTGGCTTTGGAATAGCCAGGGTGCAGAACTTCCCTAACTACACCCAGCCAGGCTGCCAAAATCCCCCCTCTCTCCTCTGGCCTATCCCCAGCCTGCAGCAGAAGTTCCCCTGCCCCGTGGATTTCTGCAAGTGTAGAGTTGGTGGAACAAGCTCTGATCTGCCCTATAGGCCACTTGCTGGAGGACTGTGCATCTGCTGTGCTGGTGCGGGCAAAGGAGCTGTGGGCCATATATAATATGGAGGAAGACAGGACCCAAGAGTTTGAGTAAGTGGAGAAGTATGGTTGAGATGGTGCTTCCATTCCAAACCTATATTTTCCAGGGCTTATAAATTCCTCAGAAATGTAGGTTGATCCTTTAGTGGTGTTCAGGCCCTAAGGCCTGGTGTATATTACAAACTTATGTTGGTAGAATTCCATTGCTATGGGGTATGAAAATCCACACCCCTGAGCTCTACCGCAGTTAAAGCGATCTCACCCCCAGTGTGGACAGCACTAGGTTGATGGAGAATTCTCTCATCAGCCTAGCTACCGCCTCTTGTGGAGGTGGATAACCTATGTCAATGGGAGAACTGCTCCCATCTTTGAAGCCTTAATTTCGCCCCTCCCCCCCAGCCCTGCCAGCAGGACGACGTGCTGTTTTTAGCCTTCTTCTGCTAGCCAGGAGTGGGACACACTGTTTTTACCCAACTCCGCTGGGAGGGGGACCTGCTGTTGTCTCTCTCTCTTTCACACACACACACACACACACACATCTCTGCCCAAGGAGGGGTACAAGGTTGCAAACTCATTCCAGGGCTCAGTAGGGAGCTTAGCTGCCGCTGAATCCTGGCCTGGAGTGTCAGCTGCTGGATCTGGAGCCCAAACTGTGCTTTGTTCAGAGTTACAAACATTTCAGAGTTATGGACAGCCTCCATTTCCAAGGTGTCCGTAACTCTGCATTTTGTAGTTGTGCATTTGATTTTTCCTTCCTAAGTGAAATATTTTGCACTTGTCTTTATTGAATTTCATCTTGTAGAATTCAGACCAATTCTCCAATTTGTCAGTCATTTTGAATTTTAATACTGTCCTCCAAAGTGCTTGCAATTCCTCCTAGTTTGGTGTCATCAGGAAATTTTATAAGAATACCCTCCGCTCCCTTTTCCAAATCATTAATGAAAATGGTGAATAGTACTGGACCGAGGCATAACCCCTACGGAACCCCACTGGATATGCCCTCCCAGTTTGACAGCAAACCATTGATAACTACTCTTTGAGTAGGGCCTTTCAGCTCACCGTATAGTAATTTCATGTAGACTACATTTTCCTAGTTTGTTTTCGAGATCATCATGTGGGACTGTGTCAAAAGTCTTACTAAAATCAAGATATATCATGTCCACTGCTTCCCCCCTTCTCCAGTAGGCCAGAGAAGGAAATTAGGTTGGTTTGCCATGCTTTGTTCTTGACAAATCCATTTTGCCTATTCCTTATCTTATTATCCTCTAGGAGCTTACAAATTAATTGTTTCCTAATTTGTACTAGGGCTGTCAAGCGATTAAAAAAGTTATTCTTAATAATCACACAATTAATCACACTGTTAAACAATAATAGAATACCATTTTTAAAAATATCTGTCAGTTTTCTACATTTTCAAATATATTGATTTCAATTACAACACAGAATACAAAGTGTACAGTGCTCACTTTATATTTATTTTATATTTCAAATATTTGCACTGTAAAAAACAAAAGAAATAGTATTTTTCAATTCACCCTCAAACAAGTACCCTAGTGCAATCTCTTTATCATGAAAGTTGAACTTACAAATGTAGAATTATGTGCAAAAAGTAACTGAATTAAAAAATAATACAATGTAAAACTTTAGAGCCTACAAGTCTGCTCAGTGCTATGTCAGCCAATCGCTCAGACAAACAAGATTGGTGAGAATTTGCAGAAGCTAATGCTGCCTGCTTCTTGTTCACAATGTCACCTGAAAGTGAGAATAGGTGTTCTCACTGCACTGTTGTAGCTGGTGTTGCAAGATATTTACATGCCAGATGTGCTAAAGATTCATATGTCCCTTCATCTTGAACCACCATTCCATAGGACATGTGTCCTTGCTGATGATGGGTTCTGCTTGGTAACGATCCAAAGCAGAGCAGACCTATGCATGTTCATTTTAATCATCTGAGTCAGATACCATCAGTAGAAGGTTGATTTTCTTTTTTGGTGGTTCGGGTTCTGTAGTTTCCACATCTGAGTGTTGCTCTTTTAAGACTTATGAAAGCATGCTCCACACCTCATCCCCCTCAGATTTTGGACTGCACTTCAGATTCTTAAACCTTGGGTTGAGTGCTGTAGCTATTTTTAGAAATATCACATTGGTACCTACTTTGTGTTTTGTCAAATCTGCTGTGAAAATGTTCTTAAAACAAACATGTGCCGGGTCATCTTCTGAAACTGCTATAACATGAATATATGGCAGAATGCGGGTAAAACAGGAGAGGGGACACACAATTCTCCCTCAAGGAGTTCAGTCACAAATCTAATTAATGCATTATTTTGTTAATGAATGTCATCAGCATGGAAGCATGTCCTCTGGAAAGGTGGCTGAAGCTTGAAGGGACAAATGCATGTTTAGCATATCTGGCACGTAAATACCTTGCAACGCCGTCTACAAAAGTGCCATGCAAACACCTGTTCTCACTTTCAGGTGATGTAAGTAAGAAGCAGGCAGAAGTATTTTCCATAAATGTAAACAAACTTGTTTGTCTTAGCAATTGGCTGAACAAGAAGTAGGACTGAGTGGACTTGTAGGATCTAAAGTTTTACATTGTTTTGTTTTTTAGTACAGTTTTAGTGCAGTTTAATAAAAAAAATCTACATCTGTAAGTTACACTTTCACGATAAAGAGATTGCACTACAGTACTTGTGTGAGGTGATTTGAAAAATACTTTCTTTTGTTTATCATTTTTACAGTGCAAACATTTGCAATAAAAATAATATAAAGTGAGCACTGTACGCTTTGTATTCTGTGCTGAAATAGAAGTCAATATATTTGAAAATGTAGAATAATACCCAAAATATTTAATAAATTTCAATTGGTATTCTATTGTTTAACAATGTGACTAACTCAAAAAAATTAATTGCAATTAAAAATTAATCATGATTAATTGCATGCGTTAGCTGTGATTAGGCTACAGCCCTAATTTGTACCAATATCTTTCCAGGTATCAGAGTTAGACTGACTGGTCTATAATTCCCTGGGTCGTCATTGTTCCCCACTTTAAAGATAGGTACTATGTTTGCCCTTCTCCAGTTTTCTGGGACCTCACTCATCTTCCAGGATTTCTCAAAGATAATTGCGAGTGGTTCTGAGATTGCTTCAGCTACTTCCTTAAGTATCTAAGATGAACTTGAGTACATCTAACTTATCTAAATATTCTTTAATCTCTTCGTTCCCTACTTTGGCTTGTGTTCCTTCCCTCTTGTTAATATTAAGTGAGTTGAGTATCTGGTCACCATTAACCTGTTTAGTGAGGTCTGATGCAAAATAGGTATTAAATACATCAGTTTTCTGGATGTCATCAGTTATTATCTCTCCTTCCCCGCCAAGTAGAAGACCAACACTTTCCTTAATCTTTTTGGCATTGGCTGACAGTAATATATAAGTATAAATATTAATATTTATTTTACTGATTTGATAAATAATGATATCATATAGGTTTTAAAGGGATAGAAAAACATTTCTTTTTTCAGTATTGTTAGTGCTTCCTAACGAATAGAGATGAATTTCACTGAATAACTAATTTTTTATTTTTCTTTCTTTGCCTTTCTTTAATTCTGGAGGACCATTTTATCTTCTCAGTCACAAAATTGCAACCAATGGACATTGCTCTATTATTGTTTCATATTATAATCTAGTATTAAATTAATAGTATCTGTTCTCTCAGAAAGCACAAGAAAGCAGATGGAGTATTCACCATTCCAGTCTTGCACTCCTCTTCCTTACTGTGAAACTGTGACTGCAGAGCATGAACCTGGGAACTCTGAGTGCAGGAGCCTGGTAGTGCTGTCTTTTCAATATTAAATGACAGTTGTTTCCACCCACTATCTTCTCTTCCAAGTCATCTTAGGCTTCTAGGCAGTTCTACAATTTTATTACTGTTTCCTATTCGGGATATCAAGAACCTTAACATTCTCATCACTGCCTTTTTAATTTTTAGAATAGTTAAAGTGTTCATTCACAGTCTGAAATCAGAGTCTAATGTCCGTTGTATAAAAAAAAAAGAGAAAAACCCTTCCAAATATATGTTATGCTTATGTAAATATGACAGAGTAACATAGATGTTACTTAACCTCTGAGTTCTGCAGGGCAGAGACTGGTTTTCGCTATGTGTTCGTGAGTAGCACTGTGAAGCCATGATCCCTGCTTGGAGCCCTTAGGTTCTATCACAATAGAACACTGTATACATAATACAATACACAACACAATTGCAAATACATAAAAGTTTGTTACAAGGAGGAGGGAGAAGAATTGTTCTTCTTAACCTCTGAGGATAGGACAAGAAGCAATGGGCTTGAATTGCAGCAAGGGCTGTTTAGGTTGGACATTAGGAAAAACTTCCTAACTGTCAGAATGGTTAAACACTGGAATAAATTGCCTGGGGAGGTTATGGAATTTCCATCATTGGGGATTTTTAAGAGCAGGTTAAACAAACACCTGTCAGGGATGGTCTAGATAATACTTAGTCCTGCCTTGCGTTAAGGGGACTGGAGTAGATGACCTCTTGAGGTCCCTTCCAGTTCTATGATTCTATGAATAATACTAAGAGGAAGTTCAAAAATTTAGAAGAAGAAAAACCCAAACATATGAAAAAAGCATTAGCTGAAGTTCTGATATCAATACTCATTCCGCAACACTCTTCCATCTCATTGACTGTTTCAGACACTGTGCCCTCTCTTCAATTAATTTTAAATAATGCGATAGTGTTTAGTCATACAGTAACGCCTCAGTTAACATTGTAGTTATGTTCCTGAAAAATGCGACTTTAAGTGAAACAATGTTAAGCGAATCCAATTTCCCCATAAGAAGTAATGTAAATGGGGGGGGGGGGGGCTTAGGTTCCAGGGAATTTTTTTTGCCAGACAAAAGGCATTATATACATTTTAAACAATTTTAAACAAGCAATTTAAAATTGTTTCAAACTTATACCTATATTAAACAAGCAATTTAATAGAGGTATATGTTTTATACAATTTTAAAGATGCAATTTAATACTACAAGCATCACTGAGTATGAAGCTCGGTGGAGTCAGAGAGTGGAAGAGGGTGGATTGTTTGGCTGCTCCTCTTGCTGTTCTTGCAAGCACAGGCACTGACTTTGCCGGGGGCAGGGGGCTCAACCCTCAGCCCATACACTCCACCCCATCCCCCAAGCTCCCACCCTTGACCCACCTCTTCTCCCTCCTACCTTCTCCCCCTTTACTTTGCACACTGCGCCCTCGCTCCTCCTCCCTCCCTCCCCTCCCTTCTGAACCCTGCAAGCCAGCTGATTGCGGCGGGCAGGAGGCAGGGGAGGGAGGGGGGAGGCGCACTGAGTCTTCGCTCCTCCCCCCTCCCTCCTGCCCGGAGCAATCAGCTGGCTTGCGGTGTTTAGGAGGCAGAGGGAGGAGCGAGGACTTGGGGTGCAGGTTCCCCCTTCCTCCCCGCCGCCTCCTGCCTAAGGCAATCAGCTGGCTTGCGGCATTTAGGGGGCAGGAGGGAGAGGGAGGAGGTAGGACTTGGTGTGCAGGCCCCCCTCGCTCCCCCCTAGGGTGACCAGACAGCAAGTGTGAAAAATCGGGACGGGGTGGGGGGTAATAGGAGCCTATGTAAGAAAAAGCTCAAAAAATCAGGACTGTCCCTATAAAATCGGGACATCTGGTCACCCTAGCACACCCCCCACCTCCTGCCCGGGGCAATCAGCTGGTTTGCAGTGTTCAGGAGGGAGGGGGAGCCTGCGTGCTGAGTCGTCGCTTTCCCCCCCTCCCTCCTGCCTCCTAAATGCTAAGAGCCAGCTGATTGCCGCGGGCAGGAGGTGGGGGGAAGGGGGAAGGCACTGATCCGCAGGGTCAGCTGGCGGGCAGGAGGCGCTGTGGGGAGAGGGGAGCGTAGGGACACTGCCAGTTGTGGAGAAAGCAGGCAACCAAACAATGTAATAGTGGAGCATTGCACAACTTTAAATGAGTATGTTCCCTAATTGATCAGCAATGTAACAACAAAACAACGTTAACCGGGATGACTTTCAGTGAGGAGTTACTGTATTTATTAAAGCATGCCAGAGAGGAGTCATCCCAGAGGTGGAACAAAGTAGATTAGCAGGGTTTAGGTGAGGTCTTTATGCCAGCTATTTGGAATTCAGTTGAGCAGGGATAGGTGCTTTTTGATATTTTCATACATAAAAAACAATAAAAATGGCACTCCCATGTATCGGTGCTATCATACGCTACATAAATTCTGTATGCATGCTGATTGTGGGTTTAATATTTCATTTTGATTAGCAATTATTTTTATGCTGCTATTTGTATTGCTTGTTTTTCTTACAGTTGAAATATTCAGATTACCCATTATTACCCACTAGATGGCACAACAGAGACATTATCCTGCTCTCTGCTAGCTGAAGATCTTGGGCTTGATTTTGATTTCACATTGGTTTTACACCAATATAACTCTACTGATTTCAGTACAGTTACAGACCCTGCTGCAGGGGCTGGTCATGAAAAGTTTCACTGAACATTCTGCAGTATAAAACTCTGTTGAGTGCTTGTTAGAGGTCTTAGGATTGATCAGTCAAAGCCCTCTTCTCTAAGGAGGGCTGCCATTGGCTCATGAATACTGAAGTATCCTACAAAGGGTGTGTGGCCCATCCTCTTCCACCTCCCCCTCCACCCCCATTCTACAGTCTCCTGCCAGCCAGGAAGACAGGCAGCCATTTCTGTAGTACATATGGTTCACCGCTGTCGGCCCACATTCTTATTGAACACCTTTTTAAAGCTTAAGTGGTACAGAGGGCCTTGTGTACCAGGGTGAATTTTATCCTCACATATCAAACTTTTGATTACTCTTCTTTTATCTTCAGTTTTGAACAATAAAATTAATGATAAATGCATGAAATGATAAACTGTATAGCAGATGTTTCCAAGGCAGTTTTTATTAGTATGCCTGATCAGAATGAATAGCAATAATTTATAATTATATGCATTTATTTATTTATTTGTACTAAAGTAGTGCCTAATAAAATCTCAGCCCTCAGTGTTGTAGAGTCTGTACAAACATATGGTGGAAGCTGGTCCCTGGCCCAAACTGTTTAGAAGCTAATTACATGTATTGCAAAACCACTTAAACAAATTTACATTCCATAGTGTTTTGCATATTATTAAGAGTGGAACTTAATCTTCAACGGGAGCAAAGTTAAGCCAGTGCTGGCTGCATTCAAAAATCCCACACTATTTTCTTAAGTCTGTGCTCAAGTATCCTTCAGTCTCCCAACCTTGCCCATCCTCTAGTTTGTCTCATCCATCTGTTATATCTTATCTATTAAAACAACTTCTTTGGGGGGCAGGGACTGTCGCTTATTGTTTGACTGTATATTGCCTAACACAATGCAAACACTCTGTCTCTTAATCATGCTACAAAATCACTACGACTTTCTATTTCAAATTTTACTTTATTTCACCTAAAAAAACCAAAACAAAACAAAAACCACAGTTTTAGAAAAGATGAAGAGTAGAAACGTGCCCCAAGGGTAACTGGCAGACAAGGATTTAGATGTTGTGCAAACACAGCATCTATGCAGATTTTCAGTCTGAAATAAATTCAGTTTTCAACAATCACCAGTTATTTAAATTTTATGACTTATTTGTACTGCATCTTAAGCAAAGACAAAAGCTGGCATAAATCACAGGGTTGACAGATAATTTATAATTAACAACATTACCAGCCCACAAGCATGAGCAGGATTATCATAGCAAGAAAAAACTATTACAGACATGGGCAAACTACGGCCCGCAGGCCACATCCAGCCCACAGGACCGTCCTGCCCAGCTCCTGAGCTCCCGCCCTGGGAGCCTAGTCCCCGGCCCCTCCCCCGCTGTGCCCCCTCCCCTGCAGCCGGGCCGTGCTCTGGACCGCCGGTCCTGCTGGGCAGCGTAGGGAGTGCAGCTGGCTCTGGACGGGTGTCGTGGCTGTGTGCTCCTGCTGCTGGTAAGGGGGCAGGGAACGAGGGGGTTGGGTAAGGTAGCAGGGTGTCTTGGGGGGCAGTGAGGGAGGAGTGGAAGGTTGGATGGGGCGGAGGTTCTGTGGGGGTGGTCAGTGGATGGGGAACAGGGAGGGTTGGGAGTGAGAGTCCCGGGGGGGCCTGTCGGAGGCCTGTCAGGGGCCAGAGATGTGGATTGGGGTCGGGAGGGCAGTCAGGGGACAGGGAGCAGGAGGGGTGGATCCCAGGGGGCAGATACGGGTGGAGGGTCCTGGGAGGGGGTGGTCAGAGGATGAGGAGCAGAGGGCAGTTAGATAGGGGGTGGGAGTCCCGCGGGGACTGTCCGGGGCGGGGGTGTGGACAGGGGTTGGAGCAGTCAGGGGACAGGGAGCAGGGGGGTTGGAAAGGGGGTGGTGGTCCCAGAAGGTGGCGGTTAGGGGACAAGGAGTGGGAGGGGTTGGATGGTTGGGGGCTCTGAGGGGGGCAGTCAGGGGACGGGAAGTGGGAGGGGATGGATAGGGGGCGGGGGCCAGGCTGTCTGGGGAGGCACAGCCCTCCACACCCAGCCCTCCATACAGTTGTGCAATGCCGACGTGGCCCTCGGGCCAAAAAGTTTGCCCACCCCTGATCTATTATGTTAAAAAATGGTGATCAAAACCCCAGAAGTGCTCCCCCTGGCTACTAACAGAGTTTTAACTTTCTCCCTTTGCTATTACCTGTTGTGTTTTTTGTGATGGTGACTGGGTTTTGCTTGCCATACTTCTGTTCATTCAAATCTGTTGTTCAGATAGCACAGACATTTTGGAATAAAAGACTAGCCAGTGGATCCTGCCATGCTTCGATATTTCCCTGAGCTCTGGGCTTCCCCGGTATTTATGTCCCAGAATGTACCATAATTTTCAAACACTGGATCTTGTGGAGTTGCAGAAAGCTGGTGTTCTGTGAAGTACAGTGGTTGGAACCAGTGAAGAGGCTACAGCTGGCTGCTTCCAAAGGGGGTAGGATGAAGTGGGCTACCTGCCTATCCCAATGAAAAGGCTGTGTCATGAGAAGGAGGAGTAGACAGCTACCCTATTTCCAACAGAGGCACTATTTTATATGATATTTGTTTAATATTAAGATAAAACATTATTTATTCAACTGAATACTAAAAGTCAGTCGTCATCCTATTCCTATGTGTAGCCAAGTATGTTTTCTCGCACAGGCTGTAAGCCACTGATGAAGTTCGTTAAGTTGAGTAAGTTGGATATTTATAAAATAATGTCTCATGCTCTCATTAATGGTTTGGATATAAGCAGGCAGCACAGTTTTTCTGTTGGCATGATGCTAATTTATCTCTGCTGATACCATGTCACTGCTGTGTGTTGTTTAACTCCACTCTGGGGGTAAAGGAAGTAGGAGCGGCTCTTTAGGCAGAAGGATGTATGGCTTGGGACAGAGAATTCCTACAGGGAGTGCCCTGAGAACTGTCAAGCCGGGGGAGAAGGTTTGGACTGAAATTTATTATTAATTTCTTGTTGTTAACCTCAGGCCTCAGGAAGAGGGAGAGTTTCACCCTATACAGACTGAAGCTTGCAGGGAAGATCTGCGACAGAAATTGAATTTTTTTTAAAAAAAGTTATTTTTGGAATTTGTAAATTAAACTTTTAGAAGTTTATATTAACAAAATCCTGATTGGTTAATGTGATACACAGTTAACTTGACTGGTACAGTACAGTCAATGGCATGCTCCTACTTCACTTAAAATTTAGCCAACCAGATAATAAGCAGTTATTGTTGTTATAGAGGAATATTGCAAACTAACAAATATTTCTCATTGTCAACTGGCTTGTCCAGGGCTCCTGTAGCAAGTGTTTGAAATCCAGATCCCTTGCTGCCAGTAGTAAATATCTTAGGGCTTGGCTACATGGGAAATAAACTGGAATTGATATTGCACAATAACTAGCTATTGGACTTTAAATTCACATCTTATTCTAAACCAAAATAACTTTCAAGAATAGACAAGCCGTTAAATGTTGCTGTGACACAGGAGACTGTTCTGTGATTGGATTTTCTCCTGTAATGAAAAAGACAGTTTTCTCTCAAAACAGCAGGAGTAAAATCTTGGTCCCATTAAATGGGAGTTTTACCATTGAATTCACTGTATCTGGATTGCACCTTAGGTTTTTGTTTTATTTTAGTGTCTGTTATTACTAGAACTCTCCCTTGTGTGAGGAATCCTTGTGCACATGAAAGAGTCTTATTTCTACTCAATACTTCCCTGAGAGAAAGGTTGGTCTTCTGGTTAAGGCACAGAGCTTGACACTTCTTTTGTGAATATGGGCAAGTCAGTGCTGGCTTATTTTTCTCCCATTAAAAGTCAATGGGAGTTTTGACACCAATTTAAAAAGTAGCAGGATTGGATCCTTAATCTCTTTGGTTGGGTTTTTCAAAGGAGCCTAAGAGAGTTAAATGTCCTTCTCCCTTTGAGATTCAATTTTCTTATCCATTAAATGAGATAATATCCATTCCATATGGATGTTGGGGGACTTAATTCAGTAGTATAAGTAAATATTTTGAACACCCATAGGCTGAGAGTAATATAAATATTAATATTTTATACTTGTATATTACTGATTTGGTAAATGATACCATCTAGGGTTTAAACGGATGGAAAAACATTTCTGTTTTGAGTATTGTTAGTATTTCCTAACACACAGAGAAGAATTTCACTGGAAAAAAAATTTTTTTTTTATCTTTCTTTTTTTGGCTTTGTTTAATTCTGGAGGACCATTTTATCTTCTTACTCACACAATTACAACCAATGGACATTGGTCTATTATTTCATAGCATAATCTAGTATTAAATTAACAGTATCTGTAAATTAATTGTCTTGATATCATGTGATAAACGAGTTTTTCACAATGATAAAAAGTAATACAAAGCATACAATCAATATGACAATATTTCATTCAGAAAAAGAAATAAACAGCCAGATTTTATGAAAAGAACAATGACTGTGAAATGTGAGGTGAGTAGTTCTATGCAGGATCGGATAAGTTTTCATTCTGTAAATAAATTCATTGTTGAACTGTCAAGCCGGAGTATTTTACAGCTCACAATCACTTTCATTGCTTTTCGAAACCAAGGAGCCTAAGAGAGTTAAATATCCATCTTCCTTTGAAATTCAGTTTTGTTATCCATTGAATGAGGATAATGATATCCATTCCATATGGGTGTAAGAGGACGTAATTCAATAGTATAAGTAAAGAATTTGAACACACATAGGCTGACAGTAATATATAAGTATAAAATATGAATATTTATATTGTTCATTTGGTTATACCATATAGGTTTTAAAGGGATGGAAAAACATTTCTATTTCCAGTATTGTTAGTACTTCCTAACACATAGAGATGAATTTCACTAAAAAACTGTTTTTGATCTTTCTTTTTTTGGCTTTGTTTAATTCTGGAGGACCATTTTATCTTCTCAGTCACAAAATTACAACCAATGGACATTGCTCCATTATAGTTTAAAAGCATAATCCTGTACTAAATTAATAGTATCTGTAAATCTCTAGTCTTGATATCATGTGATAAACCAGTTTTTCACAATGATAAAAAGCTGTACAAAGTATAAAGTCAAGATGACAATATTTTATTCAGAAAAAGAAATAAACAGCCAGATTTTATGAAGAGGGGAATGACTGTGAAATGTGAGGTGAATAACTCTATGCAGGATTGGAGAGGTTTTCAGTTTGGAAATAAATTCATTGTTGAACAGTCAAGCTGGAGTATTTTACAGCTCACAACCACTTTCATTGCTTTTCGAAACCAAGGATAAAAGACAGAGTAAATCAAAGGATTAATGGCAGAGTTGGAATAAGTGAACCAAACCACAATGTCAAAGACAAGGGGTGGTGTTATGAAGTTAAAAAAAGCATCAGCTATTACAGTTATAGAATAAGGTGACCAGAATACCACAAAAGCAATCACAGCAATACCAATGGTTTTAGCAGCTTTCCTCTCTCTTTTGCCAACTCTGTCACTGTAATTACCAGATGACTGGGTGTTGTTGCTTATCATCTCTATCATTCTAGCTTGCTGTTTAGCCACAGCAAAGATTTTGCTATAAAGTGCTATTGTTGTAAAAAAAGGTATGAAATAAAGGAGAGAAGATACAACCACCCATGTTTTGTTGAAGACAAGTTGACAGCTCCCTACACATGAGAGGGCATTTACTGATTCTTGTATCCCTTTGTCATTAGCCCCAGTGAAGACAACAGAAAAACTGTATACTAATGAAAATATCCAGGCAACAGCTATGAACATGCCTGAAACTGGCACTGTGAACTTGAGAGGGTAAATTAAAGGATCAGTAACAGCAACGTAGCGATCAACAGAGATAAAGCACAAGTGAAATATTGATGAATAACAAAAAGATAGTTCTAAAGAACTGTGGAATCTACAGAATGTTTCCCCAAAATACCAGCACGTTTCAACAGATCTTATACTGCTGAAGGGCAGCACAGTCAGACCCAAACAAAAATCAGCACATGCCAAGGAGGCGAGCAAAATATTTGTAGGAGAGTGAAGCTGTTTGAAATAAGCAATTGAAATCATTACCATTAGGTTTCCACCTAATGTAAGAATTGTCAGAAAACCAAGCACAACATACAAAGTTATCCGGATTCCAAAAGACCATGATGTTTTATAGCAAGATCCATTAATATTCTCAAAGCAATATTGTGCTTCTTCATTCTGAAGAAGCGCTGAAGTCATGTTGTGCTTTTGTTGTTAACTATTCTGAACTTTTTAGTGTTTGCGTTTGTATACCAATGGTAATGGTGTGGCACCGATTAGTCAAGCTCTTCAGTTTTTAAATCTTTCTGAAAAAGAGAATTAAAGTCAACATGAGTGAGAGTACAATAATTCCAAAGAGTTGTATTATATCCATCATTATACCAGAAATGTGTATGTAAATAGGAAGTAAAAAATAGAACACAGCAAAATATCTGTTTACCTATTTCAAAATGCTTTCAATGGTATTTTGAAATAAGTAAACAATTAGCAAAACTACTTTATAATTGAAAATTTTATTTAGGGTTTAACTGTATTTTTACCTATTCATATTTATTTAAATTTCCTTAATGCCTGATCTTTCTATTTAAGTCAATTGCAAAACTCCCATTGACTTCACTGTAGTTGGATGGACTCCTAATGCCTTACCTTTTGAGAAGCTTTTCTTCAGATATAACCCTAGATTAAAATGTGAATAGATGGCAGGAAGAGATGCATGTTTTCAGTAGTGCTTTATCCTGAAGGCTGTCTTAGCAAAGTTAATGAGAAAGTACTGGCAGGCACAGTACACGCATGCTGTCCTCTCAAAAATGAGGTGTGGGATGAGGGGAAAAAGAGCAAACACAAGGGAAATTTAGCAATCATCCCATAAAGTGAAATCCCTCAGGTAAAGGGTGGAAACACTGTAGAGTCTGAAAAAAACCCATCATTAAGCAATCTAGTTTGATTCATCACAAGACAGTCGTTTAACCAGGTATATACTGTCATCCATATGTTTGAACTAAGTCTCATTATAAGATGCTTCCTTTATTTTACTTTTTTTTTTAGGCAAATTTAACTGGCTCCCACAGCAAACAGGTGTTCTCATTATTATTACTGTAAATTGCTTTGTCGGGAATACTGACTGAGGAAACTGAGGTCATAGATAATGGTACATGAGTTAAAGAAAATCTGTCCCACCTTTATAAATCTTGCAGCGGGGTATTTCTCTCTCTCTCTCTCTCTCTCTCATATATATTTTGACCATTTTTCCACACTCTGGGCCAAACTCATTCCAGTGTTGAGAATGGAGCCAGGATTGAGGCAGCTTGTGTCATCCCGATGTGTCTGCTGTGGTCCAGTGCAGCACCCAGTGCAAAGTTCCTTTGCCCCATGGATTTCTGCAAGTGTAAAGTTGTTGGAGCAAGCTCTGAAGCTGGCAGGGTTCATCTGCCCTGGAGGCCATATGCTGAGGGACTGTGCAGCTGCTGTGCTGGTGGGGGCAAGGAGCTGTGGGCAATACATGATTTAGGTCCTGTCTTCCTCAATGAGTAAGAGCAGATGTAGACGTATGGTTGACATGGCTTCCATTCAATTTCCATTCCAAAGCTGTTTTCTATGGCTTATAGGTTCCTCAGAAATGCAGGTCGATCCTTTAGTGGTGTTCAGGTCCTTAGGACTGGTCTATATTATGAACTTACGTTGGTATAATTCCATCGCTCAGGGGTATGAAAATCCACACCTCTGAGTCCTCCTGCAGTTAAAGTGATCTCACCTCCAGTGTGGACAGCACTAGGTCGATGGGAGAATTCACCCATCAACCTAGCTACTGCCTCTCGGGAGGTGGATTACCTACACCAACAGGAGAACCCCTCCCGTCTGCATAGGTAGCGTCTTCTCTGAAGTCTTACTTTCACCCCTCGCCCCCTTCCTCTGCCAGCAGGAGGATGTGCTGATTTTACCCCTCTACCTCCAGCCAGGAGGGTGACGCACTGGCTTACCACCACCCCCACACAGCCCTCTGCCCCTGGAGGGGGACAAAGTTGCAAACTCATTCCAGGGCTCAGTAGGGAGCTTAGCTGCTGCTGAATCCTGGCCTGGAGTGTCAGCTGCTGGATCTGGAGCCCAAACTGCGCTTTGTTCAGAGTCATGAACATTTCAGAGTTACGGACAGCCTCCATTCCCAAGGGGTCCGTAACTCTGAGGTTGTACTGTTACTGTTGTGATACGTGAAGGGTGGGGGGGAGTTGCTCCATTTGATGGACACCCAGCCAGCCAGTTAGCTGTAAAATCCGCCTTATCTGTTCTCTGCTTGCTTTACCTCTAAAGGGTTAACAAGCCCACTGGTAAAAGAAAAGGAGTGGGCACCTGACCAAAGGAGCCAATGGGAAGGTAGAACTTTTTAAAATGGGGAAAAAAGCTTCCCTTTGTGTGTGTGTATCTCTCCCAGAAAGAGGGGAACAGAGGGCAGTGGGAATGCTGGGTAAGGACTGAACCAGATATAAAAATTCATCTTCTATACCTAGAAGAAATTATTTGGAGAGGGGATGTTTAGTTAGATGCTATTAGGCTTATATCTTATTTTGGCTTCTGGATCTCCTCTGTGCTAACCCCAGATTCTTATGTTTGCTTGTAACCTTTAAGCTGAACCCCCAAGAAAGCTCTTTTGGGTGCTTAATTTTAGAAATTGCTCTTTTAAAAACTAGCAAAAACCTAAATTCCAGATGTATTTTCTTTCTTTTTGTTTTAATAACATTTACCTTTTTAAAGAAGGATTTGGATTTTTGTGTCCTAAGAGGTTTGTGTATATGCTGTTTGATTAGCTGGTGGTCACAGCTAATTTCCTTTGTTTTCCTTCTCAGCTCTTTCCCCTGGGCAGGGGTAGGGTGGTGAAAGGGATTGAGGGTACCCCACAGGGAGGAATTCCCAAGTGCTCCTTCCTGGGTCCAAGGGTTTTTTGTTTTGTTTTGTTTTGTTTTTTTTGCATTTGGGTGGTGGCAGGGTTTACCAAACCAAAATCAGAGAAAAGCTGTAACCTTGGGAGTTTAATACAAGCCTGGAGTGGCAAGTATTAATTTTTAAAATCCTTGTCGGCCCCCACTTTCTGCACTCAGAATGAGAGAGTGGGGATTCAGCCTTGACAACTGAACTACCATCTAGCCAGTTATTCTGCATTTTGTAGTTGTGCATTTGATTTTTCCTTCCTAAGTGAAATACTTTGCACTTGTCTTTATTGAAGGGAGGGAGAATTGTATGTCCCCCTTCTGGTTTACCTTCGTTCTGCCATATATTTATGATAAGAACATTTTCACAGCAGATTTGACAAAACACAAAGAAGGTAGGTACCAATGTGAGATTTCTAAAAATAACCACAGCACTTAGCCCAAGGTTTAAGAATCTGAAGTGCAGTCCAAAATCTGAGGGGGATGAGGTGTGGAGCATGCTTTCATAAGTCTTAAAAGTGCAACACTCAGATGTGGAAACTACAGAACCCGAACCACCAAAAAAGAAAATCAACCTTCTACTGATGGCATCTGACTCAGATGATTAAAATGAACATGTATAGGTCCGCTCTGCTTTGGATCGTTACCAAGCAGAACCCATCATCAGCAAGGACACATGAAGGGACATATGAATCTTTAGCACATCTGGCATGTAAATATCTTGCAACATCAGCTACAACAGTGCCATGCGAACACCTGTTCTCACTTTCAGGTGACATTGTAAACAAGAAGTGGGCAACATTAGCTCCTGCAAATTGTAACCAAACTTGTTTTTCTGAGCAATTGGCTGACAGCACTGAGCAGACTTGTAGGCTCTAAAGTTTTACATTGTTTTATTTTTTAATGCAATTATATTTTTGTACATAATTCTATATTTGTAAATTCAACTTTCATGATAAAGAGATTGCACTAGGGTAGTTGTATGAGGTGAATTGAAAAATACTATTTCTTTTGTTTTTTACAGTGTAAATATTTGTAATCAAAAACAAATATGCCTATATATTAAAGCAGAGATTCCCAAACTGTGGGCCCCTGGAGATCTTCCCGGTGGGCACATGATGCTGGCTTGGCCACCTTACCTCCATCAGCTATTTGACATTACAAGCCAGATAAAAATACATTAAATAGTTACCTAATATTTATTCTTCTTTGTAAGCAATTGTTGTTTTTGACTCAAGGATGTAACAGGATGGGAGGAGAGATCGATCACAAAACAGACCGAATTGCCCGAAGTGAGGAGGGAAAGAAATGCTTCTGAGCAATATTATCCAATATTATCTGTCAGACTGTCCTATCTATTTATTGCTAGAGCTTCCAACCCAGTAGCATTAGAGTGCTCAGTTTAGGGTTAAATAACTGTCTGATTATGTACCATCTTCTCTGCTTCTCTTAAGGCAAAAACATGTTTCATGTTCCCATATCAGGCAGAGGTAAACTAAGGGAATGAGAGTAAAAACAAGGGGATGGCTGATTTTCAGAGGTCCTGGTCCCCAAAATTATTTTTGAAGTGAATGGAAGGTGTGAAAATTCAGCATCTCTGAAATTCAGACCCCAGGCCAGTCTGTATTCCTCCTTATTGTGGGAAAGGCTGCATGAATAGGTGTGTCTTTCCCTGCACCCGAAACAAGACTGAGTATTCCATACAGTGTTCTGAAAGTGAACTGGAAAGAGAGTAATGTGCTTTTGAACTGATCAGACCCTGCTGCGCGGACTGGTCATGTAAAGTTTCATTGAACATTCTGCAGTATAAAACTCTGAGTGCTTGTTAGAGGCAGGGGCGGCTCTAGGCATTTTGCTGCCCCAAGCACAGCAGGCAGGCTGCCTTCAGCGGCTTGCTTGCGGGAAGTCCTCCGAAGCCACGGGACCAGCGGACCCTCTGCAGGCAAGCCGCCGAAGGCAACCTGCCTGCCGACCTCGCGGCGACCGGCAGAGTGCCCCCCCGCGGCTTGCCGCCCCAAGCACGCGCCTGGAGCCGCCGCTGGTTAGAGGTATCAGGATTGATCAGTCACAGCCCTCTTCTCCAAGGAGGGCTGCCACTGGCCCGTGAGTCCTGCAGTATCATACAAGGGTGTGTGGCCCATCCTCTTCCACCTCCCCCATTCTACAGTTTCTTGCCAGCCAGGAAGGGTGGCAGCCCTTTCTGTAGTACATATGGTTCACAGCTGTTTGCCCACATTCTTATTGAACACCCTTCTTTATAGAGCTTAAGTGGTACAGAGGGCCTTGTGTACTGGGGTGAATTTTATCCTATAATATCAAACATTTGATTTACACTTCTTTTATCTTCAGTTTAGAACAATAAAACTAATGATAAATGCATGAAATGATAAACTGTCTAGCAGATGTTTCCAAGGCAGTTTTAATTAGTGTGGCTCATCAGAAAGAATAACAATAATTTATTCTTATATGCATTTATTAATTTATTTGTATTAAAGTAGTGCCTAATGAAATCTCAGCCCTCCAGTGTGCTAGGGTCTGTACAAACATATGGTGGAAGATGGTCCCTGGCCCAAACAGTTGACAAGCTAATTACATGTATTGCAAAAACACCTAAATACCTTTATATTCCATAGTGTTTTGCATATTATTTAGAGTGGGACTTAATCTTCAACAGGAGCAGAGTTCGGCCGCGCACTTTCGAAAATCCCACAGTACCTTCTTAAGCCTGTGGGATTGGTATCCTTCATCTTCCCAACCTTGCCCATCCTCTTGTTTGTTGAATTTAAAAAATATATATATTTTTGGAAGTTGTAAATTTAACTTGTAGAAGTTTTTATTAACAAAATCCTAGTTAGTTCATGTGATACACAGTTAACTAGCCTACTACAGTAAAGTCACTGGCATGCTCCTACTTCACTTACAATTTAGCAAACCAGATAATAAGCACTTACTGTTATTATACGGCAATATTGCAAACTAACAAATATTTCTCATTCACAACTGGCTTGTCCAGTGTTTGAAATCCAGATCCCTAGCTGCCAATAGGAAATATCTTAGGGCTTGTCTACATGGGAAATTAACTGAAATTGATATTGCAGAATAGCTAGCTATTGCACTTTAAATTCACACCTTTCTTTAAACCAAAATAGCTTTCATTGATAGACAGGCCCTTAGAATGTTGCTGTGACACAGGAGACTGTTCTGTGATTGGATTTTCTCCTGTAATGGAAAGGACAGTTTTCTCTCAAAACAGCAGGAGTAAAATCTTGGCCCCGTGGAAGTCAATGGGAATTTTACTATTGAATTCACTGCTATCTGGATTTCACCTTAGGTTTTTTTCTTTTAGCGTCTGTTATTACTAGAACCCTCCCTTGTGTGAGGAATCCTTGTGCACATGAAAGAGTCTTATTTCTACTCAATACTTCCCCAAGAGAAAGGTTGGTCTTGTGGATAAGGCATAAATCTGGACATTTCCTTTGTGAATATGGGCAAGTCATCTCTGGCTTATTCTTGCTCCCATTAAAAGTCAATGGGAGTTTTGCCACCAATTTAAAAATTAGCAGTAATGGATCCTTAATCTCTTTCTTTGGGTTTTTCAAAGGAGTCTAAGAGAGTTAAATGTCCTTCTCCCCTTGAAATTCAATTTTCTTATCCATTAAATGAGGATAATAATATCCATTCCATATGATTATAGGGGGACTTAATTCAGAAGTATAAATAAAGAATTTGAACACCCATAAACTGACAGTAATATATAAGTATAAAATATTAATATTTATATTGTTCATTTGGTTTTAAAGGAAACGTATTTTTTAGATTTTTTAAACAGAAAAAAAATCTGTTTCTAAGTATTATTAGTACTTCTTAACACATAGAGATGAAATTCACTGAAAAAGTAATTTGGAGGGCCAGTTTCTCTTCTCAGTTCCACAGTTACAACTAATGGACATTGCTCCATTATAGTTTAAAAGCATAATCCTGTACTAAATTAATAGTATCTGTAAATCTATTGTCTTGATATCATGTGGTCAAGCAGTTTTTCACAGTGATAAAAGTATGTACAAAGTATAAAATCAAGATGATAATATTTTATTCAGAAAAAGAAATGAACAGCCAGATTTTATGAAAAGGGGAATGACTGTGAAATGTGAGGTGAATAACTCTATGCAGGATTGGATAGGTTTTCAGTTTGGAAATAAATTCATTGTTGAACAATTAAACCGCAGTATTTTACAGCTCACAATCACTTTCATTGCTTTTCGAAACCAAGGATAAAAGACAGAGTAAATCAAAGGATTAATGGCAGAGTTGGAATAAGTGAACCAAACCACAATGTCAAAGACAAGGGGTGGTGTTATGAAGTTAAAAAAAGCATCAGTTATTACAATTATAGAATAAGGTGACCAGAATACCACAAAAGCAATCACAGCAATACCAATGGTTTTAGCAGCTTTCCTCTCTCTTCTGCTAACTCTGTCACTGTAAGTGTCAGACGACTGGGTGTTGTTGCTCATCATCTCTATCATTCTAGCTTGTTGTTTAGCCACAGCAAAGATTTTGCTGTAAAGTGCTATAGTTGTAAAAAAGGGTATTAGATAAAGGAGAGTGGATAAAACCACCCATGTTTTGTTGAAAAGAATCTGACAGCTCCCTACACATGAGAGGGCATTTACTAATTCGTGTATCCCTTTGTCATTAGCCCCAGTGAAGACAACAGAAAAACTGTATACTATTGAAAATGTCCAGGCAACAGCTATGAACATGCCTGAAACTGGCACTGTGAACCTGAGAGGGTAAATTAAAGGATCAGTAACAGCAATGTAGCGATCAACAGAGATAAAACACAAGTGAAATATTGATGAATAACAAAAAGATAGTTCTAAAGAACTGTGGAATCTACAGAATATTTCCCCAAAATACCAGCACGTTTCAACAGATCTTATACTGCTGAAGGGCAGCACAGTCAGACCCAAACAAAAATCAGCACATGCCAAGGAGGCGAGCAAAATATTTGTAGGAGAGTGAAGCTGTTTGAAATAAGCTATTGTAATCATTACCATTAGGTTTCCACCTAGTGTAAGAATTGTCAGAAAACCAAGCACAACATACAAAGTTATCCGGATTCCAGAAGACCACGAAGTTTTATAGCAAGATCCATTAATATTCTCAAAGCAATATTGTGCTTCTTCATTCTGAAGAAGTGCTGAAGTCATGTTGTGCTTTTGTTGTTAACTACTCTGAGCTTTTTAGTGTTTGCATTTGTATACCAATGGTGATGGTGTGGCACTGGTAGGTCAAGCTCTTCAGTTTTTAAGTCTTTCTGAAAAAGAGAATTAAAGTCAACATGAGTGAGAGTACAATAATTCCAAAGTGTTGTATTATGTCCACCAGTATACCGGAAATGTGTATGGAAATATGAGCTAAATAATAAAACACAGGAAAATATCTGTTGTAACTACAGCTTTCAATGGCATTTTGAAATAGGTAAACAAGTACCAAAAATACTTTATAATTGAAAAGTTTATTTAGGGTTTAACTGTATTTTTACCTATTCATTTTTTTTACATTTCCTCGATGCCTGATCTTTCTGTTTAAGTCAATTGCAAAACTCCCATTGACTTCACTGTAGTTGTACGGACTCCTAATGCCTTACCTTTTGAGAAGCTTTTCTTCAGATATAACCCTGGATTCAAATGTGAATAGAAGGCAGGAAGAGACGCATGTTTTCAGTAGTGCTTTATCCTCTGAGTTGTTTTAGGAATGTTAATGAGAAAATAATGGCAGGCTGTCCTCTCAAAAATGAGAGGTGGGGTGAGGGGAAAAACAGCAAACACAAGGGAAATTTAGTAATCATCCCATACAGTGAAATCCCTCTAGTAAAAGGTGTAAACACTGAAAGATATGTAGAGTCTGGAAGAAAAGCCAAACCATTATTAAGCAATCTACTTTGATTCATCATAAGACAGTCCTTTAAATAAGTATTTATTGTGATGCATATGTTTGACCTAAGTCTCATTAAAAGATCGTTCCTTGATTTTTTGAAGGCAAATTTAACTGGCTCCCACAGCAACCAGGTGTTATCTTAGTATTATTACTGTAATTTGTTTTGTTAGAAATACTGAGTAAGGAAACTGAGGTCATAGATAATGGTACATATGTTAAAGAAAATCTGTCCCACCTTTATTAATCTCTCGGTGGGGTATTTTTATTTCTTTGTCTCTCTCATATTTTGGCCACTTTTCCATGCTCTGGGCCAAACTCATTCTAGTGCTAAGAATGGAGGCAACTTGTGTCATCTCGATGTGTCTGCTGTCATCCAGTGTAAACCCCAGTGCAAATTAGGGGGGGCTAAATTGCACTCTCATTGCCCCTCCCTCCTCTGGCCTATCCCCAGCCTGCCCCAGAAGTTCCCCTGCCCCATGGGTTTCTGAAAGTGTAAAGCTGGTGGAGCAAGCTCTGATCTGCCCTGGAGGCCACTTGCTAATGAACTGTGCAGCTGCTGTGCTGCTGAGGGCAAGGAGCTGTGGGCCATATATGATTTGGTCCTGTCTTCATCAATGAGTTTGTGTAGGTGTAGATGTATGGTTGAGATGGTGCGTCCATTCCAAACCTATATTTTCCATGGCTTATAGGTTCCTCAGAAATGCAGGTCGATCATTTAGTGGTGTTTAGGCCCTTAGACCTGGTCTATATTATGAATTTATGTTGGTATAACTACAGCGCTCAGAGGTCTGAAAAATCTACACCTCTGAGCCCTGCCACAATTAAAGCGATCTCACCCCCAGTGTGGACAGCATTAGGTCAATGGGAGAATTCACCCATCAACCTAGCTACCACTTCTCGTGGAAGGGTATTACCTACATCAACAGGAGAACCCCTCCTGTGTGCATAGGTGGCGTCTTCAGTGAAACATTTCTTTCACTCCTCGCCCCGTCGCCAGTGGGAGGAAGTGCTGTTTTTTACCCTCCTTCCCCCAGCCAGGAGGGGAAGCACTTTTTTTACACCACGCCACCCCACCGAGCGGGGGACATGCTGTTTTCACTCACATACACACACGTAGCTAGTTATTCTGCATTTGTTAGTTGTGCATTTGATTTTTTTTCTTCCTAAGTGAAATACTTTGCACTTGACTTTATTGAATTTCATCTTGTTGAATTCAGACCAATTCTCCAATTTGTCAGTCATTTTGAATTTTTATACTGTCCTCCAAAGTGCTTGCAATTCCTCCTAGCTTGGTGTCATCAGCAAATTTTAGAAGAATACCCTCCACTTCCTTTTTCAAGTCATTAATGAAAATGGTGAATAGTATTAGACCGAGCCCTAACCCTTGCGGGACCACACTAGATATACCTTCCCAGTTTGACAACAAAGCATTGATAACTACTCTTTGAGTAGGGTCTTTCAACCAGTTGTTCACTGTATAATAATTTCATGTAGACCACATTTCCTTAATTTGTTTAAGAGACCATCATGTGGGATTGTGTCTAAAGCAGATGTGGGCAAACTACAGCCCGCGGGCCACATCCGGCCCATGGGACCATCCTGCCTGGCCCCTGAGCTCCTGGCTGAGGAGCCTAGTCCCTGGCCCCTCCCACACTGTCCCTCCTCCTCCGCAGCCGGGCTGTGCTCTGGTCTGCCGCTCCTGCTGGGCAGCGTGGGGAGCGCAGCTGGCTCTGTGTCGTGGCTGTGTGCTCCTGCTGCTGGTAAGTGAGTGGGAAGTGGCGGGGGGGTTGGGTAAGGGAGCAGGGTGTCCTGGGAGGCTGTCAGGGAGGAGGTGGAGGTTTGATGGGGCGGAGGTTCTGGGGGGGTGATGGTCAGGGGATGGGGAACAGGGAAGGTTGGAAGGGAGAGTCCTGGGGGGCCTGTTGGGGGCCTGTCAGGGGGTGAGGATGTAGATAGGGGTCGGAAGGGCAGTCAGGGGACAAGGAGTAGGGGGGGTGAGATCCCGGGGTGCAGTTTGGGGCAGGGGTTCCCAGGAGGGGGTGGTCGGGGATGAGGAGCAGAGGGCGGTTGGATAGGGGGTGGGATTCCCAGGGGGGCTGTCAGGGGGCGGAGGTGTGGATAGGGGTTGGGGCAGTCAGGAGACAGAGAGCAGCGGGGTTGGATGGGGGTGTCCTGGGAGGAGGCGGTTAGGGGGACAAGGAACAGGGGCGGGGTTGGATGGTTGGGGGCTCTGAGTGGGGCAGTCAGGAGGGGGAAGTGGGAGGGGGCGGATAGGGGGCGGGGACCAGGCTGTTTGGGGAGGCACAACCTTCCCTACCCAGCCCTCAATACAGTTGCACAATCCCGATGTGGCCCTCAGGCCAAAAAGTTTGCCCATCCCTGGTCTAAAGTCTTACTAAAATCAAGACATATCATGGCCACTGTTTCCCCCTTATCTAGTAGGCCAATTAGTTGAAACAATAGTTAAGAATAAAATTGTCAGACACATAGAAAAACATAAACTGTTGAGCAATAGTCAACATGGTTTCTGTAAAGGGAAATCGTGTCTTACTAATCTATTAGAGTTCTTTGAAGGGGTCAACAAACATGTGGACAAGGGGGATCCAGTGGACATAGTATACTTAGATTTCCAGAAAGCCTTTGACAAGGTCTCTCACCAAAGGCTGTTACGTAAATTAAGCTGTCATGGGATAAAAGGGAAGGTCCTTTCATGGATTGAGAACTGGTTAAAAGACAGGGAACAAAGGGTAGGAATAAATGGTCAATTCTCAGAATGGAGACGGGTAACTAGTGGTGTTCCCCAAGGGTCAGTCCTAGGACCAATCCTATTCAATTTATTCATAAATGATCTGGAGAAAGGGGTAAACAGTGAGGTAGCAAAGTTTGCAGATGATACTAAACTGCTCAAGATAATTAAGACCAAAGCAGACTGTGAAGAACTTCAAAAAGATCTCACAAAACTAAGTGATTGTGCAACAAAATGGCAAATGAAATTTAATGTGGATAAATGTAAAGTAATGCACATTAGAAAAAATAACCCCAACTATACATACAATATGATGGGGCTAATTTAGCTACAACGAGTCAGGAAAAAGATCTTGGAGTCATCGTGGACAGTTCTCTGAAGATGTCCACGCAGTGTGCAGAGGCAGTCAAAAAAGCAAACAGGATGTTAGGAATAATGAAAAAGGGGATAGAGAATAAGACTGAGAATATATTATTGCCCTTGTATAAATCCATGGTACGCCCACATCTCGAATACTGTGTACAGGTGTGGTCTCCTCACCTCAAAAAAGATATACTGGCACTAGAAAAGGTTCAGAAAAGGGCAACTAAAATGATTAGGGGTTTGGAGAGGGTCCCATATGAGGAAAGATTAAAGAGGCTAGGACTCTTCAGCTTGGAAAAGAGGAGACTAAGGGGGATATGATAGAGGTATATAAAATCATGAGTGAAGTGGAGAAAGTGGATAAGGAAAAGTTATTTACTTATTCCCATAATACAAGAACTAGGGGTCACCAAATGAAATTAATAGGCAGCAGGTTTAAAACAAATAAAAGGAAGTTCTTCACGCAGCGCACAGTCAACTTGTGGAACTCTACCTGAGGAGGTTGTGAAGGCTAGGACTATAACAGCGTTTAAAAGAGAACTGGATAAATTCAGGGAGGTTAAATCCATTAATGGCTATTAGCCAGGATGGGTAAGGAATGGTGTCCCTAGCCTCTGTTTGTCAGAGGATGGAGATGGATGACAGGAGAGAGATCACTTGATCATTGCCTGTTAGGTTCACTCCCTCTGGGGCACCTGGCATTGGCCACTGTCGGTAGACAGATACTGGGCTAGATAGATCTTTGGTCTGACCTGGTACTGCTGTTCTTATGTTCTTATAAGAAGAAAATTAGGTTGTTTTGGCATGCTTTGTTCTTGACAAATCCATTTTGGCTATTCCTTATCACCTTATTATCCTCTACGAGCTTACAAATTGATTGTTAATAATTTGTACCAGTATCTTTCCAGGTATCAGAGTTTGACTGACTTTTCTATAATTCCCTGGGTCCTCTTCGTTCCCACTTTAAAGAAAGGTACTATGTTTGCCCTTCTCCAGTGTTCTGAGACCTCACTCATCTTCCAGAAGTTCTCAAAGGTAATTGCAAATGGTTCTGAGATTGCTTCAGCTACTTCCTTAAGTACCTAAGATGAACTTGAATACATCTAACTTATCTAAGTATTCTTTAACCTGTTTGTTTGCTACTTTGGCTTGTGTTCCTGCCATCTTTTTGCTAGTATTAATTGAGTTGATTATCTGGTCCCTATTAACCTTTTTAGTCTGAAGCAAAATAGGCATTAAATACATCAGTTTTCTGGATGTCATTAGTTACTACCCTCCTTCCCCCCTAAGTAGAAGACCAACACTTTCCTTCATCTTTCTCTTTCTCCTAATGTATTTAAAGACCCTGTCTTCTATGTCCCTTGCTAGATGTAACTCACTTTGTGTTACAGTCTTTCTGAATTTGTCCCTACATGCTTGTACTGTTCTTTCCCCTTAGCAATTCATTCATGTTTCCCCTTTTTGTAGGATTTGTTTTTGAATTTCTTTCATTAAAGAGCTCCTAATGGCGCTAATGCCCCAGGGGAAAGGAAGGGAAGAGCCAGCCCCCAGCTATCTTAGAGACCCTCACAAGCAGGTTGAAAACCCAGGAGACCAGGAAGAGAAGATTCAACTCCTTTTCCCTTCCAATGACAACTGCCAGTATTATAGATCTCAGCTGGAAGCAGTTAGAGGAACCTGTCCACATGCCCTCCAGAGACCCTCCACAACAGGAGGGGCCACAGCCTAAGAAAACTCAGCTTCTACACACATTGTCATTCCCAAAGGATGAGCATATTAACTTAGTCTCCAGTTTTGGGATCTTTCTGTACAACTTGACTCTGTTTCCTCAAAAAGCACAAGAAAGCAGGCAGAGTATTCACTGTTCCAGCTTTACACTCCTCTTCCTAACTGTAGAGCTTTGACTGCAGAGCATGAGCCCTGGAACCCTGCAGGACCAGTGCTGGAGCCTGGTAGTCCTGTCTCTTCGATATTTAATGACAGTTGTTTCCACCCACTGTCTTCTCTTCCCAGTCATCCTAGGCTTCTAGGCAGTTCTACAATTTTATTATTGTTTCCTAGTGGGGATATCAAGAACCTTATTATTATAGTGTTTATTCGCAGTCTGAAGTTAGAATCTAATATCTGCTGTATTAAAAAAAAAGAGAGAGAGAAAAACCCTTCCAAATATATGTTATGCATATGTAAATATGACATAGTGACATACATGTTACTTAACTTGTGGCCTCTTCAGGGCAGAGATTGTTTTCTGTTATGCGTTTGTGCCTGGCACTGTGGAACCTTGATCCCGGTTGGAGCCCTTAGGTGCTACTACAATACAATCATACTAAGAAGAAGTTTAAAAAACTTAGAAGAAGAAAAACCCAAACAAACAAAAGAATATTAGCTGAAGTTCTGTTATCAATACTCATCCCACAACACTTTTCCATCTCATTGACTTTTTCAGACTCTGTGCCCTTTCTTCAATTAATTTAAACAATTTGATAGCGTTTAGTCATAGTTATTAAAGCATGCCAGAGAGGCGTCATCTCAGAGGTGTAACAAAGTTGATTGGCAGGGTTTAGGTGAGGTCTTTATGCCAGCTATTTGGAATTCAGTTGAACAGGGATAGGTGCTTTTTTGATATTTTTTTACATAACAAGTAATGAACATGACACTTCCATGTATCGGTGCTATCATACGCTACATAAATTGTGTATGCATGCTGATTGTGGGTTTAATATTTCACTTTGTGTAGCAATTATTTTAATGCTGATATTTGTATTGCTTTGTTTTTCTTACAGTTGAAATATTCAGGACCACCCACTAGATGGCACAACAGTGATGTTATCCTGCTTTCCTCTGATAGCCGAAGATCTTGGACTTGATTTTGATCTCACCTTGGTATTACACCAATATAACTCTGCTGATTTCAGTACAGTCACTCCTGATTTACAGAGACTCAGCTGAGGTCAGAATCAACCCCTTCTCTCAAAGCAATATACCTACCAGTATTTTGTTTTAGATTTGTAGTTATGATCAAAAATGTCCTTTTCAGATAAGACACTTTGTCTGGAACTTGGGGGGACAGTTTACTTTGATTCACAGCATATGGACAACTCTGTATACATCTCATGTCTTCTGATGGTATTGTATGATTCCTGTGAAAGCAGGGGATCCCAAACTGCTTTGCTGGCTATCAGTGGTCCATGGAGATCTTCCCAGTGGGCACATTGTGCTGGCTTCTCGTCCTTATTTTCAGCAGCTATTTTACATTACAAGACAGATAAAATATATTAAATATTTACCTAATATTATTATTCCTTGTAAGCAATTGTGGTTGTTGCCACAAGGATGTTACAGGATGGGAGGAGAGGTACATCACAAAACAGATCACAAAATTGCCCCAAAAGAGGCGAAAAAGAAATGCTTCTGAGCAATATTATCTGTCAGATTGTCTAATCTATTTATTTCTAGAGCTTCCATCCATGTAGCATTAGAGTGCTCAGTTTAGGGTTAAAAAACTGTCTGATTATGTACCATCTTCTCTGCTCCTCTTAAGCCAAAAATATGTTTCATGTTCCCATATCAGGCAGAGGAAAACTAAGGGGAATGAGAGGAAACACAAAGGGCGGGGCTGATTTTTAGTGTTACTAGTCCCCAAAATTCTTTTTGAAGTCAATGGAAGGTGTGTGTACTCAGCATCTCTGAAATTCAGACCCCAGGCCAATCTGTATTCCTCCTTATTGTGGAAAAGGCTGCATGAATAGGTGTGTCTTTCCCGGCGCTTGAAAAGAGAATGAGTATTCTGTGCAGTATACGGGGTTCTGAAAGTGAAGTGGAAAGAGAGTAATGTGCTTTTGAACTGATCAGACTCTGCTGTGCAGGCTGGTTGTATAAAGTTTCATTGAACATTCTGCAGTATAAAACTCTGTTGAGTGCTTGTTAGAGGTCTCAGGATTGATCAGTTGCAGCCCTCGTCTCCAAGGAGGGTTGCCATTGGCCTATGAGCACTACAGTATCATACATGGGTGTATGGCCCATCCCCTTCCATGTCCCCCCATTCTACTGTCCCCTGCCAGTCATATGGTAGTAAATGTGGTTCACAGCCATCAAACCACATTCTTATTGAACATGTTCTTTGCAGAGCTGAAATGGTAAAGACTGCGTTGTGTATTTTATCCTCTAATATCAAACATTTGATTTACGCTTCTTTTATCTTCAGTTTAGAACAATAAAACTAATGATAAATGCATGAAATGAAAAACTGTATAGAAGATTTTTCCAAGGAAGTTTTTATTATTGGATGCATTTCTTTATTTATTTGAATTAAGATAGTGCCTAATGAAATCTCAGCCCCCAGTGTGCTAGGGTCTATATAAACATATGGTGGGAGATGGTCCCTGGCCCAAACAGTTTACAAGCTAATTACATATATTGCAAAACCACTTAAACAAATTTACTCTCCATAATGTTTTGCATACTATTTAGAATGGGACTTAATCTTCAATAGGAGCAGAATTATGCCAGTGCTGGGTGCTTTCGAAAATCCCACACTACATTCTTAATTCTGTCTCAAGTATCCTTCACTCTCCCCACCTTGCACATCCTCTTGTTTGTTGAATTAAAAAAAAAGTTATTTTTTGAATTTGTATTAACAAAATCCCAGTTACGTCATGTGATAAACAGTTAGCTTCCCACTGTAGCAAAGTCAATGGCATGCTCCTACTTCTGTTACAATTTAGCAAACCAGATAATAAGCAGTTATTGTTATTATATGGCAATATTGCAAACTAACAAATATTTCTCATTCACAATTGGCCTGTCCAGGGCTTCTGTAGCAAGTGTTTGAAATCCAGATCCTTTGCTGCCAGTATGAAATATATTAGAGCTTGTCGACATAGGAAATTAACTGGAATTGACATTGCAGAAGAGCTAGTTATTGCACATTAAATTCCCACCTTTCTTTAAACCAAAATAACTTTCAAGGATAGACAAGCCCTTAGAATGTTGCTGTGACACAGGAGACTGTTCTGTGATTGGATTTTCTCCTGTAATGGAAAGGATAGTTTTCCCTCAAAACAGCAGAGGTAAAATCTTGGTCCCATTGACATCAAGGGGAGTTTTACCATTGAATTCACTAGTATCTGGATTTCACCTTAGGTTATTGTTTTCTTTTAGTGCCTATTATTACTAGAACCCTCCCTTGTGTGAGGAATCCTTGTGCACATGAAAGGGTCTTATTTCTACTCAATACTTCCCCGAGAGAAAGGTTGGTCTTGTGGTTAAGGCACAAATCCGGACATTTCCTGTGTGAATATGGACAAGTCAGTGCTGGCTTATTCATGCTCCCATTAAAAGTCAATGGGAGTTTTGCCACCAATTTAAAAAGTAGCAGAATTGGATCCTTAATTTCTTTGGTTGGGTTTTTCAAGGGAGCCTAAGGGAATTAAACATCTATCTTACTCTGAAATTCAATGTTCTTATTCATAAAATGAGGATAATAATATCCATTCTGTATGGGTGTTGGGGGACTTAATTCATTAATATAAGTAAAGAATTTGAACACCCATAAACTGACTGTAATATATAAGTATAAAATATTAATATTTATATTATGAGAGGAGTAGCCATGTTAGTCTGGATCTGTAAAAAGCGACAAAGAATATTTATATTGTTCATTTGGTAAATAATGTTACCATATTGGTTTTAAAAGAATGGAAAATTATTTCTGCTTTTCTTTATTGTTAGTACTTCCTAACAGATAGGGATGAATGTCACTGAAAAACTAATTTTCGATCTTTCTTTTTTTGCTTTTATTTAATTCTGGAGGGCCATTTTATCTTCTCAGTTCCACAATTACATCTAATGGACATTGATCTATTACTGTTTCCTACCATAATCTAGTATTAAATTAACAGTTGTACAAAGTATAAAATCAAGATGACAATATTTCATCCAGAAAAAGAAATAAACAGCCAGATTTTATGAAAAGGGGAATGACTGTGAAATGTGAGATCAGTAGCTCTATGCAGGATTGGAGAGGTTTTCAGTTTGGAAATAAATTCATTGTTGAACAGTCAAGCCGGAGTATTTTACAGCTCACAATCACTTTCATTGCTTTTCGAAACCAAGGATAAAAGATAGAGTAAATCAAAGGATTAATGGCAGAGTTGGAATAAGTGAACCAAACCACAATGTCAAAGACAAGGGGTGGTGTTATGAAGTTAAAAAAAGCATCAGTTATTACAGTTATAGAATAAGGTGACCAGAATACCACAAAAGCAATCACAGCAATACCAATGGTTTTAGCAGCTTTCCTCTCTCTTTTGCCAACTCTGTCACTGTAAGTGTCAGACGACTGGGTGTTGTTGCTCATCATCTCTATCATTCTAGCTTGTCGTTTAGCCACAGCAAAGATCTTGCTGTAAAGTGCTATTGTTGTAAAAAACGGTATTAGATAAAGGAGGGAGGTTACAGCCACCCAAGTTTTGTTGAAGAGAATCTGACAGCTCCCTACACATGAGAGGGCATTTACTAATTCTTGTATCCCTTTGTCATTAGCCCCAGTGAAGACAACAGAAAAACTGAATACTAATGAAAATGTCCACGCAACTGCTATGAACATGCCTGAAACTGGCATTGTGAACTTGAGAGGGTAAATTAAAGGATCAGTAACAGCAACGTAGCGATCAACAGAGATAAAACACAAGTGAAATATTGATGAATAACAGAAAGATACTTCTAAAGAACTGTGGAATCTACAGAATGTTTCCCCAAAATACCAGCATGTTTCAACAGATCTTATACTGCTGAAGGGCAGCACAGTCAGACCCAAACAAAAATCAGCACATGCCAAGGAGGCGAGCAAAATATTTGTAGGAGAGTGAAGCTGTTTGAAATAAGCTATTGTAATCATTACCATTAGGTTTCCACCTAGTGTAAGAATTGTCAGAAAACCAAGCACAACATACAAAGTTATCCGGATTCCAGAAGACCACGATGTTTTATAGCAAGATCCATTAATATTCTCAAAGCAATATTGTGCGCCTTCATTCTGAAGAAGCACTGAAGTCATGGGGTGCTTTTATTGTTAACTACTCTGATTTTTTTGGTGTTTGCATTTGTATACCAATGGTGATGGTGTGGCACTGGTTGGTCAAGCTCTTCAGTTTTTAAGTCTTTCTGAAAAAGAGAATTAGAGTCGACATGAGTGGGAGTACAATAATTCCAAAAAAACAACCCAGAGACTTTAGTCTTAAAGGTGCCACCAGACTTCTTGTTGTTTTTGTGGATACAGATTAACATGGCTACCCTCTAATAATTCCAAAGTGTTGTATTATGTCCACCAGTATACCAGAAATGTGTATATAACTAGGAAGTAAATAATAGAACATAGCAAAATATCTGTTGTAACTACCGCTTTCAATGGCATTTTGAACTAGGTAAACAAGTAGCAAAGAATACTTTATTGTTGAAATATTCTCCTCTGCTATAAAATAGAATTTATTTTTACCTATTCATATTTATTTATTTAAATTTCCTCGATGCCTGATCTTTCTATTTAAGTCAATTGCAAAACTCCCATTGACTTCACTGTAGTTGGATGGATTCTTAATTCCTTACCTTTTGAGAAGCTTTTCTTCAGATACAGCCCTAGATTAAAATGTGAATAGAAGGCATGAAGAGACGCATGTTTCAGTAGTGCTTTATCCTCTGAGTTGTCTTAGCAAAGTTAATAACACAGTACACGCATGCTGTCCTCTCAAAAATGAGGGGTGGGGTGAGGAGAAAAACAGCAAACACAAGGGAAATTTAGCGATCATCCCATAAAGTGAAATCCCTCTGGTAAAGGGTGTAAACACTGACAGATGTGTAGAGTCTGAAAAAACATCATTAAGAAATCTACTTTGATTCATCACAAGACAGTCGTTTAACTAAGTATATACTGTGATGCATATGTTTGTACTCAGTCTCATTATAAGATCCTTCCTTTATTTTTTGAAAGCAAATTTAACTGGCTCCCACAGCAACCAGGTGTTATCTCAGTATTATTACTGAATTGCTTTTTCAGGAATATTGATGGAGGAAACTGAGGTAATAGATAATGGTACGTGTGTTAAAATAAATCAATCCCACCTTTATTAATCTTGCAGTGGGGTATTTCTCTCTCTTTCTCTCTCTGTCTCTGTCTCTCTCTCTCTCATTTTACTACACATTAGGCCAAACTCATTCCAGTGCCAAGACTGGAGCAAAGATTGAAGCAGCTTGTGTCATCTTGATGTGTCTGTTGTGCTCCAGTGCAGCTCCCAGTGCAAACTAGGGCAGCCCTAAATTGCACTCTAGCTCCTATGGCTTCTATGGGCCTTCTGGCTTTGGAATAGCCAGGGTGAAGAACTACCCAAACTACACTGGCCAGGTTGCCACTATACCCCCTCCCTCCCCTGGCCTATCCCCAGCCTGTCCCAGAAATTCCCCTGCCCTATGGGTTTCTGCATGTGAAAAGTTGGTGGAGCAAGCTCTTAACATGGCAGGGGTCATTTGCCCTGGAGGCCACTTTCTGGGGGACTGTGCATCTGCTGGACTGGTGAGGGCAAGGGAGCTGCGGGCCATATTATTTAGGTTCTTTCTTCCTCAATGAGTTTGAGTAGGTGTAGATGTATGGTTGAGATGGCACTTCCATTCCAAACCTATATTTTCCATGGTTTATAGGTTCCTCAGAAATGCAGGTCGATCCTTTAGTGGTGTTCAGGCCCTAAGGCCTAGTCTATATTATGAACTTACGTTGGTATAATTCTATCACTCCAGGATATGAAAAATCCACACCCCTGGTCGCCGCAGTTAATGCGATCTCCCTCACTGTGGACAGCAGTAGGTTGATGGGTAGGTGGATTACTTATGCTGACGGCATAGGTAGCATCTTCTCTGAAGCGCTACAGTTGCACCACAGTAACAGTTTATGTGTAGACAAGCCCTTAGAGACCTTATTCAGGTGGCATAAGTTAAAGCAGCTGAGGGTGCAGGATTGGCACAGGCTCAGAAAGCCAGAACCATCTCCCTAAGAACATGTAATGATTTGGGGAATTGTCTGTACTATCACCAGGGCAACTGCAACCCATATCCCACCTTTGTGGTGCCTCAAGGGCACCCACTCTAGGCTCCCAGTGCCTCAGCCACCACCTAGCTTGAGAAGAGACCGGCATCTCTCTTCCTCCTGACCAGGGTTTTTCCAGGCTGCATATTTCCCTGCTTACACTATGATATCCCCAGCAAGCCAGGCTGCCTAAATAGGCCAGCATCTACGCTTTTCTGTCTCTCCGAAGGCTCTGAAGAGCTGTAATTGCCAGCTGTTACAAGTTACCACACAGGTATTTATAAACAAACACTTTAGTGTTAAGGCACCTTATAGACTAACAGACGTTTTGCAGCATGAGCTTTCGTGGGTGAATGCCCACTTCGTCAGATGCAAGAGTGGAAATTTCCAGGGGCAGGTAAATATAAGCAAGCAAGAAGCAAGCTAGAAATAACGAGGTTATACCTGCCCCTGGAAATTTCCACTCTTGCATCCGACGAAGTGGGCATTCACCCACGAAAGCTCATGCTGCAAAACGTCTGTTAGTCTATAAGGTGCCACAGGATTCTTTGCTGCTTTTACAGAACCAGACTAACACGCCTACATCTCTGATACTTTAGTCTTAAGGTGGAAGTATTACCGAGAAAACATATTAAAAACAATGAAAGTTTACCAGAGGTAATGCATGCTAAAAAGCTTCCTAGAGGACACTCCAGATCCATCCTTGGGATCAGTCCTTCAAAACCCACAACTAGGGTTTTCCCCTGTGTCTGCTAGTTCATAACTATCTCAGATTCAGAACCAGATCAACCATGAATAGTTCAGTCTTTCTTTTATATAGCTTTGGTCTTTGTGATCAGCAGACAATGGCTCACTCCTCAGGACATAGCTTCAAAAGGCTGGGTTGTTGCATAACCAGAGGTGGGGAATTTGCATACACCTCTCCTGTATATCCCAGGAAGTTCACTTCACACATATTGTCCCCAAAGTCCATTTTTGTCATGCACATTGTCAAATATAGTCTCTTGATCATCCAGACCAACTAGAGAGGTTACATATGATCCTGGCCCAAAATTATATATAAACTATTAATTTAACACAATGGATCCCAAAGATACTTAAACTTAATTCAGTAAGGTTTTTCAAGGATTTTGCAGGACATTGCTGTATCTTTAATGTGTGTGAGATTATGAGATCTCTGTATGTATCCTTACCACATTACAAAATGCATTTTGAAGGTGCAGCCTTTAGTGTTCTTTGTTGTCCTTTCACCTACATGTGTTGGACTGAATTTGTAACAAGTGTAGTGGCAAAGCCCTAATAATAGTGATGGTCTTCTATTCAAAAAGAAAACACCCTAGACAAAAGACTGGCTTCTACTCTGGAACATTGTTTGTCAGGGGAGAAGTTACATGATAACAAAGTTACTTGGTATAATCCTAAGGTCATCTGTTAAAGCTGACCAGGGAGTCACATGTCTGAGGGACTGGAAGGTTATAAAAGGGCAGAATCTGCTCTGTTTGGGACTCGTTGACCATTTTCACAAACTCAGGATGAGGGAAAACTACTGCAAGAGCCTGTGAGGAGAGTGTGTGTATGTGGGGATGAACTCTGTCTACCTGAATACTGGTCCCCTAAGGACTTCCAAAGGACGGGTGAGCTAGAGTGAGGGGCATTGTGTTCAGGATGTTTGTTGTTTTCTATATGATCTGTAATATGTATTTTTTGTGCTTAAATAAAGATCAATAATATATTAGAATTCTGTAAAAGGTGTTTTTGTGTTATATGCTATACCTACCACGTGGCCCTTTGAGGAGGTAACCCACAGGGCTGCCCAGAGGTGGGGGCAAGTGGGGCAATTTGCTCCAGGCCCTGGGCCTTACACTGAATTCAAAATGAATTTCATCTGCCATTTTCTTGCTCAGTTACCCAGTTCTGTGAGATTACTTTGTATCTCTTCACAGTCAGCTTTGGACATAATTATCTTGAGTAATTTTGTATTGTCTGCAAACTTTGCCACCTCACTTTTTATCTCTTTTTCCAGATAATTTATGAATATGGTAAACACCACTGGTTCCAGTACAGATCTTTGGGGGACCCCATTACTTAACTCCGTCCATTGTGAAAACTGACCGTTTATTCTTACCCTTTGTTTCTTGTCTTTTAACCATTTACTGATACAAGAGAGAACCTTCCCTTTTATCCCATGAATGCTTATTTTGCTTAAGAGCCTTTTGTGTGTGACCTTGTCAAAGGCTTTCTGAACATCCAAGTACACTATATTCAATGGATCAATTTGTCCACATGTTTGCTGACCCCCTCAAAGAATTCTAATAAATTGGTGAGGCATGATTTCCCTTTACAAAAGCCATGTTGCCTCTTCCCCAGAAAATTGAGGTCATCTATGTGTCTGATAATTCTGTTGTTTATTATAGTTTCAACCAATTTTCCTTGTACTAAAGTTAGACTTACAGGCCTGTAATTGCCAGGATTGCCTCTAGTGCCTTTTAAAAAAATTGGCATCACATTAGCTATCCTCCAGTTATCTGGTACAGACACTGATTTAAATGGTAGGTTACATGCTACAGTTAGTAGCTTTGCAATTTCTTATTTGAGTTCCTTCAGAATTCTTGGGTGAATACTGTCTGGTCCTGGCAACATATTACTGTTTAATTTATCAATTTGTTCTAAAACCTCCTCTACTGACACCTCAATCTGGGAGAATTCCTCAAATTTGTCACCTAAAAAGAATGGCTCAGGTGTGGGAATCTCTCTCACATCCTCCACAGTGAAAACTGATGCAAAGAATTCATGTAGCTTCTCCACAATTGCCTTGTCTTCCTTGAGTTCTCCTTTAGGACCTCGATCATCCAGTGGCCCCACTGATTGTTTGGAAGGCTTCCTGCTTCTGATGTACTTAAGAAAAATTATGGTTAGTTTTGTGTCTTTTGCTAGTTGCTTTTCAAATTCTTTTTGGCCTGACTAATTATAATTTTACAACTGACTTGCTAGAGTTCACACTCCTTTCTCTTTTGCTCAGTATAACAGTATTGACATTCATATTGTTTGTCTACTCTGACAAAAACCATGAGCGAATTGTTACAAAAAAAGATAAAAACTGGGACTAGTAATTGGAATGCCAAAAACTTATCTGAGGCAGTTAAGGAAGCATTGTCACTCACATAGGAACTAGTGTATTTTAGTCATATTTTATACATAATTTTGGTTTGTGAAGTCTGGTCATTTGGATCAGGAAATGTGATCTCATATATATATTTTTGACGACAGGGAGAAACAAAAAAAATGAAAGTAATTTCTTCTGAGCAGGTGAAATAACCCTCTGTACAGAAAGCTAGCATATAAGGCCCATATACTATTTAAGGTCCACTTTATTAGCTATTTTGAGAACATAAGCGGTTCCTAGGCCTTTTGCTGTCCTATACACATTTTGCTCAGATTGGGAGAAAGGCGTAAAGTATAGTGTTTGGCATAAATGCTGCCTATATGGTAGATAAATTCATAGATTCAAAGACTTAAGGTCAGAAGGGACCATTATGGTCATCTAGTCTGACCTCCTGCACAATGCAGGCCACAGAATCTCAACCATCCACTCCTGTAACAAACCCCAAACCTATGTCTGAGTTATTGAAGTCCTCAAATCGTGTACTGATAATGTGCACAAAACCCTACTTATCTATCTTTGAATACTCCAGCCTGTATTCTATCTGGCATGCCTGTGGCCTGAGTTTGCAGAAAACTTAGCATTTTATAGCACTTCTTTGTTCAGACCAGAGCTCTCATTGAAGACAACCACTGCTGTGAGTTATCAGCACTACTGCAAATCAGACTTGAGTTTCTCAATTTGGGCACCCAGAAAAAGAGGACCACACAGATAGTGTGAAAAGTTTGGTTTAAGTGATTTGCCCACTGTCACATAGGAACTTTGTGGTAGAGACAGGAATAGAATCTACTTCTCTAGTCAGGTACCTTCCTTCCTGCTTCTCCTCTTTGTTCTCTAGGCACCAGCATGGAGACCATTGAGAATACATGAAAGGAAGTTTCCCTGCTCTCAGTACCTGTGTCTTGTGCCACAGCTGAACAATTTTTGGGGAAGTGCTTCTGAGCCCTTGCTGCACTAAGCCTGAGCATGCTCGATCATTCTTTGGGAATGTCACAAATGAAGTCTGGTCAGCAAATAGCCCAGTGCAGATGGAATCTTCAGAAGTTAACTGCCAAACTAACCAGTCTCTACTGCATATGCATGAACTGAGATTTTCAAAGGCTTGTAACTTGGCCAAATTTTGGTGGATTTTCATGGAGATTTTCATGGCAAAAGGACATTGCTCCACCCTCTGCCAGATTTCAAGTTCCTGCTCAAAACATGAAGGTGCTAGAATTTCTCAATGAAACAAGTAACAATTTTTTTAACATGGACAAAACAACATATTTTCCCCTAATTTACTTCTGAAAAACAGCAGAACCATTTTTGCTGACATTTTCCAATCAATCAATTTAAGCCAGAAGCATGGAAAATTTCAGCCCAAACTGTTATTTTAGCAAAATTATAAGCAACTGGAGAGGGGTCTTATAATAGGAAGCATCAGGCAACATTAATACAGATGTCACTACCTGCACCACCTATAATAAAGTAAATTACACTTAGAATATACTCAGATTTTGCATCCTGATTTCTCATCGACTGGGAGGCTCATTGGCAAAGAGTTGCTGATGGTGTTGGAAGAATAGGCTGCAATATTGTGTTGATATGTTAACAATAAAAAACTTCATTTGACCTTTGTAACACGTGCCTGAAAAAAACCCAGGCTCTTGAGTGTAAGCCAATATTTTGAATATAGTGCCTTCCAGAACAAGCAGTATTCTTTAATGTTTATTGTGTGGCTGGATCAAGAGAAACCTGATTACAGGAAAGCTAAAGAAACTCCTTGCTCTGGTAACAGTGAAAATAAATGTGTAAAGATTCAGATAGATTAGATGCTACCTAATCACTCACATATCTGGAGAGACAGAAGTAACAGGGTCTGGTTCAGAAGTTCCAATCACACATATGAGACACAATGGTAATGGTAATGACACATATGAGAATCTAAGGGCCTGATTCTTCACATTGTCACACCAATTTTATGCTATGGCATTACACTGCTGACTGGCATAAAACTGGTGTAAGGGAGTGGAGGATATAGTCCTAAATATTGTTACTAAAAAGGCCATGAGAGTTTACTGGGCTTGTAGATAGTAGGACTATTAAACTCAGTGGGGCTACGTATGTAAGAAAAGCTTCATATGTATGTAAGTGTTTTCAGGATGAGGGCTGAAGACTGGCATGAGACTGAAGGCTTGTCTATGCTTAAAACACTACAGCATCATAGCTCTTAGGTGTAAACCCTATCTACATCGATGAAAGGGGTGCTCGCATCAGCGTAGGAGAGGTGGTAGATAGGCCATTGGAATAATTCTTCTGTCACCCTAGTGCTGTCTATATGGGGATTTAGGTTGGATTAACTACGCCACTCGGGGTATGGATTTTTTACCCGTCTGAGCAACGACTTATACTGACCTAATTTTCTAGTGTAGATCAGTCCCGAGTTAAATATGGGTGGAAAGGAAATTTCCCGTCTTCTGCTAGATATTCCAGAGATACTGGAAAGTGTGATAGTAAATCATTATTTTTCCACACAAACAATTTAACAACATTTTTTACACCTCATTTTCAACTTAGTGTTCCCATCCTCTGCACAGGGGCTTCATTATTTGGAAATATCAGTGAGTATGATTCAGATTTATTGTTTTTGCTTTGGGAAAAGAGTGAATAGGCTTTGTCATTAACTCTGACACAAGAACTCAGGGGAGAAAACACTAATGTAAGTTGCAAGCCTTTTCTAGTGTTCTCTTCATACCTCAGTTCAAATCAATTTATGAAAGGGAGTTTCTCAGAAGATGAGGCATTAGCAGGCAAAAATCAAGTAAGAATGACTCCTACTATTAAATCCAAACACAATAACCACAATAATTTCTTTTTTCTTATTTTAAATCACTGGGAAAATCTGCTGCTACTGAGATCTTACATTTTATAATTTTTTTAACTTTCTGAATTCATCTTAATTTCTGTGTTCAAAATAAGTTCATGGAGTTATTCTATTAACATGTCTATTTATTTTTTTCAGGAGAAGTTGGAAACAGGAGCATATTCTCCCTTTCCTAGATCATAAACATCAGTTCAGGAATTCAAAAATAAGACTTTGAGGGAAATAATGAACTCAACTTTTTTTGAAAAGGAAGATTTGCAATACTGCTTTGAAAACATGAATGAATCTTGCTATAAAACACCATTGTCTTCTGAACTCCGAGTAACTTTGTATATTGTGCTTGGTTTGCTGACGATTCTCACTGTGGCTGGAAACCTACTGGTAATTATTTCAATTGCTTATTTCAAGCAGCTTCACTCACCTACACATTTTTTATCGCCTCTTTGGCATGTGCTGACCTTGGTTTGGGTCTGACTGTGCTGCCCTTTAGTACTGTAAAATCTGTTGAAACATGTTGGTATTTTGGGGAAATATTCTGTAGATTTCACTGTTGTTTAAATGTATCTTTCTGCCTAGCATCAATATTTCACTTGTGTTTCATCTCTGTTGATCGATATGTTGCTGTCAACAACCCTTTAATTTATCCAGTTAAGTTCACAGTGCCTGTTTCAGGCATGTTCATAGGTGTTGCCTGGACATTTTCATTAGTATACAGTGTTTATGTTGTCTTCACTGGGGCTAACGAAGAAGGGCTACAAGAATTAGTAAATGGTCTCTCATGTGAAGGGATGTGTCAGCTTATCTTAAATAAAACACAGGTGGTTGTATCCTCTCTCCTTTATTTCATACCTTTCTTCACAGTGATAGCACTTTACAGCAAGATCGTTGCTGTGGCTAAACGACAAGCTAGAATGATAGAGATTATGAGCAACACAACCCAGTCGTCTGATTTCAATAACAGAGTTGGCAGAAGAGAGAGGAAAGCTGCTAAAACCCTGGGTGTACCTGTGATTGCTTTCTTGGTATTCTGGTCACCTTTTTTTATAACTGCAATAATTAATGCTTTCCTCAACTTCACAACTCCACCCCTTGTCATTCACATTGTGGTTTGGTTTGCTTATTCTAACTCTGCCATTAATCCTTTGATTTACTCTCTCTTTTATCCTTGGTTTCGAAAAGCAATGAAAGTGATTGTGAGCTGTAAAATCCTCCACCTTGATTGCTCAACAATGAGTTTATTTTCTGAATGAAAATGTATCTTGTACTGCTAAGTTCTGATTCCAGGTCACCGTCTTCCTCTATTTGAAAGGAAAAACAACACAACAGACAATCTCCCAGGCTTTTATAGCTGTATAGTTTGAATCCTAATGAAAATCATGTTGAGTTATTTTTAGTAAAGTCCATTTCTTTTTTTTTAAATGTTCTGATTTAAAGTGTCAGTGAATATCTTTTTTTTTAATGAGGCTGAATAAAAAAAGAACAATTTTGCTTAATTGACCCTTCTGTGTGTTATATAGCATTATTTTTCTTAAATATAACATTATTATATAGTATTTCTGACAAAATTACAACACATTGCACTATAAACTCTAGATATATTTAGCACTGATTGGATAATTTTATTTTGTATTTTTCTGTATCGCCGGTTGACTTAGAAACTCTCTGGGCCCTAGAATAGGCCACTGTGAACAATAAGAAACATACAGAGCCCATGAAAAACCTACCTAGCAGAGATGGGGATGGCAGTGGAGGGATGGAGGGAATAGGCATCTTATGAAACTAGCAAATCAGATGCAGATAGGACATTATAGTTGTTGCAGGGAAAATTCAAGTCATAATGGCAACTTCAAGATGTCCATAATTTTGGTCCACACCACTTTCCTCAAAGCTACTGGACCAAAACCAATGTAGATAGACATACAGTACATGCACAACAATGAAGGTCTAATTAGATTTCATCTAGTGTCAGTGCCAAAAGTCCTATTGATTTAATGGTAGTCAGGCCATTTCTTTAGTCAGCAATAATGACTAAAATATCAAAAGTGTTATGATGCTGTATGCCCTCCATGACTTTCTGAGCGACTGAATGGGGTATACAAGTCATTTAAAGCTTTTGAGACAACTCATATAGACCAACTCTGTCCCAGTCCAGGGTCACCTTTAAAATATCTGAATGACAGGTGATTACTGAGAAGAAGTAGGTGATCTCAGGGAAGCAGGCTGGTGTTTATAAAGAAGCCCATTCTGATAATCCTGTTTTTAGAACCCAAAGCTCTGTGAGCAGGATGGACTAGAGGTCCTCTCTGTGCCGGCCGCTTTTTCTCCCACAGAACCAGGAGAATAGAACAGGGGAGGGCCTGTAGTTATTATGGCAGAAATAACTGCTCCTAATCTGGGCGAAGGCGTGCTGAGAAACGAAAGGTCTGTATAAGCCCCCACCTGTTTCCACAATCAAGGAGAGAACCACAAGGAAGAAGGTCATGCTAATGGGCAAATTGTGGAGGCTGATTAAAATGTTGTCATATAATTTCCTTTTAAAGAATAAGCTGCAGTGACCTCCATGTAAGTTACCTTCTCCTCTGTCTGATTTGAAGTAGCTCCAGTGCTGTTGGTATGAGTGGGATAGCCTCAAATTTTATTATCCCTCCCCAAGGAACTCTGAACTTTCCCTGCAGTTTTTTGTATTTGTAGTTCAAATAGCAGCAAAAGGATTTTAATAATAATAATATATGTTAAATCAATCCTCTCTCCAACCAAATGACTGCCGTGAGTGACAACAGCCTTCTATTTGCATCCTCTGCTTTTCTGAGGTAGTGGAATAGAGTTCTTGCTCAAACCCACGGGTGGCGGGTACCATAGGCTGAGGGAGGCTGTGCCTGGCCAAACAGCTAAGTGTGACCCCACCCATGCTCTGCCACCAGGCTCCCCTCTTCTGCTTCCCACTCTCTGTGCGGCTCCAGTCCCACTGTGCTATTGCCCTGGCTCAGGCTGGGGCTGTGCTGCCTGCCCTCCCAGTGCTCCGGGGCTGGGGGCGGCTACAGCCACATGCTGCCTACCCTTCCGGTGCTCTGGGGCTGGGGCCATGTACCACTGGGGGCCAGGGGTGCAGAGGGCTGGGGCTGCACTTCCAGCCCTCCCAGTGCTAGGAGGGTTGGGTCAGCACCACACACCCTCCCCGTGCCCCGGAGCTGGAAGAGCTAGCCGGGGCGGGGTGGGGGGCAGTAGGGAGGCTCTGATGGGCTCTCAAACTACCTTGATGTCTTTATTTTTTGATGAGATTATACAGTTGGTTGGTAAAGGTAATAGATCCAATATACTTAGACTTCTTCAAGGCATTTGACTTGATGCCACACAACATTAACATTGATTAAAAATTAGAAATATATAAAATTAACATGGAACATATTAAATGGATTAAAAATTGGCTAATGGATAGGTCTCAAAATATAATTGTAAACCGGCAATCATTATCAAGTGGGTGTTTGTCTAATAAGGACAGTTTTTAGTCCCACATTATTTAACATTTTTATCAATGACCTAGAAGAAAATATGAAATCATCACTGATAAAGTTTGCAGATGACACAAAAATTTGGGAAGTGGTAAATAATGAAGAAGACAGGTCACTGATACAGATATATCTGGATCACTTAGTAAGCTGGGTTCAAGAAAACAATATGCATTTTAATATGACTAAATATAAATGTACATTTAAGAACAAAGAATGTAGGCCATCCTTACGTGATGGAGGACTCTATCCTGGGAAACAGTGTCCAAAAAAGATTTGGGGTCATGGTGGATAATCAGATAAACATGAGCTCCCAGTGTGACTCTGTGGCCAAAAGGGCGAATGAAATTCCTTGGCTGCATCAACAGGGGAGTCTAGAGTAGGAATAGTGAGGTTATTGTACTTCTGTATTTGGCACTAGTGCAACTGCTGCTGGAATACTTTTCTGGTGTCCACAGTTCAGTAAAGATGTGGAATTGGAGAGCGTTGAGAGAAGAGCCACAAGAATAATCAAAGTTTTAGATTTAGCAGCAGTTCTCAATCAGGGACACACGTACCTCTGGGTGTATGCAGAGGTCTTCCAAGGGATATATCAATTCATCTAGATATTTGCTTAGTTTTATAACAGGCTACGTAAAACGCGCTAGAGAAGTCAGTACAAACTAAAATTTCATACAGACAATGACTTGTTTATACTGTTCTATATACTATACACTGAAATGTAAGTACAATATTTATATTCCAGTTGATTTATTTTATTTGATTTATAATTATATGGTAAAAATGAGAAAGTCAGCTATTTTTCAGTAATAGTGTGCAGTGATATTTTTATTTCTGATTTTGTAAGCAAGTAGTTTTTAAGTGAGGTGAAACTTGGGGGACACAAGACATATCAGACTCCTGAAAGGGGTACAGTAGTCAGGAAAGGTTGAGAGCCCCTGCCTTATAGTGGTAACTTAAAGAACTCAATCTATTTAGCTTACCTAACAGAAGGTTAAGGGATGACTTCATCAGAGGTTATTGGTACCTACATGGGGAACAATATTTGAAACAGGCTCTTCAATCTAGCAGAGAAAGGTCTACAATGATCCAAAGGCTGGACATTGAAACTCTACAAATTCAGACTGGAAACAAGGTATACATTTTTAACAGTGAGAATAATGAAACATTGGAACTATTTACCAAGGATCACGGTCAGGGGCGGCTCCAGGCCCCAACACGCCAAGCGCGTGCTTGGGGCGGCACGCCGCGGGGGGCAATCTGCCGGTCATCAGGAGGGCGTCAGGCGGCTCCGGTGGACCTCCTGTGGGAGGTCCACCGGAGCCGCGGGACCAGCGACCGGCAGAGCGCCCCCCCGTGGCATGCCGCCGTGCTTGGGGCGGCGAAATGGCTAGAGCCACCCCTGATCACGGTGGATTCTCCATCACTGGCAATTTAAAAGTCAAGATTAGATTTTTTTCTACAAGATCTGCTCTAGGAATTATTTTGGGGAAGTTCTATGGACTGTGTTATACTGGAGGTTAGACAAGCTGTTCACAATGGTCCCTCCTCACCTGGGAATCTTTGCCTCATTTGCAGAGAGAATCCCTCAGCTGAGTCATGGAGTGGGGTGGTGGAAGCATGCTGTGAATGGGGGTGGGGCAAAGGGATAGGAGGGGGATTGAGGGGAGTTACTGAGGCTCTTTGGAGGGAGTAGTGTCACAGATTCTGGGCACGCAATGTGGACCAGTAAAGGGTTGTGTCACCACTTGCACTACAACCCTGGGTGCCTTGCAATGCTTTGCTGCCGTAGCTCCCAGCCTGGGACACTCACAGCCAGCTCACAATCATGCAATCACCCCCCTGAGTGTCTGTGTGCTAGACAGCCCTGGTTCAGCAGCTCCGACTTCAGCAGCTGGTCTACAACCTCACAGCTCCACTCTGGCTTCCACAAAGCCCTCATGACACCCAGCAAGGTGTCCCCAACACACTCCCAGTCCCCAATTTCCCAAAAACTCCATGCCCTGAAGTGTCCCGCCCTCTCCTGGACAGCTCAGAGAAATAATAAAGTTTGTTTGTTCCTGTACAGAGAGAAAAGCACATCACAGCTTATGAAGTTAACTGGGGTAAAAACACCCTTCCCTGCAAACACAGCACTGAGTTGGTTTATAATAAAAACAAAACAAACCTATTAACAATAGGACATAGGTTAAGGGATGCCAGGTAAAGGAAATAAAAGTGGAGAAGGTTACAAGCAAATAAAAATGAAGACACAAATCCAAAAGTCCAAAACTTAATCTAGCAAGGTACAGGCTTTGTTCAAGATGTTTTCTCGCTCAAATCTTCCTTCTTCCCAGCCATGGCTGACTTTCTCTCACTTAGAACCTTCCACAGAAGTACAAGGTACTGTCTTCCTTTGTTTTCCTGGGTAAGATTTTTGCCTAAGCAGATTTTCCACCTATATTCACTTTGCACAGACTTCAACCCCCACCTTATCTGAAGGACCCATATTTCTCAACTTGCAAGAGTTCTGTTCTCTTGTATCTGTCTAGTGATGGATGCCACAGATGGCTTCTGTCTTTGCTTATATTTTCCAAAGTTCAATGACCTTGTTTCAAGAGGCAGAGTGATTTCATGCTGTTTTTCCCTTTCTGTGGACTCCCCATCCACCAGTACATAAATGGGGCTTCCACTGTTTTGATCCCACCATGCTTAATTTACATAGGAGACAGGTAAATAGCTGTGACTTCCCTCCTGTCTGGGAGAGACCTGTGTCTTCCTTTGCTCGGCAGAGTCTGTAAAGCCCAATATCAATGAGTATCTGTAATTCCTTCTAGAGTGTTTTATGATTATATTAATCTCCTGTGTGTCATAGGCTTTCATAAAACATCGCACTTGATAAACTTTTAGAGTACCATAATATGGTATACAATCAGTTGATTCAATTGTTTCTCACTTGAGGTTCAGCCCGCGGTCTGTAGAGCCCAGATAATATTTCACTTCCTTGCTCAAAGCTGTCTGCTCCCACATTTGTTAGCTTGTTAGCTCTGCTTACCTAAATGAAGATCCATTTACATATGTCTTTGCCTGCTTACCAGGCTGGTTAGAAAAACAAATGCAGATTCCTTTGCCTAGGAGGGACCAGTCCCCCTGACTTGCCTGGCTTAAACTCATTTTAGTCATCATTCCACCTTATATGCAAAACTCTAAATATACACTGTGTATGTACATGACTCAAGAATATTAATGATCAGCGAGTTATTAATTTTCCAATGACATATTATATGTCACCTTTTAGATAACTATCATGACACTAGTGTGTGAGGTGTAATGAGTATGTCAGGCCTGACAAAAGTTGCTGACAGACTAGTGAGCCACAAATGGGCCTCTATGGCATTGGTGCCCTGTGCTTCCCTACCCCTCAGTGGCTGGTGCCTGGTGCAACAATATTCCCTTGCTGCCCAATAGGCGCTGGTGCCCTGTCTCCCACCTAACACTGGCTAGTAAACATGCTTCAAGTCCTGCCCCTCTCCTGGATCTTCTCCACCTGCTCCCCTGCAGCCAAATTTAATCTCTTGTGCTGCTGCTTCAGGTCCTCCTCTGGGTCCTGCTTTTGGCCCCTCCCTCCATGGCCCTGGCTAGGGTGGGGGGTGAGAAGGGTTGAGAGCTTGGCCTCAGCTGGGATCAAGGTCTCAGCCAGGAGTGCTGTGGTCCTCTCGGCTCTGGCTAGAGCTCTGAGCCCAGAGCCCCTACCACCTATGGCCCCACCCCATTCTGCCCCTTCCCCTGCAACCCCACCCCTATTCCACCCCTTCTCCCATGGCCCTGATCCCATTTCACTCATTGACCCATCCCCATTCCGCCCCTTCCCCTATGGCCATGCCCCAGTTCAACTCTCCCCCCCACACCGAGGGCCTGTGTCCCCCCCCCACCTCTCCGGCCCAGAGACTGGAAAAGCTCTGTGGCCGTGGTGGGGGTAGATTTTTCCAGGAATCCAAAATGCACCACTGCCCCACCACAGCAGCACAAGGTTTGGGAAGGCTTAGCCTCCCCCAACCTCCATTATGCACCAACTATGCTCTGTACCCCAGCCCTCCACGCCCCATGCACATGCGCAGGGGGAGAAACATAGATGGGTCCCACTCTCACTTCTGTGAGATAATGTGTGGGCTGAAAATATCAGGAGGGTGGAAACATAGATCTGCTCCCCCAATGTTTCCATTGCAGGGACTCTAGCTCCCCTCACTCCCACCACCCAAGTGAGTTACAGACTCCATAAGAGTCATCCATACGGGCAAGGTTATCCTTTTGGACCTCTGTCCCTGCAAAAAAATAAAATAAACCCTTTTCTCTGTGTCTCTCTAAAGCAGCTTTACTCCTCAGATTTGTACTGACTGCAAAGCATCTGTAGTCCCCACAGCCTGTCCCAGGCATTGGATTGTAAGCATCTAGGGCTTTACCTCCCAAATAAGGACAATAGAAAATGGAGCTAATCTACAGAGGGAACCCATTTTAAATCACAAGCTTTCTCAAAGTAGTGAAATAGACATCAATATATCATCCTCCTTAAACTGGGGAAACAATTAACCATCTGTACTCCTTGTGGAATTGATACGCTGTGTTCTGTTCCCATTGACTGAATCAACAGGTCCCTGGGTCTTCAGTCGCTTTCACTCTGATTCTCACACTCCCAGTCAGTAAGCAGTTCCTCATTCAGGAACAGCTTCCTTTTCTCCAGCTGTAGCTTCCTTCATTCCAGGTCCTACGAATTTGAGAAACATGGTTTGGATGGGACAGAATTACTCCCCCAGTTGTTGCATACACGCCATACATCTTCCTCCATGCCATTGTCCTCAGGCTTTCCCAGTCCTGCTAGGTCAATTCTGGCCTCTGTTTTCCCTCCCACTCTCCTGGCAGACTTTGTCCTTCCCACAGGTTCACCCAGTTCTGAACCATGATTCCTTTTCCTGTACAAAAAGGGGGTCTAGTGGGACTCAAAGAAGATTTGGGTTCCAGTTCCTCACCTGCCACACAGACTTTCCAGGTAACCACTTAATCTGTGTGTTTCAGTTCCTTGTCAGTAACAGGGGGATCATAATACTTCACTACTTCAATGGGCCGTAGTAATAAATATGCTGAAACAAATGATGCTCAGGTGATTTCATCTGATAATGACTGTAGCGCATTTCTTTCCAAATGAAAATGCATTCCTTAAAAATATATAGACATGGAGCAGTTAAAGCAACTTGATTACATGGGAAAGTAAAAAAAAAAAATCCTTGGCCTGTGTGACCTGGGTCACTCTTGGGTTCAGGACAAACCATTACCAACACCTTGGTCAGGTGTAACAAAACAAAATGGATTTATTTGGCTGTCACAGCCTTACCCCTCAGTAACAAGCACAGCACTGACAGTAAACTAATCTTCAGGGAGGCTCTGGAAGGTAGAAGTCTCTCAAGAAATTCCTGGCCTCTGTCCAGAGCCTTCTCACAGAGGTCAGCCCCAACTGAGCTACATTCTCCAATTTCAAACCCTCCTTCCAAGCCTGAGACTTACTGCAGGTGCAGCAGAGCAGGACTGACTGAGCCCACAGCTGCCTCTGCCTGTTACCCTTTCCTCACCAGGGTGGATTTGCATACCTCATCACAGTCTGTTAATGTATTTTGTAGACATAAATGTGCAAAGAGTCATAAAAATCAGCATCTGCAGAGTCAAAAGAGACAGGATTTGGCTAAGAAGTTCCATACCTCACTTTTAATGTTACTTATGAAAATCTCAGGCCCTGATCCTCAGTCCACACCATGGAATTACATAGCATAAAGCTGACATAAAAGAAAGGAGACTGTGGCCCTAAATTTTGTTACTGAAAATAGCTGTATGGTTTTCAGGTCTGACATGATAATATATCATATTTTGCAGCACAACTTAATGATTTTTACAGCTTATGTCATCTCTGTTTCCCCACCCTTCATCACACGACTTCATTTAGGAAAATCAGTGAGTATGCCTTAGCCTTTTTTTTCCTTTGGGAGAGGAGAGAACAGACTTTGTCATTAACCTGAACATCAGAACTCAGGGGAGGACATGTTACTATAAATTGAAGCCTGTTCCAACATTCTCTTCACATCTCAGTTCACACTGATTTGTGAAAGGGAATTTCTCAGATGTCTGAGGCATTGGAAGATTCAAAACAAGTAAGAATGAATCCTTAACTCCAGATACAATAAATTCAAATAATATTTTTCCAGTTATTTCATTTCTTATTTGAAATCATCAGGGAAAAGTGGCTGCTACATAAATCTTCCATTGATGTAATTTTTTAAAGTTGTGAATTAATCTTAATGTCTGCATTCAAGATCATATTGTGGAGTTATTATATTAACACCCATATTTATTTTTTCAGGAGAAGTTTTTCAGAAGAAGAAATAGGTGCACGTGTTTCCTTTACTAGATCATAACCATCAGTTCAGGAATTCAATTTTGAGGGAAATAATGAACTCAACCTTTTTTGATGAGGAAGATTTGCAATACTGCTTTGAGAACATGAATGAATCTTGCTATAAAACATCATATTCTTCCGGACTCCGAGTAACTTTGTATATTGTGCTTGGTTTGCTGACAATTTTTACCATAGGTGGAAATCTAATGGTAATTGTTTCCATTGCTTATTTTAAACAGCTTCACTCACCTACGCATTTTTTGATCGCCTCCTTGGCATGTGCTGACTTTGGTTTGGGTCTGACTGTGCTGCCCTTTAGCACTGTAAGATCTGTTGAAACGTGCTGGTATTTTGGGAAAACATTCTGTAGATTTCACTATTGTTTAGATTCATCTTTTTGTTATTCATCAATATTTCATTTGTGTTTCATCTCTGTTGATCGATATGTTGCTGTCACTGACCCTTTAATTTATCCTATCAAGTTCACAGTGCCAGTTTCAGGCATGTTTATAGCTGTTGCCTGGATATTTTCAGTAGTGTTCACTTTTCCTGTTGTCTTCATTGGGGCTAACGAAGAAGGGATACAAGAATTAGTAAATGACCTCTCCTGTGTAGGGAGATGTCAGATTATCTTCAATAAAACATGGGTGGTTGTATCCTCTCTCCTTTCTTTCATACCTTTCTTTGCAATTATAGCACTTTACAGCAGGATCTTTGCTGTGGCTAAACGACAAGCTAAAATGATAGAGATGATGAGCAACAACTCCCAGTCATCTAATAATTACAGTGACAGAGTTGGCAGAAGAGAGAGGAAAGCTGCTAAAACTCTGGGTATACCTGTGATTGCTTTCTTGGTATTCTGGTCACCTTATCTGATAGTTGACATAATTAATGTTTGCCTCAACTTCAGAACTCCACCCCTTGCTTTTGACATTGTGTCTTGGTTTACTTATTCCAATTCTGCCATTAATCCTTTGATCTACTCTCTTTTTTATCCTTGGTTTCGAAAAGCAATGAAAGTGATTGTGAGCTGTAAAATCCTCTGCCTGGATTGCTCAACAATGAGTTTGTTTTCTGAATGAAAATGTATCTTGTACTGCTAAGGTCTGATTCCAGGTCACCGTCTTCCTCTGTCTGTTTTGTTGTTTTTCCTTTCAAATCTCCTAGGCTTTTATAGTTGTATACTTTGAATCCTAATGAAAATCATGTTGAGTTATTTTTAGTAAAGTCCATTTCTTTTTTTTTAATGTTCTGATTTAAAGTGTAAATGCATATCTTTTTTTAATAAGACAATAAAAAAGAAAAATTGTGCTTAATTGATTCTTCTATGTGTTAGCATTATTTTTGTTAATTTTAACATTGTTATAGAATTTCTGACAAAATTAAAAATTATTGCACTATAAACACCAGATATATTTAGCACTGGTTGGATAATTTTATTTTGTATTTTTCTGTATCACTGGTTTTCTTAGAAACTCTCTAGGCCCTAGAATAGGCCACTGCGGCTGCTATGGCTGTATTTCCCCATCCTCTCCAAGAGCCATTGCCTTCAAAAAAACAGAAACTGTCACTGACATGTCCACCCACATCTTGCAGACATTCTGTCTTGTCCTGCAATAACAGTGAAGCTGAAAGCAGGAATAGCTCAACTGGTGCAGGATCTATGGCTTGTCTCTGGCTGGGATGGACAAAACAGGGAATGCACAGAAAGGAAGAACCTTGTCCGGATGTGTTGGTGGACTGAGAACACATCTGTACGGAGCCATGGAACATACAGATAAGTTCTCCCACATACACTGCATACCAAGACCTGGAGCGGCTCCAGCTGGCAAGGTGCTAAGAACCCCAGGATGCACTCCCACAGATCCCAATGTCAGACACATGTCTGTGCAGTGCCAGTGTGGATGTGGCTATATGGGCATGAGGTGTGCATCCCACTGCAGTGTAGATGTTAGCAAGCATGCTTGGCAAGCACTGGTTTGCTGGTGCAGGTGCCTGGACATGGATACAAAATTCAGTGTAGACCTACCCCAAGTGTTTACTGAAGGGAGGCTTAACCTGAGCCATTCTTTTTCCTTCCTGCTTGTTTTACCAGACAGCTGCTTTCCTTCCTGCTTGTTTTACCCTGTATTAAACTAAACCAATATATTAATACACTAAACATCCCAATAGCCAAAAGTAATATAAATTATTCATAAATTATTACACAGTAGTTCTATATCTAGCCTGGTTGTTTCCAAGGAAATTTACAAACACTGGATTTTTTTCTTTTTTCAGAGTCTCTTTTGAAACTCTGGGTTACTTAGAACACCGGGGAGTTTTTATAGGCATTAGATGACGCCGAAGATTGGCAATAGGATCATGTCTATTTAGGATTTTTCTAATGTGCTGGCCATCATGGTATCTAGGTACCAAATGCACAAGCTAGGTATTATTTCAAATTATGCAAAGTCTCCTCAATTCTAAAATGAGATTGTACAAAAAGACAGTCCAGTAGTTAAAACACTCTAGTGGGAATCAAGAAGATTGGATTCAACTTCTTCCTCTCTACACAGACTTCATTTCTGCAGATTTCATTTCCCTCTCAGTAAATATGGGGATACCGCTACTTTCCTATCTCTTTGGAACACGGCAATAAATGTGCCTGTCCCAGAGGTCTCCAGAGTTGTGAGGCATCTCACGTCTGTCAGTCTTTAGCATGAGGTAGTCTTGTCTGTATCTGCTGTGGGCCCACTCCCTGACTCCAGCAGCCTCTGGCAATACAAGCACTACCTTCCAGGCCCTTGCAGGCCTCACTCTCTCTAGGCAGGTTAGCAGTAAGCACACACCAACCCCATCCTTTGGGCATCTCTCTGGGGTGTCCAGTCGCTGGTTCACTAAATGCTGACTGAGATCGCAGATTCTCTACTTCCCAAGGGATAGTACACAGCACAGCTTACTAGTCCACTTAGAACAATGCCCCTCTGCTTAAAACACAGCACTTAGATTTGTTCATAGAGAAAGCAAGTCTTTGGGTACATCCATACTACCCGCCGGATCGGCGGGTAGCAATCGACTTTTCGGAGTTCGATATATCGCGTCTCATCTAGATATATCGAACTCCGAAAGGCGGTGGCAGAGTCGACGGGGGAGCCGCGGACTTCGATCCCGCGCTGTGAGGACGGGTAAGTAGTTCGAACTAAGGTTGTTCGACTTCAGCTACAAGTTGCGTACCTTAGTTCGACCCCCCCACCAGTGTAGACCAGGCCTAAGTTTCTTTAACAAAGAACAGAGAGTCATATGACAACAAGCAGAAATGTTGGGGAAAAAAGGGTTACATATAAAACAAAATCATAGGCTTTTTATGGCCTAAACTGAGCAAACAAATTACCCTCCAGTCTAAATAAGTTCTTCCCAGCATTTTCTGACAAGCCTAGCTGAGATCTTTTTCATGAAGCAAACCCAATGCCATTTTAATTCCTTGGGGAAGGATCCCAGGCTGTCTTTTTTTCACCCCCAGAACAGTTCCTCCCCGCTCCACCGCTGTTTACCTCTTCCTGTTAATTTTCTTTTGACCTCCCTGCAAACTCTGTATTGGCATTTGATTTAGTATGCTGTTACACAACATGGTCCCTTATCCCAGGAAGTCCACTCTCCAGAGGATTATTTTGGGGTTCTTTTTCCTTTGTAAACCCTCAGACCTGTGCCTGATCTAGACAGCAAACATAGCCTGTCACCAAATATGTCCATTGTTTTTATGCTAATTGAATTAGCCTGGAGGCATGCAAACACAATGGTCTGCTAGAGAGATAAGTGTTTACTACCCCCTTCCTGCCTAGAATCTGCTTATCACCTTCTGGTGACCTGCCTTAACTTACCTGCTTTAAGGACATAGTTTTCAGGATCAGGGCCGCCCAGAGCTAGGGGCAAGTGGGGCAATTTGCCCTAGGCCCTGGGCCCAGCAGGGGCCTTGCAATCCCTGGCCCAGTGGTGGTCCGGGTCTTTGGATGGCATTTCGGTGGCAGAGAGCCCTTCAGTGCTGCCGAAGACGCGGAGCGACTGAAGGGCTCCTCTCCGCCGAAATGCCCCTCGAGCCCTGGCCTGGTGGTGGTCTGGGTCTTCAGTGGCATTTCGGCAGCAGGGGGCCCTTCACTGCTGCTGAAGACATCGAGCGACTGAAGGGTCCCCTACCGCCGAAATGCTGCCGAAGACCCAGACCGTGGCCGGGTTTGTACAAGCACTGCAGCTCCCCCACTTTGCCCCAGGCCCCCTGAATCCTCTGGGCGGCCCTGTTCAGGATACATACATAACTTTACACATTATCTGCACATTCTTTAACAATGGTTAAGATGACCAGTGTGACACATGCTTTCGGTAGAGACATTACCTGACTCCTTTTGATGAACCCAGGGGGGGTCCCTGTAATTCTATCTACCTCTGTGCGCCCTGCCAGTTGGCAACAAGAGGTTTCTGGATCACAGTGCCCAACCAAATGCAATCACCCAAGCACTAGCTGATAACAAGCATAGTGTTTTTCTTTCCAAAAGAAGCTGTGTTCTTTGAAGAATATTGGGGTGGAACAGCAAAAGGAACTTGATTCAAAGGAAAAGTAAAAAACAAACAAACAAAAATCCTTGGCCTGTGTGATCTGGGTCACTCCTGGGCACAGGACAAACTGCTACCAAGACCCTAGTCAGGTGTAACAAAAGAGGTTTGTTTGGCTGTCACAGCCTTACCCCACAGCAACAAGCAAGGCACAGTAAAAAACAATAGTCTCTCATCAGGCCTACCTTCCTTCAGGGAGACTCTGGCAAGAGGCAGTCTCTCAGGCGGTTTCCATCATATCCAAGATTTACAGGTTGATTCAGTGGCACACAGCACCACCACTATACAAATTGTTCCAGAACCCCGGTCTCAGAGGTCAGCCCTCCAACTGAGCTGTGCTCTCCTCTCCCAAACCCTCCCCCCCAGCCCAACACCTGGAGGGCAGGTACAGTGTGTTAACCCTCTCCCGACTAGAGTGGAGCCCCATCGTGTCTGTTATCATAGTATGTAGAAATATATGTGTAAAGACTCATAAGAATCTGAAAAGTAAAAATAAAATAAAATAAATAAAAAATGACAGAAGACCAAGAAGTTTCAAGCCTTTCTTTTGCTGTTACTATTGAATATCTCAGGCCCTGATCCTCACTCCACAGCAGTTTTACACCATGGAGTTACATGGCAGAAAACTGGTACAAAAGACTGTGGCCCTAAATTTTGTTACTGAAAAAAGTCGTACAATATTCAGGTCTGACATGACAGTAAATCACTGTTTTGCAGCACATACAACTTAATAATGATGTTTACACCTTGTTGTCATTTTATTGTCCCCATCCTTCACCACAGGGACTTTTTTACTTAGGAAGATCAGTGACCCTGCTTCAGACTTTGTGCTTGTCTACACTAGAAACTTGCGTAGGCGAAACTGTACTGAGGATATAAATGGAATTTTTGTTCATAATGTTTCCCAGATGTATTTAAATTTGATTCAGTTCTATGCTTCATTGTGGCCCACTATATACCTCTCTGATCACTCGGACACTGTGTCCAATGCATTCTTTTGCTTATTTGAAGTTTTGCCTGGTTGTTAAGTTTGATGCTCACACTATAGGCAATCTGCACACTTGTGATGGGGGTAATGTTTTCACTTTCTACTGATGGATGGAGTGGACAGGAGGATGTGGTTAGAATTTTTTATTTCTGCCCGAGGCAACAGAAAGACTCAATCTAGCATGATAGCTTGTCTAATGTACTTGGGTTTGATATACTATCAGTCCTTCTTCCGATGGAGAATTCAGAGAAGTTGATGTCACCTCCCAGATGACCCCATCATGAGATTTTTTTCTCTCCCCTGTTGCTGGGATAAAAGTGTAAGGTTTATTCAATCCCCTCTCAACCCAGTTAACTGTGATTCTTGATAGTTGGAAGAAATAATTCCTGCACTGTTAGTTTTTCTTTTTTTCCTGAAATTAGAGTGGCTTGCTCTAATACTACAGCAGTTTCCAAAATAAAACTGAAGAAACAACAGATGTTGAATGAATGAAGTGAAGTTGAATGTCACTGTCGATAGAAGTAGTGAGTATCATAGATGCACTGATTGAGAAAAAACACTTATACACATTCTTAAGTGCATCTCTATTCAGGACAGCCCATAAACATGTGCTTTAGGGCTGTCTTGAATACAACTGTTTTCCTGAATTGAGGACAGAGATTGTGGACTTCTTAGATTAATGAAAAAGTCATGCATAGTGAAATATTCAGATGCTGGGAACATACTTACTGCTACTGTCCAATAACATACCTCATGTGTACCTGGATTGGAAAGTTCATTAAACATAGTGTATTCTTGTCGTGGAAAAAGTATACTAATATGTAACTCTGTTGGGGGCAAAACATTATGTTATTTGGCTTTGTTTTGTTAAATATGCTGATTATAGTATTCAAGCAACTATGTCACTCAGTTCATACTTTATACAGTACTGATTTCATATGTATGCTTGCTAGTGTGAACTCCTTTTGTTGTATTTTTACATATAAGCCCTCATTTGTTAAGTCAATTAAAAGCTTCCTATTGACTTCAGTGGGTTTTGGATCAGGCTCACACAGATTATTTTACTGTTACCTATAAGCAATCTGTTCTTTAACTGTAACTGTACAATCCTACACCACACTTCGTACTTCATCTTGTTTGTGACGCAAAAACATATGTACAATCTGAGTGACGTGCAGTGATTTTTAAAAAAGCACTATGCTACAGACCAGTTTTCATATCTAACAATGTGTTTATATACAAATAAATAAATAATAGAAAACAAGTAGAAAAAATACTTAAGTAATTATTTAGTTGCTCATTTATTTTATAAAGAGATTTTACTATATCTGGAAGTTTTAAAAAAAGGACATTTTCTGGTAAGCACATTCATAGGAGACTAGAGATGTGGCAAGATAATTCCCATAGGTCTGATTAGAAAGTTGTATTGTAGAACTTGCAGCAGACCAAATGTCTCAGCATTTTCTGACCCTTTTATTAACATTTACACTGTAAAAGCATATAATCATAGCCAGAAAAAAACTGGGAGTATAGACTGAGTCCACATTCAGCATGATATTTAATCATACATGTAACTTTAAGCATGTAAACAGTCTCTTTGACTTCTTTGGGACTAATTGTGCTTAAAATTCTGAATATGCTCAAGTACCTTGCTAAATCAGGGCCTAAAATTTTGCTTAAGAACATGACAATTATGTGTGATTACAAGGTAAGCTGTAAGCTATCATGTTTTTTTTTTAATATAGTGCTGATTTTATATCACATGCCACACAGAAAAATGATGATTAACTTGGTGATGAGAGAAGAGGAAACAATTTACCTTTGATTTTAATCAAACAGCATTTTTCTCATTCAGGAACATCGGGAAAGCAGGAATGCAAAAACAATTCTATTTCAGAATCAGATTGCTATCCTTACAGTAGGGTGGTTATGTTATTCGGCACAAACCAATAATATTAGTGCTTTAAAAGTTTACTAACACAATTAAAAAAAAAAGGCGTTGACAATTTATATGCAGATATGATTGTTCTGGAAGGTAAGTAACAAGTGTGTCTAGTATGTGAAACCAAGTTTGAGTCTGCCCAATCTAGCTGCTTTGAGAAAGATGGACATTGAGTTGAATAATGACAGCTCACTGAATGTTCCAAAAATCATTATGAGAACTGCTTTGATAATTTGTAGTTCAGTATTTTTCTGTTGTTGTCTTTCAGGATTTTGGTTCAGATTTTCAAAGCTGACTAAATAAAATTGGCAGGAATTGGGCCTCCCAACTCTGTTTGTTGCTTTGAAAACCTCACCTTTCCATTGGGCAGAAATAAGCTGTCAGTATCATTTCCCAGAGTTTTTATGTTGTGAGCTATGTTCAGGTACAGTGTTATTTAAAAGCTCTGGTCATTCCTGGTACAAGTCAACAGTAGATGTCCCAGAATCAAAGATGTTGCGAGTTAAAATTAGTTTCACTGCCTTCCTGAACCAACGGTAGGAAAACACATAAATCAAGGGATTGCAGGCTGAATTAAAGTAAGCAAACCAGATAAAGACATCAAAGAGAACTGGTGGGGTAATGAAATTTAGAAGACAGTCTAGCATGGTGTCTATAGTAAAAGGCAGCCAGCACAGGAGGTAGATTCCTACAGCTATACCAAGAGTTTTAGCTGCCTTTTTTTCCCTCTTTGATGCTCCTAAGTGTAGCCCAAATCCAGCACTCTTGTTCATGCTGCTTATCTGTCTAGCTTGTCTGTTTGCCACAATAAATATTTTCACATACAAAGTTATCATTATGAGGCAGGGGAAGAAGAAGAGAGGAAAATTCAACCAGCCCCAAAGCTTGTTGAACAGCAGCTGACATCTACCAACACAGGGCATGTCTTGTAAGAAATGGCCCAACCTTTCTTCAACTGCACTGGTATAGAGCAAGACAAAAGTATAAATCATGGGGACCCCCCACCCTATTGCTATATATACGCATGCCACTCTTACGGTAAACTTAGTGGGGTAGAGCAAAGGATCACAGATAGCATAGTGACGATCAATGGAAATAAAACACAGATGAAATATAGAGGTCAAACAAAAGACAGTGTCCAGAAAGGTATGCAGCCTACAAAAGTCATCTCCAAAATACCAGCAGCTCTCCACAGATCGGATAGTGCTGAAGGGCAGCACCATTATCCCCAGGAGGAGATCTGCAAGGGCCAGGGAGAGTAGTAAGAAGTTGGTGGGCGTATGTAGGGTATTGAAGTGGGAGACTGCAATCACCACCATCAGGTTCCCCAGTATGGTGAGCAGCATGCCCATGGCACAGGCTATGTAGATGGCCAGCTGGATGCCAAAGGAGTGAAGTGTTCTGGAGCAGGAACCATTCACTTCATAGCACAATGGAGTGGACACCACTTCATTAGCACCTGGCTTCTGGACAGAGCTCATTTCTTCCTTACCAGCTGTCTCCACCTTCTCCAGCTCTTCCACACTTCCAATAAATGACTCTGCTTTTAATGGGGATCCAGATGCTTTATCTTCTATGTTTAAAAAGAATAAGAAATAAGGTAGGAGGGAAAGAAGATCACATGTTCATGAATACATTGGAGAATTTCTATCTTTCAAATGAAAAAGGCCATTTTTTGGATGAATTTGCCCTTAATTTTTTAAGGCATATTTTTATATATATATTCCATTTACTTTCTCGGTCAAAAACATTTATTTATGCCACCACTTGGAATAAATGAAGGAAATATAGCAAAGTAAACTGAAAGGGAGATTGAGTAAACATTCTGTCATGGAAGTATATTGAGTACAAGTCTCTGGAAGCTGGAGTGTGTGAACGGGTCTTTACAGCTAACCCTAGATAATAATGAATTAGTTCTTGTGAATTTCCACTGGTAGTGATATTTTCCTTCAATTAATTTTTTGAGAAGTTTGCAATCAGTAATGAAAATAATTATTTTTATTGTGAGACTTACTAGAAACTGTGTTTGCTTCTTATGGACAAATGATCTTTTCTTACAAAAAAAGCCATGCCATATTGCAGATGGAAAATACAAAAGGGCAAATTGTTCATTTTTGTATTCTTCCAGTTACAGAGATCAATGTAGAAAACTATGACTAATAGACTTCCTAAAACACTAGCACTACTTTTCTCCCATGTCATTGCTATGTAACTCCTTATTCGATAGGAAAAGTAACCATAATAAATAAAGATGTACACATGAGAATTTTCAATGAGTATTTTTAACTAATCAGATAATTAACCAATATGATTTTAAACACATATTAATTATGTGCCTTGAAAGTTACATTTAGACAGATGTACTTAAATATATATTTTCCTTTATTTTATTTCATTGTTTAATAATCACTAAGGTTGCAGCCAGAATTAGTGAAGGAAGTTAATTTCTGAACAAACACACACACACAATGATGCTGGATCTCTCTTAACTGAAATAAAATATAATTATAAAACTATGCTTATAAATCAGTGGTACTTACAGTAAAACAGAATCACCTATTCTTGTCTCACGTGATCTATATTACAGTGAGTGGATCCCTCTTCTAACGATGTATCTATTGGCATACCTGGGAGATGTGAGATTAATCAACGCCTTATATAATCCAGATGGAGAGATGGGTCCCTCAGATGAATAACATGCCTGAGGGAATGCACAAAGCATTATTTGTACAACAGAATGTCACCTGTTTTAAAGAACAATGAATCTTAAACATGCTCATGCTCACTTGCCCATAGAATCTATGGACCCCTTTAAGAGGATGCCCATGAACCTCCTTGCCTATGGCTTTCACTTGGAAGGGTACTAATAGCACACGACCATGTCTTCTTGTAACATCCCTCCATCCCCACTCATTCCTGCAGATTCCAGCCCTCCTTTGACTTTTCCTCCACCACATGGTAATAGGCTCCCAATGCCCATCCCTTTTACCTCAAAAACCAAGCAAGAAATCACAACGCCCCATGATCTTCCATATTTCATTGTGAGAGCCTGTCCCGCCCTCAATCCCACAAGAAGTTCCTGACCAACTAAGATTTTCTCATCACCCAGAAAAGGTGATTATTACAATCTTCCCTCCCAATAGACTTGCGGTGAATTTTAAAACAGGCTCCTGGCTCCCAGACTAAACCCTTCATATCCACAAATCCCTCCCTCCTTTTTTGATCTCAAATTCATGACCCTCTGACTACCCACAAATCTGTTAAAGACTCCCTGAAAATACTCTTTCTCACCTGGAATCTCCTCACAATATCTGCTGCCTTGAACTGCAGCTCTAGGTTCTTTATGTGCTCCCTAAACAAGATCTTTGCCCTTTGCCACACTTCCTCCCTACTTCTGGTCCCCTCACTAACACACCTTCAATTGTCCATGGTCTTTCCTCACCAGAACCCATTGTGACTGGTGTCCCAGGGGAGCTAGCTGAGGTCACTCAATAAGTGTGAACTGCAAATAATGGGGCAGACAATCCCCAAAGCTGGTGGATATTCCAATACTTAGATTTACCCAGCCGGCACAAAACAGCCTCTATAATACCTCACTGATTACCCAGAAGCCAACAACACAGTTCCGTTAAAGCAACCCAGCCTCAGGCCTCCACCCAGACACCCAAGTCAAATATGATGAGGATCAATGAAAATCTTATTCATCGTATAAAAAAGTTCTACCAATCCCAAAGGATCGGACGCATTACCTGCAAAACGTTTGTTAGTCTATAAGGTGCTACAGGATTCTTTGTTGCTTTTACAGATCCAGACTAACACGGCTACCCCTCTGATACAGGTTAACTGAATATTCCAGATCTTGCCCAAATACATACTTACGGACAATTCTTATGAAATAAACTAAAATGTATTAAAAAAGAAAAGAGAGTATTGGTTAAAAGATCAGTATATATGCAGACATGAGTACAATTCTTGAGATTCAGATTCATAGCAGAGATGGTGAGCTTTATAGATTCAGAGTTCTTTCAGAATTAGTTCATAGGCTATAGTCCAATGTTTATACTCAGGGTGGTCCAGTCAGAACTGGGATCTCAGACTTGTGGCTTAAGCTTCCCCTGCATGAAGCATCAAGCGGACCTGAGATAAAAAGGATTGGGACCCAAACATCTTTATACAGTTTCAGGCCTTCTTGTGACAGTTCGGAGTTCTTCGTTGAACAATAGGCAATAATGGGGACTTTTGAAGTAGATTCATTTCCTAAGCATTGCTGGTAATTAACTACATGGATTTACATAAGGCAATTTATCCATTAGGCAGTCTATCACAAACTTTAAACTGACATATAGACAATGACATTATTTCACCCAAGATTCATATAAATGTTAATATTCCCTGTTGATGTCTGAATCAAGAGCTATAGTGACAGACAGGAACTATCTGTTTACATGACTAGCATTTAAGATATAAGTAAACACATACAATTAGTGTCACCTCTAATTCTCTAATAATACAGGTTTGCACTTCAAAGTTCTAGCCTATCTACCATGGAATGACCTAATTACCATTTCTAACATGTCTCTATAGGTTGACCCTGGGTCAATTAGCCTGCAGGATGCTTAACCCTTTCTGGCCATGTGTCACACTTTGTAGAAGATTCGTTGCAATTATATAACAGTGGTAGCAATAATAATTTGCATGGTTATATTTTAATTCGACAACATCACGCTTCCATCTCCCACTCCCTTGATGTTCCCTTGCCTCCCATTCCCTCTACTCCTGCCAAGTGTTTTCCAAATGAACAGTGTAGCAGAGCAAACAAAAATGGGAAAGGAAGTGTGGAGGTCCCGCAGAGAGATTGCCATGGCAAAAGTGGGAGGCACACCTTTTATATGGATCTTTAAGAGGGGATTATGCTGAAGTTGGAGCCAGTTCTTATCTTTCTAAACTGGTATACATTCCATGGCAGATCTGAGGAAGTGATACTAGGTCCTCTACCTTGAGTGGAAAAAAACTTCCCAAAAACTTTCTTCATAAAGACTATAAGAGCAAGGCCTTGGACAATTTTTCCAACGATATTTGAAGTATTCCACTTGTGTTTTTGCAACATAATGAAAATTTCTGCCCTATATAAAAAAACATAATAAAAAATGGTGAATTTTGCATAACAAACTTCCAGAGAAAAAGGTTGCTGCCATGTCAATTCCAAACACTGGACATATATACAGAGAGAGAGAGAGAGAGAGAGAGAGATTATGTTTAGAATATCAAAGGTTTTTATGGGCATTGAATAGCTCATCAGATTACTAATATAGTATCTATCTGTCTTTGTTGTTTCATCATCTTCACTATCTTCATATTCTTCTACATTTTAATATAAAATGAATTCAAGGTCTCTTTCCAATTCCAAGAATGAATGTATCTACATCAGAATAATAATCCTGTCTATCTAAGTATATATCTATCCGTAGAAACAACAGCATGGGAAGTTATGTCTAATGGTTACTCAGGTGCCTGGCACCTTGATCAGAGTCAGATGCCAACTCAAAGGTCAGATCCAGAGATGAGTCAGGAGTCAAACCAAAGGTTAGAACTGAAGTCAGAGTGAGGAGTCAAGCCACGGATTGAAGCCGGAGTCAGTGTTGGGGTAAGATGTAGAAGCAAGGATGGTGAGCAAGGCAGGAAATCAAGAACAAGGAACAGATGGGGGAATGGGATAAGAAGGGCAAGAACCAAAACCAGAGTGGACGGTAGGGCTTAGGAATCAGGCAAGTATACAGAGTCCATAGTAGCAGCCATCCAGGATTCAACTAGTTTCTCAGACAGCTTCCTGGGCCTATTTATGGTTTATGTAGTACGAGCCAGTCAATCAATGGGGCTGGATGACTCCCCCAGTTATGAGCTTTGTGGATAAGGCCTTTGTGAGCTAGAGCTTGGCTGGACTTCTTCTCCACTGTTTCAGATGAGCTGCTGGATGGCGTCCATGGTCTGAGCACCGGGGTTTGAGGCTTGCAAACACTTATATCACCCCCCTCCTCTTGTGGGTTTTCCATGGGTTTTCCAAAATATGTGGGTTTTCCATGGCTTTTTTTGTGGAAAGAATTTACCAGGTGAGGAGCCTGGACATTCTCGCCTATTCCCAGAAGCACTCTTCAGGACCATAGCCTTCCCAATCTACCAGGATAGTGGTTGGAAGTTGTGAGGAAATGTGGGGCTTCAGAAACAGGCAGGAAGGCAGGGCTTAGGAGTCAGGCAAGTAGGCAGTGTGCATAATATGAGCCAGCCAGGGAATCACCTAGTGGCTTAGACAGATTCCTGTGCCTCTTTCTGGTTTAAGAATTGCTTCCCAGCCAATCAGAGGGGCTAGATGAGTCCCCCAGTTTAGAAGCATTGTGGGTGGGGATTTTGTGAGCTAGAGCTTGGCTGGCCCTCTTCTCAACTGCTCTGGTAAGCTGGTGGGTGGTGACCACAGTCTGCGTACTGGCTGGGGGCCCATGGGCCTGGTTTTGCAGCTCGCGATCCCTCACATTATCTATATATGATATTTATAAAGTGGTCATCACCATTGTATTTAGGTAGCAAATATCAAAACTATAGATAGGTCTTAACTGTCCAAAGCAACTTCAGTTGTCCACTTCACCATTATACATTTGGGTTTTTCTCCCTCCCACCCCTTTTCTTTCTTTCTCTCTTTACTTCCTCATCACCTACTGGCCATGTGATAAGACACCATCTAATCAGTGAGAGAAGGTGTCAAGGTTCCCTCCCCATTCTGAACTCTGGGGTACAGATGGGGGGACCCGCATGAAAGGCCCCCTTAAGCTTATTTCTACCAGCTTAGGTTAAAACTTCCCCAAGGCACAATCATATCCTTGTCCTTGGATGGTATTGCTGCCACCACTAAGTGATTTCAACAAAAATCCAGGAAAAAAGGCCCACTTGGAGTCCCTATTTCCCCAAAATATTCCCCCAAGCCTCTTGACCCCCTTTCCTGGGGAGGCTTGAGAATAATATACTAACCAATTGGTTACAAAGTGAGCACAGACCAAACACCTGGGTTTTTAGGACAGTGGAAATCAATCAGGTTCTTAAAATAATTAAAAAAAAAAAGTGAAAGAATCACACCTGCAAAATCAGGATGGAAGTTAACTTTACAGGGTAAATAAAAAGATTTAAAACACAGAGGATTCCCCTTTAGGCTTAGCTTCAAAGTTACAAAACAAAACAAAACAAAAACAGGAATAAAACTCCCTCTTAGCATAGGGAAAATTCACAAGCTAAAACAAAAGATAATCTAATGCATTTCCTTGCCTTTACTTACAATTTCTGTAATTTTAGATGTATTATTTCAGGTATCTTTTCAAGAGATGATTTACCTGCTTGGTCTCGCTCCCTCTATTCAGAGAGAGAACAAACAAAGAGAGCACGAACAAAACTTCTTGCTCACCCTCCAGTTTTGAAAGTATCTTTTTTACTTATTGGCCCTTTTGGTCAGGTACCAACCAGGTTAGTTGAGCTTCTTAACCCCTTACAGGTAAAGTGATTCTGTAACTCTGGCTGGGAGGTATTTTCTGTTACTGCATACGTAAAGGTTGTTAGCCTTCCCTTTATATTTATGACAGAAGGTTTTCACAAAAGAGGAAGTGTGCATTATGTTCTGGAAAAGGCGAGACTTGGTCTACACATTTCTTATATATATATATCTTTTTTTTGCTTGAGCAAACAAAGGCATCTGATTTCCAGTGCAGTCAATATAGCATATTTTGTGTCAGTTTTTCAAAGAGTGACTCAGCTGCTGAGCCCACAAAAATCTGCACACACATGCAAAATACATAACCGAACATTATACAGTTTTTGCAATATCATGCCCATGTATATGCCATCACCTGATGTATGCAAATATCTACTTAATTGAGCAAATGGTGTGCAGGGGGAGAGGCTGTGCGTGCATTGCATCCACAGGCATTTTTGCCAGCACTTTCAATACACTCTCTGTTGATGATTTAGTCATGTATGTTTAAACAGTGTTATTTTAAAAAACAATCTCCAAGCGGGGAGCGGAGGACTTAGCAGTGCATTGGCATTGCCTGTTAGCTGTGGATGCAACCAGTTAGACGAACACTGCAGAAATCTGACCAGCAGAGGAAATACAAAAGATATGGGAGAGAGATTGTCATGCAGTATTCTCGTTCTTTTACAGGCAATTCTTGGGACTCAAGGCCTTACTGTATAATAAGAAAGTACATATTCTATCCATTATTTGGGAGCCAAAATTTAACAAAGAGCTCTATCTGAAACAGCTTTAGTCAAAAAGTTCTTAAGAAGACTCACACTAATTATGGGTGTTTAAGATCATGAAAACTCTGCAAAAAGACTGCTAATGAGACACCTGTTATAGCTTCTCCCCAGAGCTCACTCATTCCTTTTGCTGTTTTGCTGCATTTTGCGGCTGACTGAACATGAATCTCACACGGGAACCCTCAAAGAAAAACAGCTTCTATAGGTTTATTCCCTGAGCTCTGTCTGATGGCCTGCTCAGTGTTCAAGTTTTTTAAAAACATTCTTTAAGCACCTGTGAAATCGCACTCCATAGCAAAACTAAACACTGAAATTATTTCAAAAAGTCACATTTAAACTGGGAAAAAGAAGCCACTAACATGCTGAATGGCATGGTACATGAAGGGCAAAATGGTAGACTTCCTGAATAACAAAGACTGAAAGATCAGATTCTCCAGTCTGCTTTGTCCTCCATAAGTGTAAGCAGCACAAAGTGGCCTTAAAACCTCTGGAGGTGGCCAGCCTAGAGTTCCCTTTAAACAAGGAAATGTTTCATCAGCATAAAGTTGACAGCTGCCTCCTGCACCAACTGCTCCCACCCCAAAGCGGCCAGCATAAGAAGAGGGATGGTGCAATGTGGGCCGGGACAGTGATCTGTTATGTCCAGTTCTCCATTGCTTAATATAACTGTGCAGAAATAACTTGCACTGGAGCTAGGCAACTTCAAATCAGGTAGCTACAGCCAATTCTCTGTGGCTCCAACCTCTAATCAAGCCCTTTATGTCTAAGTATTACTCCTGGGGGAATTCTGCACCACTGCACACATGCAGAATTTGTGTCCTCCCACAGATTTCTTTGCTTCCCCTCAGAAAAAATGACTTTCTGATGGGGAAGCAAATGGAAGCCACAAGAGCAGTCATGTACCCCTCCCCTAAGCATGGACACATAGTTTTGGGCACCTGGAGCAGCTGGTGGTGCAGCAAATCACTGTGGTGCATCCAGGCAGGGGCGGCTCTAGGCACCAGCAAAACAAGCTGGTGCCTAGGGCGGCAAAATCTAGGGGGCGGCAGGCTGGGCCGGCGGACCTGCCGCAGTCATGCCTGCGGGAGGTCCACCGGAGCCCTGGGACGACCGGACCTGCCGCAGGCATGACTGCGGAGAGGGCGCTCGTCCCGTGGCTCGGCTGGACCTCCCGCAGGCATGACTGCGGGAGCTCAAGCAGAGCTGCCGGACCCGCGAACCGTCCGCAGCCGCGGGAGGTCCAGCCGAGCCACGCGGGACCAGCGGTCCCTCTGCAGTCATGCCCGCGGGAGGTCCGCTGCTCCCGCGGCTCCGGGGCGCCTCCCGCACATGACTGCTTGGGGCGGCCAAACAGGTAGAGCCGCCCCTGCATCCAGGCCCCCACTGCTGTCTCCCCCCACACACCAAAATCCCCCCCACCAAGCCCTCTGCTGAGCCTCACACCTCCGACACCTGGCCCTTCCCAGCCACAGCCAGTGGCTCCTACCCTGTGTCTGGCTCAGCTGCTGGTCCCAGCTGGGCTGGGGTTGGGGGAGGAGTGCACTTCTCCTACACAGAGCAGCTGGGCCTGAGTCAAATCCACCTTCAGAAAACTGACCTGTCTCCAGACCCCGCTACCCTGCTTCCTGCCCCATCGCTCCTCAGCCACCAGGGGAGGGGTCACTGTACTGGGAGCTGCTCCCCCATCTGCCCAACCTGTCCCATTGCCTCTGCACTCAGACTCCCCACCATCAGCCCTTGTGCATCCAGATCCCCCTGCACCTGGACTCCCCCACTGAGCTGCCCACATCCAGTTTACTGCACACCTTGATCCCCCCACACTAAGCCCCTTCCCACTTGGATCCTGCCTGTCTGCCTACACATGGTGTGCCTAGCAAATAGGGACAGAACCTCGGGGTGTTTCTGTGGAAGGCCCAGCCCTTGCACTATTTCAGGATCAGGTACAGCCTCACCATCGAGTTCATGTCCTGGGTTGGGGTGGGGCTGAAGGGTGATCTCCCACTTCCATGTAGCCAGTGGCATGTGCTCCCCACTGCCATGCTGAAGTCTCCACATTATTTATTGACAAATAAAATTTGAAGAATTTTGCAGAATTTTAAAATATTGTGCACAGAATTTTTCTTTTTTTGTGTGTGCAGAATTCCCTGAGGAGTAAAGTATACAAAGGCCAGTATAACCAGGCTCATTTCACTCCTTCTCAGCTCCCTAGGGTCAGGGGGCATGTTAGGAGGCAGCAGGGAAAAGAAAGTGATGTTCTGGAGAGAGGCTCTTCCGGGAGCCCCGCAATGCATGGAGCTGAAAGTGGAAGACACAGTCACCAGCCACCGGGGGCTGACAGGGAGACCCCCAGCTGTAAGCAGCCTGGGACTCCTGGTGTCTGAGAAAATTGCAGGGAAGCCTAAAATTGTGGGATCTGCAATTTCCGCACTATTGCAAATTCAGTAGGGCATTATATATAAGACATTTTATTAATTTTTTATTTACTCCCAGTGTCTAAACTTCATCTTATCATTGATCTGTCTGGATGAAGGTACATAGTTTCATAAGCAGTACAAAATTAGTGTGACAAATATGAAGTAGCACTAGCTCTTCACCACAAGACATCTTCTTTGTCTTCTTTGTCCCACCGACAGGAGCCAGCATAAAGAGGTGGAGTTTGGATTGGACCATAAAAGTGAACAAACTTAGGCACCACCATCTGTCCTTTTTCAAAAATGCAGCCATACTGTGTCAGACCAAGAATCCATCTAGTCCTGTATCTGGTCTTCCAAGAGTGGCCAATTTCAGGTGCTTCAGAGGGTATGAACAGAACAGATAATCAAGTGGTCCATCCCCTGTTGTCCAATCCCATCTTGTGGAAAACAGAGGCTAGGGACCCTCAGAGCAGAGTGTTGCATCCCTGCCCATCCTGGCTAATAGCCATTGATGGACACAACACCTAGGAACATATCGAGTTCCTTTTATGAACCCAGTAATACTTTTGGCCTTTCACAACATCCCCTTGCATCCTCTGAGCTCCCACATAGTCTTTGGGACCATCTCATCTGATCTCAGCTACTTTGACAATACATGGAGACAGAGGTGATTTCTCAGCAGCTACAATCCAAACAGAACACTGAATCAATGAACATTCAGAACACTTTCTCATTAGAGACTTAATTACTCATTGATTGGCATGTATGAGACTGGCTTGTATAGCTTGCATGTAGATAAAGATCAGTTATTCAGCCAGAGAAAATATTTTGGGCTTAGTTCTGTTACCCTTATACATGCTGAGAATTAGAGAAAGATACTCTCAAGTGGATGAAAGGTGGAGTTAATGGGCCCAAAATGTTGGGGAGAACATTTTTTAAAAGAGGCAACTAGATAAATTAGTGCTTAGATACTGGACTTGGAGAGAAATGACATTGTAGAGTAGTTGTTAAAATGATCACTGTGTATACAGGAACATAGCTGGATAGAATGTACTGTATAATTTCCCAGATTGTTCTCTCACTTTCAACTATATAGAAAGACAGCTCACTAAAATAGCATGCTAATCCTTAAACAATACCTATAGAGACACACTACAAATGAGTTTCTTCAAAAGACCGTGCAGATTCTTGTAAATATTGTCAATATATAAGGCCCTATGTGAACTGTTCTAAAAGATCTCCAGAAAGAGCATATGCATCTATTAATGCTAATCCATTCATAAAAGCCCTACTTGGTTAATTAAGTATATGTGGGAAACAAAGTAAGAGTAGAGGAATCTGGTCTGAAGATTGTACCAGTCACAATCATTTTAAATGCTTTGCGAAACCAAGAATAAAATAAACCATAAATGATTGGATTACAAGTAGAATTGCAGTATCCCAGCCAGAGGAAGGCATTGTACAAGTCTTCAGGTGTTGAGAAGTTAATAAAAGGATCAGCTATCGTAAGAATAAAGAAAGGCAGCCAACAAAAAACAAACACCCCCATAACTATACTTAAAGTTTTAGTTGCTTTGTTCTCTTTTTTTGTGGAGATTTTGTTCTTTATTGCAGAGACACATTTTATTGCACTGGGGATTTTAGCAATTTGTCTGGCATGTTTTCTTGCCACAGTAAATATGTGGACATAGATACCCACCATCACTGTGCCTGGGAAAAAGAAGGCTATAAGAGAAACCATCACTCCCCAGAGCTTGTTAAATATGAGTGCACAGAAACCACTGCAGTCAATAGAAGTCACATATTCTTCAATGCCAACAATATTCAACTCTGAGAAAACTAAGCCAAAGGCAAATAAGAATGGGACAGACCAGCTAATTAATAAAAATAGCACTATCACAGGGATAGTTATTTTGGTGACATAATGCAGTGGGTCACAAACTGCATAGTAACGGTCAACAGAGATAAAACACAGATGGAAAATAGAGGTGGTACAGAGCATTATATCACAACAAGTATGGATTTTGCAAAAAAGGTCTCCAAAATACCAGCATGACTCTATAGACCTGATCATACTGTAGGGCATAACCATGAAACTAAGCAAAAAGTCGGTAGTTGCCATGGAGCAGATCAGGAAGTTGGTTGGAGAGTGAAGCTGTTTGAAATGAGCGATGGAAATGATCACAAGCATATTTCCACCCATTGTGAGCACTATTGCTCCCACCATGAAGATGTACATCACCCAAAGACTGATTGTAGACCTTACATTTCTAGGACATGAATTGTTAACAAAGTCAAAGCAATACTGCATATTCTGTGGACTCCAGAGGTTGGATGAATTCATGACGTGGGATCATTGACAGGAACCTTTTCAAAAGTATTACAATACAGCCAGTTCTGAGGAAAAAGAAAAATGAAATAAAAAAGTGATATAAACAGTAGCAACATTTGCAGACCTGTGTTTCACATTAGTTTATTAACATCTAAAATTAAAAATAATGGGCCTGATTCTGCTCTCAGTTGCTTTCATTTCAATTCAGAATAATTCTCATTTACTTTAGAGGAGTTACTCTAGACTTACACCAGTATAAGAGATAGCAGAATTTGGCCCAATGCTAACAAAAAAGGTATGGACTGAATCATTTCCTAAATCCTTTTGAATCTTAAGGTGCTCAAAAACTCTTAGTAATATTGTCAAGTATCAGAGGGGTAGCCGTGTTAGTCTGGTTCTGTAGAAGCAGCAAAGAATCCTGTGGCACCTTATAGACTAACAGAAGTTTTGCAGCATGAGCTTTCGTGGGTGAATACCCACTTCTTCGGATGCAAGCAGTTCTTCGGACTGCTTGCATCCGAAGAAGTGGGTATTCACCCACGAAAGCTCATGCTGCAAAACTTCTGTTAGTCTATAAGGTGCCACAGGATTCTTTGCTGCTTCTTAGTAATATTGGATATTTTTGCTATGGAGTTTGCATTCAACACTATAAGCACCTTGATAAGAGTTTTGTAAAGTGAAAGCCTCAAACACATGACACTCACCTGATTTCCACAGCTCTACCCATCACCTCAGAGATCTTTGTTCCTGGAGATATTGCCCATACTTCCAAGAGAGACATTACAGCATCAGGAAACCCAAACTGGTTGATGCTATAAAGATTTTAACATGCAACACTTCATAAGAGCCTCCTCGTTTTAGCATGGTTGCCAGTAGGCCACTGAGTGTATACTTGAAGCAGCAAAGAATCCTGTAGCACCTTATAGACTAACAGATGTTTTGCAGCATGAGCTTTCGTGGGTGAATACCCACTTCTTCGGATGCAAATAGTGGAAATTTCCAGGGGCAGGTTTATATATGCAAGCAAGAAGCAAGCTAGAGATAACGAGGTTAGTTCAATCAGGGAGGATGAGGCCCTGTTCTAGCAGTTGAGTGTATACTTGCAGACTTGTTTCTGTTTGTAATATTAATCCACTTAGGAGCTTACCCTCAACACATACTTGGCCAGGATTAAGAGAAATATAATAGCATCGTGCTGAGGAGTCATTTGAGTTTGCTAAACAATCTGTGCCTCAAAGCAGTGAAAGATTTGAAAAACAGGTTAAACAACATCCAGTTTAGTGAACTGTATTAATCCTTTATTATGGATAATTGTTATTTAAGACTCTGTTTTTATTTAACCAGTATTTACTATTACAGATATACATGTGTAAGAAGAAAAAAACCCATATATGTCACCTTACAGTTTGCACACTCTCATCTACACGCTACTCTTTATGCCAGCAAACTGCTACGCAATTCCTAGGGTATACAGCAGAATCTCAGTTAAGGAACACCTCAGGAACAGAGGTTGTTCATAACTCTGAAATGTTCGTATCTCAGAACAAAACATTATGATTGTTCTTTCAAAAGTTTACAACTGAACATTGACTTAATACAGCTTTGAAACTTTATTATACAGAAGAAAAATGTTGCTTTAAATCTTCTTATTTTAAATGAAACAAGCACAGAAATAGTTTCCTTACCTTCTCAAATCCCTTTTTTTAAATCTTTCCTTTTAGTTTTTAGTAGTTTACATGTAACACAGTACTGTACTGTACAACATTTGCTTTTTTTTTTTTTTTTTTTTTGGTCTCTGCTGCCTGCTTATGTATTTCTAGTTCCAAATGAGGTTTGTGATTGACTGGGCAGTTTGTAACTCTGGTGTTTGTAACTCTGAGGTTCTACTGTAATAGAATTAAAGTGATGGAGTTTGAAGGTGGCGACTATGTGTGATAGTGTGTGCACACACATATATACATAAATGTACACATGTTATCTATATGTTATTAGAGTTTGGGAGTTTCACAGTGGTAAAATAAGGAATTGTATTCTGCCAGTAACGCCAACAAGAGTTCCTGGCGACATCATAAACCACAAGACTCAAGTTGTTGGGAGTTTCTCATGCTACAAGGTCTCCAAATTTAATTAGATGCTTAGAGTATGTATATGTCAGGGACTCATTCTTCAACAGAATACAGATTTTAATCAAACAAACTGCCCCATCTGCAAGTCCCATTTCTTCCTCCTTTCAATTCTATAGGTCCATATCCCTTCTCCTGTTTTATTTATCCCCCTTTATTTGTCCCTCACATATTCCTGTTTTTCTTTTCTTTCTCTCAGCTTGTCAGGTTCATATAAAGCTATTTCTGGACCAAAGAGCACATGAAAGCTTTCTGGCATACTTTTCTAAAATCCATTGGATACGCCATTGTATGATAAGAACATGAACATTTGCCATTATAAACATATTGCAGGTTTACATCAGGTATGCCCAGCTGATACTAAAATGTAGCTTTGTTATAGTCTGTATCCTATTAATAACCCTGTAGTATGAATGCCCCCAATAGGCAATTATGCTGTGTGTATGCTTAACATTTTGTGATCTTTCTCCTTTTTACACCAAAGATATAGAAAGTATCGTATCTGTTGTAGGCCAAAACCTTACCCTATTAAAGTCATTGAGAGTTTTAAAAATGACTTTGATGGAATTAATATTAGACCTTATGTCTAATAACATTTATTCCTACAAGCATTTAAGCATGTGTATAACTTTATTCCAATGAACAGGGCTACTGAAATCAGTAGGTCTAGCCACCTGTGAATAAGAGTGTTTGCAGAAAAGGATCTTAGTATAGTATCTTGCTTTAATACTTTGAAATGATATATGACATTAACATGCATAAGAAATATCACAATGTTTGCTCAGTAACAGATTTTGTAAAAGTAAACTCTCAGAGACTGCAATCTCATGAAAAACAACTTTCTAGTACAGCCCTGCAGTCCTCACATTGGTAATTATCAGCTCACAAATACCATTTACAGATGTTTTTATCTGTCATTGGAATAAAATAAATTATTGATGATACAGCTGTTCATCTCTAGACAGTTTCTCAACGATCTTGCCACACATTTTAAGATTCAATTGACTTCTTTATTCCACATCGTGGATCAAGTTATTCTTATGATATAGAGACAAACATTTCCTCTGAATGAAACACTAGAAAACTTTTTGTCATTACAGTCATTCCATTGTTGAGATTGGAAAATCAAATAAATTGCAGTTCTTCTAGTACTTTACAAAATGCAGTTGGTTACATCATTACATGGGAGTAAAAGATGGTTTACCTGATATCTCTCTATAATTCATCTCTTCAAAGAAAACATTTTTGGCTGTGATTTTTGCTTTTCTTTCCAGTCTCATTTCAGTTAGAAAATCTTCCGATCCAAATCAATGAACAGTTTTAGAGTTTATCTGTAAAATGTGCATAATTTTTTTTCTTATTACCTTACAAAGCTTCTTTGGTTGCTTTTTTCTCCATGAGACTCCTTTGTGGCAATTCTCAATGAAAATGCATTTGATTTTTTTCCTCTTTTCTTATCAGATTAACTGGGATGCTGCTAGTATATATACAACAAAGAAGACCTGTAGCTGTCTCTGGTGAGTTCACAAGTCTCCTATCGTGTCTTTACTTTGGCAGATTTACTCTGTAACTCTTCTCTGCTGCTGCAGCTGAAAAAAATTATGCACAAACAATCCAGTGAGGAGATTATTTGATTTGGTTCACAGCCACATTGGAAATGGGAGGATGAACTGTACAACTACTTAAATATGTTAAATATAAAGCCATGGGAGGTCTTTTAAATTATAACATAAGATTTATGGGACAGGGGCTGTCATTTACTCTGCTGAGTAGGGCTGATAGAAAATAATCTGTCAAAACTGTATTTTGTTGGAAAATTCGGTTTTTGGCTAAAGACATATTTTTTGCAATAAGTGTCTGCTTTCAGTGGAAATTTTCAATTTCTCATCCAAAAACTTAATGGCAACAAGCGAAAATATTTCATCCCAAGTCCAAAATACTTCAGATCTGAAATGCTGCCACAGGGTTTCATGGGAATTGTAATTAGAGTGCCTGACACTCCAATTCTCCTCTCTCCACACTCCATTCCAATTTCCACAGCCAGACTTCATCTCCCATAATGCACCATGGCCATGGAACTCTATTCTATATAACCTCAACTCAGCCAGAGGGGAGACTGTGGCACATCACAGAAGATATAGTCCAATGAGGGAGCACAGCCTGTAGAGGAGAATGGGGCCTGAGGCACTTGAACTAGAGCGCCCAGGAGGCATTAAAGTAGCAAAGAACCTAAACATTTTCCAACCAAAATGAATGATTTTTCATTTTCATTGATATTTTCCATGGGGAAAAACCCTTATTTTCTAATGTCGATGGGACCCTAACCTGTCAGAGAGGTCTCTATGTTCTATTGCAATGTAGATGTTAAATTATAATAATTAAGTCTCAATTGAGATAAATGAAAAAAGCAACTAGTGTAATGACTTCTAAAACAGGGGAATGCCTCATAAAAGAAAGGGAATCCAAAGATGATCAGTTACATCTAGGGATGGGCAAAATATGCTAGAAATTATAAGTGTCTTGTTCTCCTTTTTCCATTTCACAGTTCAGCCTTTGACCATTTCAACCCCTGAAACATTATGAAGGGTCCTGAATGATCGTTCTCACCATGTGTCTCTGCACATCTAAATTCAAGCCACAACTAGACACACAAGTAGTGAAATACCACAAGGCAAACCATTCTCACTGTATCCTTAGCTCTATCCAAGGCCTCACTTCAGGAGACCATCCCTAGTGAGCAAAGCACTAAAGCACTTACTTCACTTTGAACACAAGGTTCGGTTCTACTGAGTTAAACAAATGCTTAAGTTGCTCTGCTGAATTAGAACTCAGAACAGTAAGTAACACATAGGTGAAAAGAAAACTTGTTTCTTGTGAGATTTTCAGCTAGGGATTCAGACCCCAGGTATTTGGATTGCTTGGGTGTTCTTTAATTTTCTTCTAGCCAGTCAGTAAGCTCCTCCATCTCCCCTTGAGACGTCCGAAAGCACACTCCACCACCATTCTGCACTTGCTCAGCCGGTAGTTGAAGAGCTCCTTGTCACTGTCCAGGGCGCCTGTATAGGGCTTCATGAGCCAGGGCATTAGCGGGTAGGCTGGGTCCCTGAGGATCACTGTAGGCATCTCCACATCCCCAACACTTATTTTGTGGTCCGGGAAGAAACTACCTTCCTGCAGGTGTCTAAACAGACCAGAGTTCCTGAAAACACGCGCGTCATGAACCTTGCCCGGCCACCCGACGTAGATGTTGGTAAAACGTCCCCTATGGTCCACCAGTGCTTGCAGCACCATTGAAAAGTAGCCCTTTCGGTTAATATACTGGCTGGCCCGGTGGGCCGGTCCCAGGATAGGGATGTGAGTGCCATCTATGGCCCCACCGCAGTTTGGGAATCCCGTCGCGGCGAAGCCATCTATGACGACCTGGACGTTTCCCAGGGTCACTACCTTTGAGAGCAGTAGGTCAACGATTGCGTGGGCTACTTGCATCACAGCAACCCCCACGGTAGATTTGCCCACGCCAAAGTGGTTCGCTACTGACTGGTAGCTGTCTGGCGTTGCAAGTTTCCAGAGGGCTATGGCCACTCGCTTCTGTACACTCAGGGCTGCTCACATCCGGGTGTCCTGGTGCTTCAGGGCAGGGGCCAGCATGTCACAGAGTTCAAGGAAAGTGCCCTTACGCATCCTGAAGTTTCGCAGCCACTGTGATTCATCCCAGACCTGCAGCACTATGCGGTCCCACCAGTCCGTGCTTGTTTCCCGGGCCCAGAATTGCCGTCCCATAGCATGAACGTGACCCATTGCCACCATGATCTCCGCGGCGCGGGATCCCGTGCTTTGTGAGAGGTCTGTGCCACTCTGACACTTCATGTCCTCACCGCGCTGCCGGAGCCTCCTCGCCCGATTTCTCAGCAGCTGACTGTGGAAGAGGTGGACGATAAGGTGCGAGGAGTTGACAACGGCCATAAGTGCAGCGATGATCGCAGCGGGCTCCATGTTCGCAGTGCTGTGGCGTCCGCGCTGTCACTGACCAGAAAAGTGCGGTAACAGATTTCCCGCCAGCACTTTCAGGGAGAGAGGGCGGGAGTGACGGTTGAATGACGACAGTTACCCAAAACCACCCTCGACACATTTTTCCCCCAGCAGGCATTGGGGGCTCTACCCAGCATTCCAATGGGAAGCGGGGACTGCGGGAACTGTGGGATAGCTGCCCAGAATGCACCGCTTCCAATGTCGACGCTTGCCCCGTTAGTGTGGACTCACAAAGTCGAATTAGTGTCCTTAGTGTGGATACACAAATTCGAATTCATAAGGTCGAATCCACAAATTCAACCTAAGTTAAATCGAACTACTCTTGTAGTGTAGACATACCCTTAGTGTCCCCCTTCCAAGCTCTGACACCACAGAGCCTTGCCTGTGTTCCTGTTCCTGTTCCCATCCCCTGTTCCCATTCCTCCTTTAGCAAAACATGATCCCAATTCCCCCATCCCCAGTCCCTGTTTCTATTCCCCCCACCTTCCTGAGTGACTGCAGACTATATAGTAAAACCTGAGTTTTGCTTAGCTATTCCTTAACCAATCATTTTACTGAAATTTAACTAACCAATCCTAACATATTGTAACATGGTTATTTAACCATTTATATTCCACCACCTTCATTGGTTTACACCCAACAAAATTAATTATACAGCAGACAGAAACAATCACAGAATCAGATAGAAACCATGCAAATAAACATACAAAACAATACAGAAGTGAGGATTTCAGAACTACATCTTTACAGGCATAAGGGTTTTCCAGCTGTGTCTATTGATAAGTGAGTTCTTGCCAGACAGGATGCTATTTTCTAGGCTCTTCTGTTTCTCTGGAGGTGATAGAAATATCAGGGCAGGATTGTATTCCTAATAGCCCAATAGCATCTTATTTCAATGTGACTAGTTTGGAATGTGAGGATGTGACCATATATTTCCCATGGTTGCCTAACTACATCTTATGGCTTATGGCTGCCTAACTACATCTTAGCTGAAGGCCTTAGCCTGTCACAATAAGAGAAGGCCATTACACAGACAGTGATCTTCAATTCTTTCTTTTATATCTCTATAACTAGCTAAGTGATAAGAATACACCTAAATTCTTAAAGTATAGGCCTTTGCAGACAGGCCTGAATATCTATATCCTAACAGAGGGATTCCATTGTCCAAAGCTGATCGTATGAGGATGACAAGATCTTGGCAGGGAGACATATCCATTAAGTTATGAGGCTTGAGGATGCGGGCGGTTTTAAGGTTCAAGTCATTTAGGCCAGCGTAATATTTGCCCTTCTGGGACAATGTGTCAGCCTTGTTTTTTTGAATCCTGAATGATGAGAGATTACAAAATCAAAATACAAAAGGAATAATGGCTACTAACATTGTCAATGATTGAGGGTCTTGGCAGATATTCAAAGTTCTTATGATTGGTTTATACCTGGCTGGGATACTGGGCCCCTTTCAGATGGTGGCACCACTCTTTGAAGGCCTTTTTAATTGCCAGGAGATTTTTGTCCAAAATTTCATAATTTTGCTCCACAGGTGTGAGTTTTCTGGAATAGAAGGCTCATGGATGTAGCCATTGTTGGGGACTGTGCCTTTTGGGATAACACTGCTTTGATCCCCAAGTTGGAAGCATCTGCTTCAATGATGAAGACTTGCATGGTATTGGGGTGGATCAATATGGGAACAGTGATAAATGTGAGTATTAACTGCTCAAGACCTGATGGGCCTTTATGGAGCAGGCAGTGAGAGGAGTGATCCACTCCAAGAATTTCGGGATGAACCGGTGATAAATGTTCATGAACCCCAGGAAACATTATAGTTTATGAACATTCCATGGTACTGCCCACTAAAGACTGTCTTTATCTTATGTGGGTCCATCATGATACTAGTAGGAGACACGATGAACCCTAGGATTCTATGACATGGTGACCTGCTTCATGGCACCCATACTCCACACATAGTCCAAGGCTTCCATCTTTCTTTTTAATAAAGAGGAGTGGTGCCTTGGAAGGCAAAGTGGACTTACGAATAAAGCCCTTGGATAGGTTCTCCTGAAGGTAGGTTCACAATACAGCTAGAAATGGCAAATATATGCTGAGTGGAACGTTTTCCCCAGTTGTAGTTTGATTGGGCAATTGTAGTCCCTGTGTAGGGGCAAGGTGTCTGTGGATTTTTGCTAAAGACATCTTTGTAGTCACTGTATTTGGACAGAACTTAAGTGCTGGCATCACCAGATGACTGTGCCAGGCCAGCTTCCCTGGCATGCAACTGCTGGGGAACTACTGCGCACTGCATATTTCCTGGGGTCAAGCAGTGCAGAGTTCTGAGAAAAATTCAACTTAGTTCACATCAGCTGATAAGGGGGTTGTGGCAGGTCAGCCATGAAATATCCATAATCAGAGGGAAATGTGGGGAATGGATGGCACCGAACTATAGAATCTCTCGATGCTCTTGGATATCAACCTCAAGAAGAACCATTTCCATGTCCACCGGCCCGGAGGATAAGAGGGACCTATCATGAACTTTTATCAGCAGTTCATCAAAGTCAGGAGTCAAGCCTGGGGTAGGGCATAAGCCATCGTCAGGGGTAGGGCATAAGATCAGGGATTTGGAGTGAAGCAGGAAAGCAGGAACCAGGAACAGAAGGGGGTTAGAGATGAGGAGGGAAGGAACCAGGAACAGGCAGGAAGGAAGGGCTTAGGAGGAAGGCAGGGAAGCAGGGTCTGTAATAGGAGCCAGCAAGTGAATCACTTAGTTGATTATACAAATTCCCGTGCCTCTTTCTGGTTAAGTAGTGCTTCCCAGTCAATCAGAAGGGCTAGACATCTCCCCTAGTTTAGGAGCATTACGAGTGGGACTTTTTGTGAGCTAGAGCTTGGCTGGCCCTCTTCTCAGCTGCTCTGATAAGCTGGTGGGTGGTGACCACAATCTATGTACTGGCTGGGGGCCCATGGGCCTGGTGTTGCAGCTCGCGATCCCTCACATTATCTATATATGATATTTCTAAAGTGTTTGTCACCATTGTATTTAGGTAGCAAATATAAAACCTATAGACAGGTCTTAAATGACCAAAGCAACTTCAATTGTCCACTTCACCATTATACATTTGGGTTTTTTTTTCTTTCCTCCCATTTTATTTCTGTCTGTCTCTCTCTCTCTCTCTGCTTCCTCATCACCTACTGGCCATGTGACAGGAAACCATCTAATCAGTGAGAGAAGCTTTTCTCAAAAAAGGAGATGTGCATTATGTTCTGGAAAAGGTGAGACTTGGACTACACTTTCTTATATATATTTTTTATTTGCTTGAGCAAATAGAGGCATCTGATTTCGAATGCAGTCAATATGGCACATTTTGTGTCAGTTTTTCAAAGAGTGATTCAGCTGCTGCACCCACAAAAATGTGCACCCACCTGCACAATACCTAACAGAACATTACACAGTTTTTGCAATATCATGCCCATGGATATGCCGTCACCTGATCTATGTATGCAAATATCCACTTAATTGAGCAAATGGAGTGGGAGGTTTGTGAGTGCATTGCATCCATGGACATTTTTGCCTGCACTTTCAATACACCCTCTGTTGATAATTTAGTTGTGTATGTTTAAACAGTACAATTTTAAATAACAATCTGCAAGCAGAGAGAGGAGGAGGTAGCGGTCCACTCACAGGCTCCAACTCCACATCTATGGAAAAAAATTAGCAGGTGCTTAGCATCCACCTGCAGCCAGCGGCTCCCACTCCCTCCAGCGCTTCTCACTTGCTGGCGGCCTCACTGATCAACTCCTCTGCCTCCATCCCAGTGTTTCCCGCCCACTGTGATCAGCTGTTCCCCAGCACTGGGAGGGTGGGGGATGAGTGGGGATGGGGGGCGCTTGGGGGAGGGGCGGAAACAGTCAGGGTGGTGGTGGAGCAGGGGTGGAAAGAGGCAGGGTGGGGCTGGGGACTTGGGGGAAGAGGTGGAGGGAGGGAGGGCTTCAGGTGGTGGGAGGGAGCGAGGAAGTTGGTGCCTATGAGTGCACTGGCATTGCCTGTTAGCTTCCACATCAGCTATGGGTGCAACCAACTAGACAAATACAACAGAAATCTGACCAGCAAAGGAAATACAAAAGATATGGGAGAGAGATTGTCATACAGCATTCTTTTTCTTTTGCAGGCAATTCTTGAGACTTAAGGCCTTATTGTATAATAATAAAGTACTCATTCTGTCAGTTATTTAGGAGCCAGAAACAGCTTTAGTCAAAAAGCTCTTAAGAAGAGTCACACTAATTATGGGTGTTTAAGATCATGAAAACTCTGCAAAAAGATGTTTGTTAATGAGAGACCCATTATATCCTCTCCCCAGAGTTCACTCATTCTCTTTGCTGTTTTACTGCATTTTGCTGCTGAGGGAACGTGAATCTCACATGGGAACCCTCAAAGAAAAACAGCTTCCATAGGTCTATCCCCTGAGCGCTGTCTGATGTCTTGCGCAGTGTTCAAGGTTTTTTAAAACATTGTTTAAGCATCTGTCAAATCACACTCCCTATATAAACTAAACACTGAAATTATGTTAAAAAGTCACTTTGAATCTGGGAAAAAAGAAGCCACAACCATGCTGTGTGGCATGGCACATTAAGGGCAAAATGGTAGAGTTCCTGAATAACAAGGTCTCAAAGACCAGGGTCTCCAGTCTGCTTTGTCCTCCGTAAGTGTAAGCAGGACAAAGTGGCCTTAAAGCCTTTGGAAGTGGCCAGCCTAGAGTTCCCTTTAAACAAGGAAATTTTGCATTGGCATAAAGCTGGCAAGGGTAGCACAGCTGCCTCCTGCACCAACTGCTCCCACACCACAGTGCCCGGCCTAAGGAGAGGGAGGATGCAGTGCGGGTGGGACAGTGATCCATTATGTCCAATCTTCCAGTGGCTTAATATCACTGTACAGAAATAACTTGCAGTGGAGATGGGCAACTTCAGATTGGGGAGCTACAGCCAACTCCCTGTGGGTCTTATCTCTAATGAAGCCCTACATGTCTAAGTATAGAAAGGCCAGTATAACCAGCCTCACTGCATTCCTTCCCAGCTCCCCAGTGTCAGGGGCCATGTCGGGGGCAGCAGGGAAAAAAAGGGGATGTTCTGGAGAGGAGTTATACAGAAGCCTTGCCATGTGCGGAGCTGACAACAGGAACACTGGTCACCAGCTTCTGGGGGCTGACAGTGGGGCTATCAGCAGCCCGAGGTTCCCACTGTCAGCCCCCAGTGGCTGATAAAATTGCAGGGGAAGCCTAATATTGCAGGATCTGCAATTTCCGCAATATCGCAAATTAAGTAGGGCCTTAAATACCAGATATTTTATCTGTTTTTTATTTATTCCCAGTTTTTAAATTTTATCTTATCATTGTTGTCCCCATGGCTGTAGTTCACCATTCCTGTGCCAGTGGGAGCTGCGGGAAGCTGCAGCCAGCACATCCCTGTTTCTCCAAAAAGCATGTGCAGATTTTTGTAAATGTTGTCAATATAGGGCCCTATGTGACCTATTCTAAAAGATCTCCAGAAATAGCATATGCATCTATTAATGTTAATCCATTCATAAAAGCCCTACCTGGCTAACTAAGTATTTGAGGGAAATAAAGTAAGAGTAGAGGAATCTGGTCTGAAGATTGTACCAGTCACAATCATTTTAAATGCTTTGCGAAACCAAGAATAAAATAAACCATAAATGATTGGATTACAAGTAGAATTGAAGTATGCCAGCCAGAAGAAGGCATTGTACAAGTCTTCAGGTGTTGAGAAGTTAATAAAAGGATCAGCTATCATAAGAATAAAGAAAGGCAGCCAACAAAAAACAAATACCCCCATAACTATACTTAAAGTTTTAGTTGCTTTGTTCTCTTTTTTTCTGGAGATTTTGTTCTTTATTGCAGAGACACATTTTATTGCACTGGGGATTTTAGCAATTTGTCTTGAATGCTTTCTTGCCACTATAAATATGTGGACATAGATGCCCATCATCACTGTGCCTGGGAAAAAGAAGGCTATAAGAGAAGCCATCACTCCCCAGAGCTTGTTAAGTATGAAGGCACAGAAACCACAGCAGTCAATGGAAGTCACACATTCTTCAGTGCCAACAATATTCAACTCTGAGAAAACTAGGCCAAAAGACAATAAGAATGGGACAGACCAGCTAATTAATAAAAATAGCACTATCACAGGGATAGTTATTTTGGTGACATAATGCAGTGGGTCACAAACTGCATAGTAACGGTCAACAGAGATAAAACACAGATGGAAAATAGAGGTGGTACAGAGCATTATATCACAACAAGTATGGATTTTGCAGAAGAGGTCTCCAAAATACCAGCATGACTCTATAGACCTGATCATACTGTAGGGCATAACCATGAAACCAAGCAAAAAGTCGGTAGTTGCCATGGAGCAGATCAGGAAGTTGGTTGGAGAGTGAAGCTGTTTGAAATGAGCGATGGAAATGATCACAAGCATATTTCCACCCATTGTGAGCACTATTGTTCCCACCATGAAGATGTACATAGCCCAAAGACTGATTGTAGACCTTACATTTCTAGGACATGAATTGTTAACAGAGTCAAAGCAATACTGCACATTCTGTGGACTCCAGAGGTTGGATGAATTCATGATCTGAGATCAACGACAGTAACTTTTTCAAAAGTATTACAATACAGCCAGTCCTGGGGAAAAAGAAAAAATAAACAAAGTGACATTAACAGTAGCAACATCTGCAGACCTGTGTTTCAGATTAGTTGATTAACACCTAACATTAAAAATAATGGGCCTTATTCTACTCTCAGTTTCAAGAACATCAAATCAGAATGATTCCCATTTACTTTAGAGGAGTTATTCTAGACTTACACCAGTATAAGAGATAGCAGAATTTGGCCCAATGCTAACAAAAAAGGAATGGGCTGAATCATTTCCTAAATCATTTTGAATCTTAAGGTGCTCAAAAACATTTAGTAATATTGAATATTTTTGCTATGGATTATACATTCAACACTATTAGCGCTATGATGATAGGTTTGCAAAATGAAAGCCTCAAACACATGACACTCACCAGATTTCCACAGCTCTACCCATCACCTCATAGATCTTTATTCCTGAAGGTACTGACCATACTTTCAGGAGAGACATTTCAGCATCAGAAAACCCAAACTTGTTGATGCTATAAAGATTTTAACATGCAACACTTTGTGGAGCTGGCCACACTGCAAGGTAAAAGAGTGACAAAAACTCAGAGCTCTTCTTCTTTTTAGCATGCTTGCCAATAGGTTACCAAGTGTATACTTGCAGACAAGTTTCTCTTTGTAATATTAATCCACTGAGGTGCATACCCTCAACACATACTTGGCTAGGATTAAGAGAAATATAATAGCATCGTGCTGAGGAGTCATTGAGGTTTGCTAAACAATCTGTGCCTCAAAGCATTAAAGTTTTGAAAAACAGGTTAAACAACACCCAGTTTAGTGAACTGTATTAATCCTTTATTATGGATAATTGTTATTTAAGACTCTGTTTTTATTTAACCAGTATTTAATATTACAAATATACATGTGTAAGAAGAGGAAAAAAAACCATATATGTCACTTTTCAGTCTGCACTCTAATCTACATGCTACTCCTTACACCAGCAAACTGCTACACAATTCCTTATGTATACAGCAGAAACTCAGTTAATAAACACCTCAGGAACAGAGGTTGTTCATAACTCTGAAATGTTCGTATCTCAGAACAAAACATTATGATTGTTCTTTCAAAAGTTTACAAATGAATATTGACTTAATACATATTTGAAACTTTACTATGCAGAAGAAAATTGCTGCTTTTAACCTTCTTATTTTAAATGAAACAAGCACAGAAACAGTTTCCTTACCTTGTCAAATCCCTATTTTAAAACTTTCTCTTTATTTTTTTTGAGTTCACATTTAACATAGTACTGTACTGTATATTATTTGCTTTTTTCCCCTCTCTACTACCAAATTGCATACTTATGGTTGGAAATGAGGTGTGTAGTTGACTGGTCAGTTCTTAACTGGTGTTCATAAGTCTGAGGTTCTATTCTAATAGAATAAAAGTGATGGAGTTTGGCCTGAAAAGTTACATCCTATATGCTAATGTGTGCATGCATACGAACATATACATAAATGTATACACATGCTATGTATATGTTGTTAGAGTTTGGGAGTTTAATTTACATTATTTCACAGTAGTAAACTAAGGAATTGTGTTCCTCCAGTAATGCCAACAAGAGTTTCTAGCAATATCATGAACCACAAGACTCAAGTTTTGGGGTTTCCCATGCTACAAGGTCCCCAAATTTAATTAGATACTTAGATTCTGTACACATCAGGGACTCGTTCTTCAATAGAATACAGATTTTAATCAAATCAACTACCCACCTCCGCAAGCCCCATTTCTTCCTCCTTTCAATTCTATAGGTCCATATCCCTTCTCGGGTGTTATCTATCCCCCCTATTTGTCCCTCACCTATTCCTGTGGTTTCTTTCTTTCTCCCAGCTTGTCTGGTTCATATAAAGCTATTTCTGGACCAAAGAGCACATGAAAGCTTTCTGGCATACTTTTCTAATATCCATTTGAAACGCCATTGTATGATAAGAATATGAATATTTGCCATTACAAACATATTAGAGGTTTACAACGGGTATGCCAGGCTGATATAAAAATGTAGAGCCATTATATTAGGGTACTTTATCTTTTATAAATAATCCTCTAATATGAATGCACCCAAAAGCCAATTATGCTGTGTTTATGCTTAACTTTGTGTAGTCTTTCTTCTCTCTATTTTTTACACCAAAGATTTAGAAAATATCAGATTTATTTTCAGCTATATCCTTATCCCCTTAAATTAATTGAGAGTTTCAACACTGATTTTGATGGAAGCAATATTGGACCTTATGTCTAATAAATTTTATTCCCAAAAACATATAAGCATGTATATAACTTTACTCCTGCAAGTAGCACCACTGAAATTAATAGGTCTACCCAGAAGTGAATAAGAGTATTTGCAGGAAAGGATCCTATATACGTATATTATACCATATTGTCGTGCTTTAGTACTTTGAAATGATATATGACATTAACATGCATAAGAAATATCATAGTGTGTGTGCTCAGTAAGAGACTGCAATCTCATGGTAAACAACATTTCTAACCCAGCCCTGCAGTCTTCACACTGGTAATTATCAGCTCATTAATACCATTTATTGATGTTTTTATCTGTCAGATGATCCAGCTGTCTTTCTCTAGTCAGTTTCTAAATGATCTTGCCAAACTTTTTCAGATTCAATTGATTTCTTTATTCTACATAGTGGTTCAAATTATTTTTATCATACAGAGACAAACATGTCCTCTGAAAGAATCATTAGAAAACTCTGTCATACAGTCATTCCACTATTGAGACTGGAAAATCAAAACAAATTGCAATTCTTCTAGTACTTTACAAAATGCAGCTGAGTATATCATTACATTGGAGTAGAAGTTGTTTTACCTGATCTCTCTCTGTATTTCATCTCTTCACTGAAAACATTTTTGGCTGTGACTTTTGCTTTTGTTTTTAGTCTTTAATTTCAGATAGAAAATCTTCTGATTCAAACAATTAATAGTTTTACAGCTTACCTGTAAAGTGTGTATAAATCTGATTTTTCTTATTAAATTTCAAAGCTCATTTGCTTATTTTTTTTCTCCATATGACTCCTTTGTGGCAATGCTCAATAAAAATGGATTTGATTTTTTTCCTCTTTTCTTAGATTAACTGGGTTGCTGCTAGTATATATACAGCACAGAAGACCTGTAGCTGTCTCTGAGGAGTTCACAAGTCTCCAATCATGTATTTGCTTTGGAAGAGTTACAGAGATTTACTGTAGAGAGTTAAATCTCTGTAACTCTTCATTCTGCTGCTGCAGCAGAAAAAAATTATGCACAAACATCCAAGTGAGGATATTATTTGATTTGGTTTACAGCCATCTTGGAAATGGGAGGATGAACTTTACCTCTACTTCAATATGTTAAATACTGGCATCCCAACACTGTAGGTTGCTTTGAAAACCTCACCCTTTCATTGGGCAGAAATAATCTGTGTCAGTAACATTTCCCAGAGTTTTTATTTCTTATCGTTGTCTCAGTATTTCTTCTAATTTCTTACCACTTTAATACAAAAAGAAAGGGTCTCCTCCTGGGAGCCATGTTTATGGTTGTGAGCTATGTTCGCATACAGTGTTAGCTAAAAGCTCCGGTCATTCCTGGTACAAGTCTGTGGTAGATGTCTTAGAACCAAAGATATTGAGAGTTAAAACTAGTTTCACTGCCTTCCTGAACCAGCAGTAGCACATACAACATGGGACTGCAAACTGAATTAAAGTAAGCAAACCAGATAAGAACTGGTGGGGTAATGAAATCTAGAATACAGTCCAGCATGGTGTCTATAGTAAAGGGCAACCTGCACAGGAGGTATATTCCTACAGCTGTACCAAGTGTTTTAGCTGCCTTTCTTTCCCTCTTTGATGCTCCTAAGTGTAGCCTAGATCCAGCACTCTTGTTCATGCGACTTATCTGTCTAGCTTGTCTGTTTGCCACAATAAATATTTTCACATACAAAGTTATCATTATGAGGCAGGGGAAGAAGAAGAGAATTTGTTGAACAGCAGCCGACATCTACCAACACAGGGTATGTCTTGTAATGGCCCAAGCCTTCCTCAGTTGCATTGGTATAAAGCAAGAAAAAAGTATAAACCATGGGGAACCTCCATCCTATCACTATATAAACACAAGCCAATCTTATGGTAAATTTAGTGGGGTAGAGCAAAGGATCACAGATAGCATAGTGACGATCAATGGAAATATAGAGGTCAAACAAAAGACAGTGTCCAGAAAGGTATGCAGCCTACAAAAGTCATCTCCAAAATACCAGCAGCTCTGTTAACCCCAGGAGGAGATCTGCAATGGCCTGGGAGTGTCGTAAGAAGTTGGTGGGGGTATGTAGGGTTTTGAAGTAGGAGACTGCAATCACCACCATCAGATTCCCCATGTAGATGGCCAGCTGGATGCGAAAGGGGTGAAGCGTTCATAGCACAATGGAGTGGACACCACTTCATTAGCACCGAGCTTCTGGACAGAGCTCATTTCTTCCTTACCAGCTGGCAACACCTTCTCCAGCTCTTCCACACTCCCAATAAACGACTCTGCTTTCAACAGGGATGTGACACTCTCCACCTCATATTCACCAATGTAATATGATTATGATATAATTATGTGGCATCTTGTACTAAGTATGCCTTATAAGGTATCACTCTAAAATTCTTGATCCGTTGAACATTAACAACCTGTTGGATTGTATGTTTTATCATTGTATGTGAAGTTTTAAAGTTTTGCTCTGTATTTGTCACTGAAAGATGTTGTGAAGTTTAAAACACCCTCAGCTAGCCTTTGAGGTACAACAATGAAGAAGCTAGACAGTGCTAATGGTCCATCAGGAAAGGCCGGGGGCCCATGGAAAAGGTTTATCTCACCTGGGAGCATTTCAGCCAGCCTATGAGTAATGGCTGTTATGACTCAGCATGATATGCAAGGGCATGTGACCAGACCACATGACACTAAACTCCAGTTTGGTACTCGTATTTTTCCACAAACTGCCTGGGAAATTAGCTCAAAACAAAGGGTTCCCACCATATGGAGAGACTATATAACATTGAGAGTGACATCATGATTTGTCTTCATTCTCCCCACAACTTAACACCTGAAAGAACCTCTGGAAGACAAAGGACTTGGAATGGGGGAGGGGAACCCACACTGCACAGCAATTGCAGCCTGTGCCTTAAGAATCTGCAAGCCTGCTTGTATCATCCGTCAGGGTGAAATATTGCTAATTCAAACCACAGTTGCCAACTTTCACGTGGTAAATAAGCACCCAACTTTCACAATAAACCAAAAATCAAGCTAATCCCATTTCAAAACAAGCCAATCCCTAAGAACCCCAACACTCTATGTGACTAGATCCCCCTTGCATGCAAACTGGGACTGTTCTGGGCCCGCTGTGCACCCCTGACTCTCTTCCCACTTTGCCCTTGCTAACCCCGCCATGCCCCTGCTTGCTGGGAGCCGATCAAAAAAGAGAAGCAACAAGCTACAAGCCAAAAACTAGCCAACAAGCAACTCACACACCAATGAAGCCAAAAACAAGCCAAATATCTGTTGGTTTTTTCCACAGGTTTGGCATGTCTGATTCAAATCCTATCTACTACATTAGGCTTAGTTTGCGGCTTTGTTTTTTTGGTAGGTAATCTGCTTTGATCTGTTTGCTATCACTTACAATCACTTAAAATCTATCTTTCTGTAGTTAAAAAAAAGGATCTACCCATTAGTAGATCCTCCCCTCAGGGATGTCTCTGTCTGAACCACATGCTCCTCCACACCTGTTGGCTTTCCCACAACCTTTAGTTTAAAAACTGCTATACGACCTTTTTAAATTTAAGTGCCAGCAATCTGGTTCCATTTTGGTTTAGGTGGAGCCCATCCTTCCTGTATAGGATCCCCCTTTCCCAAAAGTTTCCTCAGTTCCTAATAAATCTAAACCCCTCCTCCCTACACCATCGTCTCATCCAAGCATTGAGACCGTGCAGTTCTGCCTATCTAACTGGCCCTGCGCATGGAACTGGAAGCATTTCAGAGAATGCTACCATGAAGATCCTAGACTTTAATCTCTTACCTAGCAGCCTACATTTGGCCTCCAGGACCTCTCTCCTATCCTTCCCTATGTCATTGATACCTATATGTACCATGACCACTGGCTCCTCCCCAGCACTACACATAATCCTATCTAGATGTCTCAAGAGATCTGCAACCTTCGCACCAGGCAGGCAAGTCACCATGTGGTTCTCCCGGTCATCACAAACCCAGCTATCTATGTTTCTAATGCTCGAATCGCCCATTACTAATACCTGCCTCTTCCTAATAACTGGAGTTCACTCCCCCAGAGAGGTATCCTCGGTGCGAGACGATACCACAACATCATCTGGAAGGAGGGCCCCAACTATGGGATTGTTTCCTCTGCTCCAGTTGGATGTTCTCCTTCCATGAGGCTTTCATCCTCCTCAACAGCACAGAGGCTGTCAGACCAGAGGTGGGACCATTCAACTGTGTCCCTGAAAGTCCCATCTATATACCTCTCTCTCTCTCCCTTAGTTCCTTCAGCTCAGCTACCCTAGTCTCCAAAGCCTGTATACGGTCTCTGAGAGCCAGGAGCTCCTTGCACTGAATGCACACATACGCCACCCGCCCATAGGGCAGGTAATCATACATGCTGCATTGGGGCAATAAACTGGGTGGCCCTCACTCTGTTGCTGGACTTCTGCCTGCATTCTCTTTTTACTCCCGCAGTTGCTCCTTTGTTGTTATTGTAATCAATGCCTTAAATAATCCAGATGGAGAGATGAGTCCTTCAGATGAATAATATGCCTGAGGGAATACCCAAAGCATTATTTGTACAATAGAACATCACTTATTTTAAAGAACAATGAGTCTTAAAAACACACATGCTCACTTGCCCATAAAATCTATAGACCTCTTTAAGAGGATGCCTATGAACCTCTTTGCCTGTGGCTTTCACTTGGAAGGGTATTAATAGCTCACGACCATGTCTTCTTGTAACATCCCTCCATCCCCACTCATTCCTGCAGATTCCAGCCCTCCTTTGACTTTTCCTTCCACCATGTGCTAATAGGGTCCCAAAAACCAAGCAACAAATCACAACACCCCAGGATCTTCCATATTTCCCTGTGAGATCCTGACCTGGCCTCAATCCCACAATGAGTTCCTGACAAACAGGCTCCCAATGTCCATTCCTTTTACCCCAAAATCCAAGCAACAAATCACAATGCATTAGGATCTTCCATATTTCCCAGTGAGAGCATGCCTTGCCCTCAAACTCACAAGTTCCTGGCAAATTGAGATTTTCTCATCACCCAGAAAAGGTGATTATTATAACCTTCCCTCCCCATAGACATTCTGACAGTCTCTTGGTTTTCTCTGACTCAGAGTAAGTTCCCAGTACCACAATATAGCCTGGTTTAATGTGACCCTGGACAATCCCTCCAAGACTATCCAGATATGTGCTCCAGGCTCCCCACAACATAGCTGTGAATTTTAAAACAGGGTCCTGGCTCCCAGACTAAACCCTTCATATCCACAAATCTCTCCCTCCTCCACTTCATGACAAATTCATGGCTCCATGACTACCCACAAATCTGTCACAGACTCCCGAAAATACCCTTTCTCACCTGGACTCTCCTCACAATATCTGTTTCCTTGGCCTGTAGCTTTAGGTTCTTTATGAGCTCCCTAAACAAGATCTTTGCCCTTTACCACTCTTCCTCCTTACTTCTGGTCACCTCATTAATGCGCCTTCAATTGCATATGGCGTTTCTTCACCAGAACCCATCTCCCACTCCCTTGATGTTCCCTTGCCTCTCATTCCCTCTGCTCCTGCCAAGTGTTTTCCAAATGCACTGTGTGCCAGAGCCAAAAAAAAAAAAAAAAAAAAAAAAAAAAGATGGGGAAAGAGGTGCGGAGGTACCACAGAGAGATTGCTATAGCAAAGGTGAGAGGCACATCTTTGTTGTGGATCTTTAAGAGGGGATTACACTGAAGTTGGAGCCTGTTGTTTCTAAACTGATATACCCATTCCAATGCAGAAACCAAAAAGTAATGATAGGTCATCTACCCTAAGGAGAGAAAAAGTTCCAAAAAGCCTTCTTCATAAAGTCTTTAAGGCTAAGGCCTTGGACAATTTTTCCAATGGCATTTAAAGTTTTCCAGTTGTGTTTTTGCAACATTATGAAAGTGTCTGTTCTGTATAAAAAATTCACTGAAAAAAATGGAGTCGGAGTCAGGAGTCAAGCCAGGAGTCGAAGCTGGAGTTAGTGTCAGGGGTAAGATGTAGAAGCAGGGATGTGGAGTGAGGCAGATGGGAGAGTGGGATAAGGGGGACAGGCAGGAAGATGGGGTTTAGGAATAAGGAAGTAGATAGAGTCTATAGTATCAGTCATCCAGGAATTCACCTGCTTACTCAGACAACTTCCTGTGCCTCTTTATGGTTCAAGTAGTGCAAACCAGCCAATCAGTGGGACAGGATGAGTCCACTAATCATGAGCTTTGTGGACAAGGCCTTTGTGAGCTAGAGCTTGGCTGGACCTCCTCTCCACTGGTTCAACTGAGCGGCTTGGGGGCGGGGGGCACAGTCTGAGCCCTGGTGTTCGAGGCTTGTAATCTCTTACATCACCCCCTCCTCTTCATATACGTGGGCAATGGTTTGGGTTTTCCATGTGGAGGGTGTGATGGTGGTTGGGAGTAGTGAGGGAATGTGGGACTTCAGGAGTGCTATATGGAAAACTGGGTGTATATGGAGAGAATGAAGTAATTCATGTTCAAAGATAATTGGGTTAATTTGCCAGGAAACTTGATAGTTGCCAAGGAACTCATAGCCCAATTTATGAAACGGCCTGTTCTTGTGTAGGTTTTTCATCAAGTGCCATACCTTCTGGCTTACCAAGAGGGAGGGCGTCTTCTATCGTTGATAATCCACACATTGTTTGTAGCTGTTCTTGGCATTCCCCAGGGGAACTTTTAGGTTATCTTGGGTCTGACATGTTTGGTGTGTCAAATCCAGGGCTGCTGGGTTGTGGGAAGGTGTGGGTTGCTCTGGGTGGGGGAAAAAGTTTGGGGGAAAAAAGTTCTTGTCTCATAGTAGTCTGTTCTACTTTGTACACAAACTTTATATACAAACCATTGTACACAAACTCTGCCTGATGTTACCTATGAGCTCTGTGTTCTTGGGGAACCAGAGTGCAGCGTCCAGCCTGTCTGACTCACAAAAGACTCCCCCTGCCCCAGCCTCTGCTTGAGCAAAGCCAATCAGAAGAAAGACTTACAAAAAGCAATGAAAAGGCGGTGAAAGATACACCTAAACCCCTCCAAACAAGGGTGACAGGATTAAGGAAACTCCCCTAGCCTCATTTGCATTGAAGCTGGGACAGGGAGGCATCTCTATTAGCATACAGACTGGACAGCAAGAACTGCATGGAACTCTGGGACCAGAAAAGCAGGGAAGCACTGCATGATGGGGGGGTCTCTGCTCCAGATGTTAATGAACCCGCCTGCACACACCCAGCTCAGTGGTTATCAGACCAATTCTAGTAATAAATCCTTTATTGGTATCCAAAATACTGAAGCTGCCTAACTGCATTGTGAGTTTCCTTGAAGGAACACCGCCCATAGCCAGGAATGAGCAGTTCCTATTGTCTAGCCTGAACAAAACAACTTTGATATATGCCTTTGAGCCATTTGTTTACCCATAAACAAATCTAGTGTTCTCCCTTGAACCATTGTTCTTTCCCTACAAAACCCCCTACCCACGCTCAAGTAAGTGCTCTGATGCCTGGATCCAAAATCTGCTTCAGTTCCATTTGGACTTTATCTTTTCCTGACTGATCATGCTGGGGGCTCTGTCTGTCTCCAACACTCTGGATGCTCAGCTACCACCACCACCACCTGGAACCCCCGATCGATTCAAGCTTCATGGACTGGCAATAAATAACTTTCATGGTTAAGCTGGTTGCTTCTCGTTCTCTCTCGTGAGTGTTTTTTGGCTTCCTCTATTCCAGTGCGGTGCCCATGGCATATGAGGGTAAAGCTTGGAGGTGCTGTTCGACCCAGCCTGCTGAATGCAAGGGCATATGAGGGTGACAGCTTGGAAGTGCTGCTCAACCCAGCCTACTGAGTCCAGGGACATATAATGGGTTAGCTTGGGAGTGGTATAGAGCTTTTAGTGGCAAAGTTATATCAACCAAGTGTCAGTGTAGATACCACACGGAGTCTATACCACCCCGAGGAGCTCACTCTCCCCACCTGGCCCCACGAGGCACTCACTGCCCACTCCCACCCCTCATCGGCCTGGCAGGAACACAGTCTTTCCCTCACCCCAGCAGGAGCTCGCTCTCCCCTCCCCTGCCACCTCTGCCCCAGCCCCAGCCCTGGCAGGAGCTCCCTCTTCCCTCCCCCATGCCCTGGCACTGGCAGGAACTCACTCTAACTTCCCTCCCCACCCCGCCCTGGGTAGGACCTCGCTCTTCCCTCCACCCTGACAGGAGTTTGCTCTTCCCTACCTCTGCAGCCCCAGGGCGGGAGAAGTTATGTGTGCCCAATGATTACGGTATGTGTGTGTATGTGTGTGCCCCTGCTTGCCCCAGTCTTGTGCACACCCCTGTCAGGATGGGCGTTGTGCAATACCTCCTGGAGGCCATTTACAGTGACTTAACCAAGTGCGGTGTCTACACTCACAATTTGTCGATATAACTTTGCCACAAAAAGCTCTACACCACACGTTGTGGTGGTTTTACTTTGTCAGCAAGGAAGCAGGAGAGTTTTATCAGCAGAAGGAGCATTGTAGTATGTACATCTCCACTGTTTTGTCAATGAAACCTGACTTTTGTCGACAAAACTGTGTAGTGCAGACAAGGCCTAATAACCATCTGTGGCCTATCTAGGAGTCTTTCATCATCCTCTGCAACACTGAGTAGGGATTATCTATTAGGATGAAGTGGGCATATATCCCATGCAATCAGTTTCCCATAATTTCAGGATTTTCATTGCTGGATTTTAGTCCTTTTTTTTTGCCATCTCCATTATCGTCTCAATATGCAAGGAATTCATTCCAATCCACATGTACCAGTATCTCCATCAGAATACTCCCCCTATCTTATATATATCTTGTGTGTGATTGAACGAACAGCAGCTTTTGATTTCCAGTGCAGTCAGTATAGACCATTTTGTGTCAGTTTTTCAAAAAGTCACTCAGCTGTTGTACCCACAGAAATGTGCACACATCTGCAAAATACCTAAGAGAACATTACACAGTTTTTGTGATATGCCCGTGGATATGCCATCACCTGATCTATGTATGCAAATACCCACTTAATTGAGCAAATGGGGGTGAGGGGTTGCGAGTGCATTGCATCCATGGGCATTTTTCCTGCACTTTCAATACGCCCTCTGCTGATGATTTAGTCATGTAGTTTAAATAGTACAATGTCAAAAAACAATCTCCAAACAAGGAGTGGAGGAGCTAGCAGTGCACTCGCATTGCTTGTTCGCTGCCACATCAGCTGTGGATGCAACCAGCTGGACGAACACTGCAGAAATCTGACCAGCAGAGGAAATACAAAAGATATGGGAGAGAGATTGTCATGCTGAGTTCTCTCTTTTTTTTCCCAGGCAATTCCTGGGACTTGCGGCCTTTGTATAATAACAAATTACTCATTCTGCCAATTATTTGGGAGCCAGAATGTAACAAAGAGTTCTATGTGAAACAGCTTTAGTTGAAAAGTTCTCTTAAGAAGAGTCACATTAATTATGGGCATTTAAGATTATGAATACTCTGCAAAAAGACTGTTAATGAGACATCCCTTATAGCCTCTCACTGATTCCCTTTGCTGTTTTGCTGCTGAGAGAACATGAATCTCACATGGGAACTCTCAAATAAAAACAGCTTCCATAGGTCTCTCCCCTGAGCTTTGTCTGATGTCCTGCTCTGTGTTCAGGGTTTTTATAACATTGTTTAAGCACCTGTCAAATCACACTCCATATTAAAACTAAACACTGAATTTATGTTAAAAAGTCACTTTGAATCTGGGAAAAAAGAAGCCACAACCATGCTGTGTGGCATGGCACATTAAGGGCAAAATGGTAGAGTTCCTGAATAACAAGGACTCAAAGACCAGGGTCTCCAGTCTGCTTTGTCCTCCAGAAGCGTAAGCAGGACAAAGTGGCGTTAAAGCCTTTGGAGGTGGCCAGCCTAGAGTTCCCTTTAAACAAGGAAATTTTGCATTGGCATAAAGCTGGCAAGGGTAGCACAGCTGCCTCCTGCATCAACTGCTCCCACCCCACAGTGCCCGGCCTAAAGAGAGGGAGGATGCAGTGGGGGTGGGAGAGTGATCCATTATGTCCAATCCTCCAGTGGCTTAATATCACTGTACAGAAAAAACTTGCATTGGAGATGGGCAGCTTCAGATTGGGGAGCTACAGCCAACTCCCTGTGGTTCTTATCTCTAATGAAGCCCTACATGTCTAACTATACAAAGGCCAGTATAACCAGCCTCACTGCATTCCTTCCCAGCTCCCCAGGGTCTGGGCACATGTCGGGGACAGCTGGGAGAAGAAGGGGATGTTTTGGAGGGGGTCTGTATCATGGGACCATTCTAGCTGGCTGTTCTGGCTTACCCCTGTGCAGTCCTGGCTTAGAAAGGTGGGTGACAGCCATCGTTGCTTTACCCCATAAGCCGCGTCAAGCTGATGATTATACCCCAAATGTTTCTTTAGTGCATTTAAACAAGGTTTCAGTGTTGATTGTTGTCCCTGCCAGGTAAGTATATGGGATCTTGGGGAACAATTACCACACGGGTGGGGTGCAAAATAAACTTTATTAAGAAAATACAAAAAACAGGGAAAATTCAATAGTGAGGGGTATGGGTTGTTAAGGTAGACAATTGGGCAGGGGGTTCATTTTGGTAAACAGTAAGGGGGTTTCAATAGTGGGGTACAACACAGTAGGATACAATACAGTGGGTAATCAGTTAACACTGAGGTATGAATGTAACAGGTAGCTAGCGATTTCTATGTAAAAAGGTGTGTCACAGCAGCATATAACCAACCAGGGGCGGCTCTAGGCACCAGCGGGCAGCGCGCCCAGAGCTTGGGCGTCCTGGGAGGGCGGCTTTGGCTCGGTGGAGCTCCGCCCGGCATGCCTGGCAGGTCCAGGTCCACGAGCCGGCGAGCAGACCTGCCGCAGGCGTGACTGCGGCGGGTCCCGCTTCCCGGCTCGGTTGAGCTCCCGCGAGCGCGACTGCGGCAGGTCCGCTCGTCCGGGCTCCGGTGGACCTGCCGCAGGCATGCCGGGGCGGAGCTCAACCGAGCACAGAGGGGACCCACCGCGGGACCGGGGAAGGGCGGCGCAGCGCTCCGCGCTGCTTGGGGCAGCCTACTTTGTAGAGCCGCCCCTGTAACCAACTAACAGTTATGGATAAAATGTGTTAAATAACAAACAATTCCAGGTAAAAATGTGTCACAGTGGCGTAAATGTAGAATGTGCGGGGTACCAGAAAGGAAGAAAGTAATCAATGGGGTTTTATGCTAGAGATTTAAACTTAGTGAGACAGAGCAAACAGGTTGCAAGCTTAAGCAGCAGAGAGAGTGTAACAAGGTAGAAAGACACAGAGAAGCTGGGGGGTGTGTGTTTGCAGTGGGAAGACAGACAATTACAATTATACAGAACACAGCAAAATCTTATCTATGAGCTAACTTAACCAAGACTACACAAATTAAAACACAATGCAACAATTCTCTAAGCCTAACTTACAAAGTATAGGCTTAATGGGTGCACCTTATGCTAAGGATAGTTCCAGAGGGCTGAGTGGTGTGTGTCCAGGACACAGCTCCAAAGGGGGGGGGGGTGACTGCAGCAGTGGATAGAGCTGAAAACAGTCCAAGGCAAAGCCCACAGGAGCAGAACTTAGCAGCAGCACAAACTTATTTTCAGTGGCAGAGTGCCACGGGGTTTAAGAGAGAGGTTTTAAAACGCAGACCAAGGTTTAGCTTGAGTCTGTGTGCTGGGGAGACAGAGCCAGCAGCCAGGATAGGGGGGTGGGTAACAGAGGTTTTAGGACACAGACCAAGGTTTAGCTTGAGTCTGTGTGCTGGGGAGACAGAGCCAGCAGCTAAAATAATAAAATAAAAGTATAGAAAGTTTCACAGAGGGATTCTTACCATCCCACAAGGCAGCAACAGAGGCAGAAACAGCAAGCACATCAGAAGGCTCGGTACAATCTTGATAATCAGGAGATCTCTCAGGCAGCAATTCGTTCTTCGTGGTGGGGGGGGGTTCAAAAACGGGGGTACGGTCAAAAATAAAACGAGAGCGGAGAAAGGACCCCCAGAACCCGTGGTTGATCAGACCAGGCAGCAATGCAAGAACCTTTCTGAAGTCTGTTCAAAAAATGTCTGTTTATAAAGGCAAACCCTGGCAGCTTCCCACCAGTAACTCTGATTGGCTCCCCCTCTTACAGGTAGGAGAGAAGGCAGAGGGAAAAAAAACTGCAGGCAGCCACCAAGACATGTTTGGACTAGTCCTGAGCCCAGAGGTATGATTCATGCCCAGGATCTTAAAAACACAATAGTCTTGCAGCTCTGGATAGAGCCTACCCTACACCAAGCCCAGGTTTTAACAAGGTAATAACAGGACTAACCCTTTGAACAGGGCAGTGGTCCCACCTAGCACAAGTGGCCATCCCTTTGAGAAGGGCAATGGCTTTTGTTAAACAACTTAAGGGGGCCCTCCCTTTGAGAAGGGCAGAGGCCCTGGTAAACAACTTAACAGCCAGGGAGGGGCGGCCACAGAGGAGAACAAGAACAAAATGGAGTAAGGGGACAGCTTTAAGAAACAAAATGGAGCTGTAACAGACAATTGTATGTTCATTGCCATTTTCAGAAAATCGGGAAGTACAACTCTTTTCACATAAACTCTTGAATGAGCCATCAGATGTTAGCAGCTTTAGCAAACTGGGCTGGGTTTGAAATGTGAGGCACTTCATGGCTCATTACCAGGCCTTTCAGATATCTCCATTTCCTTCCATTGCTGACAATGTCAGCACTGGCACTTGAATAGATTGGTGATTTCTGGCCACATAGAATGGTGAATATGAAAGCACTTTTTGTAAATAATGTTGTTAGATTTGCAGAATAGTTTTGAACTGAGAGAAGCCTACTCTGGCTCCTACTGGCTCAGCTAAGAGAGGATCCCATACTCACATAATAGAGAAGCTGCTTTTGAACTAGTATTCATGTTTGATTCCCAGATCCAGTAATGTGCATGATTCAAAAATAGTGAGTCCAGTCACCAGAAAGGGGAACCCAGTCTCAGGTTAAGACTTCGCTAGTGTCTATCCACCCTCTAACAGACACAACAAATACCATCGCAGATATATGCTGGTGGGCAAATATGTAGACGTATAGTAATATAAGGAAGGCCCTACTTGAATTGTGGGATAATTGTCAAATAATCGTGGCTGAGTCACAAACAAGACGTGGAAAATCTTGAAAAAGTAACAATGGACCTTTATTAATTGTGGAAATTTAGAAAAGCCAGAGAAGACCTATTTGTGTAAGAAAATTTTTCCAGAACAATATAAACCCTAAAGTATATTATGCCGGCTAATTGTTTTGATAACCAGACATTTTGTGGCAACTATTAATGCAAGGGGCTGACAGTGGGTGTCCCGGCCACCAGACACTGGGGGCTGAGAGCAGGAGCCCAAGCTGTTAACCGCCCAGGGCTCCCGCTGTCAGTCCCCGGTGTCTGGCAAAATTGCAGGGGAAGCTAATATTGTGGGATCTGCAATTTCTGCAATATCGCAAATTAAGTAAGGCCTTAAATATAAGACATGTTATCAGTTACTTTATGTATTCCCATATTTTAAACTTTATCTTATCATTGTTGTTTCATAAGCAGTATAAAATTAGTATGGCAAATATGAACTAGCATTAGCCCTTCAACACAAGAGGTCTTCTTGGTCCCTCTGGCAGGAGCCAGCATAAACAAGTGGAGTTTGGATCCGACTGTAAAAGAGAACAAACTTAGGCACCACTATCCGCCCTCCCTCAGAAATGCCCCACTCCATAAGACCAATGTTCCAGTTAGCCCAGAATTCGGTCTTCTGACAGTGGTCAATGCCTGGGGCTTCAGAGAGAATGAACAGAACAGGCAATATCAAGTGGTCCATCCCCTGTTGTCCAATCCCAGCTTCTGGCAAACAGAGGCTAGGGATACTCAGAGCATAATCTTGCATCCCTGCCCATCCTGGCTAATAGCCATTGATGGACCTATCCCCCCCAGGAACTTATCTAGTTCTTTTTTGAACCCAGTCATACTTTTGGCCTTTCACAACATCCCCTGGCATCCTTCAAACTCCCACATGTTAGTCAGGACTGCTAAGGTTCTCAGCTGACCTCAGCTACTTTGGTAATGCATGGAGGTGATTTCTCAAGTGCAGCAGCTACACCCAAAACAAACACTGACTTTATGAACATTCAGAACACTTTACTGCTAGAGACTTAATAACTCATTGACTGGTGTATATGAGACTGGCTTAGGTAGATTGTATATAGATAAAGACCAGTTATTCAGCCAGAGAAAACATTTTGGGCTGAGTTGTGTTACCCTTATTCATGCTGAGAATTAAGAGATACACTCTCAGTTGGAGTAAGGCTAGCTTTATCGGGCCCACAACAATGGGGAGTCCATTTTCAAACATGGGTAACTAGATAAATTAATACTTAAATCCTGCACTTGGAATCTCAAACTGGTACTTGCACAGAAATGACATTGTAGGGTAGTTGCCAAAATGATCAATGTATAAACAGGAACAAAACTGGATAAAATCTACTGTCTAGTTTGTCAGACTGTTCTCTCACTTCCTATCATCCAGACAGACAGCTCACTAAGATAGCATGCTAATCCTTAAACAATACCTATAGAGACACGCTACAAATGAGTTACTCCAAAAGCAAGTGCAGATTCTTGTAAATATTGTCAACATAGAGGGCCCTATGTGAACTGTTCTAAAAGATCTCCAGAAACAGCATAGGCATCTATTAATGCTAATCCATTCATAAAAGCCCAACTTGGTTAATTAAGTATATGTGGGAAACAAAGTAAGAGTAGAGGAATCTGGTCTGAAGATTTTACCGGTCACAATCATTTTAAATGCTTTGCGAAACCAAGAATAAAATAAACCATAAATGATTGGATTACAAGTAGAATTGCAGTATCCCAGCCAGAGGAAGGCATTGTACAAGTCTTCAGGTGTTGAGAAGTTAATAAAAGGATCAGCTATTGTAAGAATAAAGAAAGGCAGCCAACAAAAAACAAACACCCCCATAACTATACTTAAAGTTTTAGTTGCTTTGTTCTCTTTTTTTGTGGAGATTTTGTTTTTCATTGCAGAGACACATTTTATTACACTAGGGATTTTAGCAATTTGTCTTGAATGCTTTCTTGCCACTGTAAATATGTGGACATAGATACCCACCATCACTGTGCCTGGGAAAAAGAAGGTTATAAGAGAAGCCATCACTCCCCAGAACTTATTAAATATCAGTGCACAGAAACCACAGCAGTTAATGGAAGCAACATATACTTCAATGCCATCAGTATTCAGCTGTGAAAAAACTAGGCTAAAGACAAATAAGAATGGGACAGACCAGCTAATTAATAAAAATAGCACTATCACAGGGATAGTTATTTTGGTGACATAATGCAGTGGGTCACAAACTGCATAGTAACGGTCAACAGATATAAAACACAGATGGAAAATAGAGGTGGTGCAGAGCATTATATCACAACAAGTATGGATTTTGCAGAAGAGGTCTCCAAAATACCAGCGTGAGTCTATAGACCTGATCATACTGTAGGGCATAACCATGAAACTAAGCAAAAAGTCGGTAGTTGCCATGGAGCAGATCAGGAAGTTGGTTGGAGAGTGAAGCTGTTTGAAATGAGCGATGGAAATGATCACAAGCATATTTCCACCCATTGTGAGCACTATTGCTCCCACCATGAAGATGTACATAGCCCAAAGACTGATTGTAGACCTTACATTTCTAGGACATGAATTGTTAACAGACGCAAAGCAATACTGCACATTCCGTGGACTCCAGAGGTTGGATGAATTCATGATCTGAGATCAACAACAGTAACTTTTTCTAAAGTATTACAATACAGCCAGTCCTGGGGAAAAAGAAAAAATAAACAAAGTGACATTAACAGTAGCAACATCTGCAGCCTGTGTTTCAGATTAGTTGATTAACATCTAACATTAAAAATAATGGGCCTAATTCTACTCTCAATTGCAATTACATCAATTCAGAACAATCCTCATTTAGTTTAGAGGAGTTACTCCAAACTTACACCACTATAAGAGAGAGCAGAATTTGTCCCAATGATTGAAAAAAAGAAAAAATGGGCTGGACCGTTTTCTAAATACTTTTGAATCATAAGGTGCTCAAAAATTCTAAGTAATATTGGATATTTTTGCTATGGAGTTTACATTCAACACTATAAGCACCTTGATAGGAGGTTCATGGCTAGAATTGAGGATTTGTAATCAAGAAGCAAGGTTTTTATTGGAGTACATGCAATGTATTGGGCCAACTCATGAGGAATTGTGCGGTATGTTGATGGCACACTCAGATCAATATTTAAAATAACTTGGGTGCCTAAAATTAGCTCCTGAATCCATATTTAGGTAACTATGAGCTTCTGCAGGGTTTAAATGTGGATTTTGGAACTGAACTTTAGGGCTTCACATTTAAAAATTTCAGTGTTGCTACTGAATTAGGTAACAGGAAGCTATAAAACCATTCTGAAACTGTGTGTGTGTGGGTGGGTGGAGAGGTGTATTATTATTAAACCAGAGTAATTCTGGCAGCGACTATAGTGAAGCCATTTAACATACAAACATCAGAAACATTTGTAGTTTGTTGCCTTCAAATCCAGATATTTTATCTAATGTATTGTTGCCCTTTGGCTGAGGAGTGATGAATTTTCAGGCCTTGCAGCAAGTCATTTTCCATTGGTGGAGAGAAGTTAACATCACAGAGTCAGATATCTTATGTGCAATTTGTTTATTTACATGATGCATAAGCCCTTATCTATACAATTTACATACATGCCCTTTCAGTCTTAAATCACCACCTGCACCCACAATCATTCCCAGCTCTGCCATGCCTAGACCTCGCCATGAACATCTGCCTTTGTCTCTTTGCTACAGATTTCCAGCCATCCCAGCTGTCAAGGAACCTTCCCTCTCCTGGTTGCTCTATCTGGTCAGGAGCCAGAAAAGCAGTAGCAGATTCACCCAGAGCTGTTTCATCACAGTGCCCTCTGCTGACTTCTTATTGCTCTGGAGATTTTCCATACTATTTATCTAGGTAATTTTAGCACATGGGATCTGAGTGCCTCCCTTAAAGGGTTTCAGAGGCCATTGTTCACAACTGAAAATGTAGATGATGGATTTTTTTTCTGCCATTTTCCTCTTCAGATGCCAAATCTCTCTTTCTCTGAGCTCCATTCCCTGCTTTGGCGTCTGGTACGATGCTCACTGAATTCACTGCACATCGTTCAATTGATTTAAATGGCACTGGATCAGGCCCTTGGTTTCCATACCTGCTCATGGGAGGTGGGACTTGTTCACACTCCAACCTAAGAATCTCTAACTTTCATCAGTGGGTTGCAAGCAGCCAGCCTGTCAGATATCTCCTTGCTATTTCAGTCCCATCTGCTTTTGAGGAAGCAATTGACACTTTGGGTTTTAAGCCCACTCCTTCTGAGATTCAAATGGATATTATTCATGCCACCTGTGTTAAAAATTCAGCAAAGAAATGTATTGGTACTGAAGCAATAAGAGATCACTAAAAATATAAAAAATCAGTAAATAAGTAAGTATGCTTTAGTTTAGCAGTCAGAATGCAATGCATTTACACTATATTAAATTGTTAATGTCAAATTTAAATCTAGATCTACAATATATGTTACCATGAATATAATGGAGTCTTCTATTAACTAAATATTACCATTGGATAACAACATGTCTGAGTGGGTCATCTGTGAGGACTGAATACATGCCTTCAGTCCAGAAAGTATCAGCTTCAATTGTCTGAGCTAAAAGAACTGGGTTCAAATTCTGCCTCCAGAGAATTCAACTGCAAAGTTCCCATTGATTTTAGCAGGGTCAGAATTTTACACCAGATCTGTTTGCTTGGCAGCAATAGCAGACTCAAACATCTATACATGGTCCTGCTACTAGAGGAGGCCAGAGAGTTACACAGTTAGTATCAGTTAGTATCAGTTACGTTTGCTCTAAGAAGCCACTTATAGTGTGCCTCGGAAAACAGATTAGCTGTACACATACAGGAACGTGGATTAAATATTTTACCTAATATTCAAATGATTTCTGAAACCATAAGTTTAAAAAGACATGTATTCAATATTCCATAGTAAGAAAGTAAATACTACCCTAGAAAAGGGGTATATAAAAAAAGAATAAATTAAAATCAAGATAAAATATAAGGTATTTTTTTTAAATAAAGTGCTTGGTGAAAGTGTTTGGTGAAAGTGTTCTGTATATTGCATCCTTCAGATCACGTATACTGAACAATGAGTATCTAGTCATTCATAAGGATTTTTTTTGTTTTTGCTATTGGACCTTGTTTTCAATTTCAGATATTCTATTGTAGTTGATTTTTAGCAGAAAGATTAGTTGTACGAGACTGTGGATTGAATATTTTACCTCTTAAGATATATTTCAATGCTTTTTGAAACCATGAATAAAAAAGCCATATATTAATGAATTGCAGGTAGAATTGAAGTAACCAAACCAGTTTAAAGCATCAAACAAAGCTAAAGTAGTAGTGAAATTTAAAAATGGGTCAATTAAGAATGTAAAGAAACATGCAAACCAGCATATTAGGAATATCCCCATAACTTCACTCAAAGTCGTAGCAGCCTTTCTGTCCTTTTTCTTGGAAAGTTGACTTCTAACATCATTGTTTGCATCATCAGGCATGTTGTTCACAACACGCGCATGCTTTTTGGATATTACAAAAAAAAATTGCATATATTCCTATCATGACTCAGGCGGGAGCAAACAAATCTACTGTAAACAAAACGGTTCCCCATAATTTGTTGAACACAATAGGATACAAACTAGAGCATGCTACTAAAATCTTAGCCTTGTAGTCCAGAAACATATGCTTCTGAAAAAATAATCCCAAAAGCAAAAGCAGCTGGCACTGTCCAATAAACTGCTAGCAATTGCCTTATCACAGGAAAAGTTATTTTGCTAGAATAATGCAGTGGGTAACAGTGTAGTGGGGTGGACTCCACTCCCTGAGAGTATGGGCTGCAACAAGCCAGGACATCTGCACAGACAGGGAGCCAATTAAAGAAGGCCTTATTGTGAGCCACTCAGGGTCCAGTTTGGAGACAGCCAATCAGGGCCAGGCTCAGCCCTATAAGAAGGTTGCTCAGGAAGAGAGCAGGCAGTCTGTCCCAGGCCTCTGAGAGGGGAAAATTAGTCTCCAAAGGCAGGAGACTAGCATCACGGACAGCGCAGTGCTGGCCAGGCTCGGGGAGCAAAAGGGAGGTCTAGCTCGTAGCCTGCCAGGCTGCCAGCCCTGAAGCGAAGGGCCTAGCAGGTGGTGCAAGGGGCCGTAGGAGAAGCGGCCCAGGGAAGCAGACAGACGAGGGAGAGAAGGAGGGCAGGATGGCTGCTGCCAGAGGGTTCCTGGGCCGGGATCTAGAGTAGGGGGCGGGCCTGGGTTCCTCCCTTCCCCCCTTGCAATACACCCAGCCATTGGCTGTAGGGAGCGGCCATTATAACGAGGGAGAGAAGGAGGGCAGGATGGCTGCCACCAGAGGGTCCCTTGGCCAGGATCCAAAGTAGAGGGCGGGCCTGGGTCCCCCCCTTGCAGTACACCCAGCCCTTGGCCGTAGGGAGCGGCCATTATAGACTATGCCAGATCCCTGACAAGAGGGACTAGACTCAGAGGGTGTGGTTGGACATGGTGTCTGGGGTGTAGGACTGCTGATCAACTCCCCCCCCGGAAGGGTGTGTGGATAGACTAAGGGGCACTACCGTAGGGCAGTGGTCCTGAAGAGGACACCGCGAGTTGGGAGCAATGTGGGTCCACACGCCAACCGAGGGCGGGACGATGGATGGGACACCACCAGGAAGGGGCACTCCACTGGACAGAGCTAATTCCCAGAGACAGCCAGCAGGAGGCGTCAGGTGGTGAGTCCCAAAGCCGTTACAAACAGATAGCATAAAAACGATCAACAGCAATGGAATGAAGATGGAAGATGGAAACTAAACAGAGCATCAGATTAAAACTATAGTGGAGTTTGCAGAAGGTGATCCCAAAATACCAGCAGTTCTCCACAGATACGATCATGCTGTAGGGCAGAGGTGGGCAAACTACGGGCCATGGGTCACATCTCACCCGCAGGACTGTCCTGCCTGGCCCCTGAGCTCCTAGGAGGCTAGCCCCTGGCCCTTCCCTGCTGTCCCTCCTCCCCCTCAGCCATGCCGCTGTGCGGCGGGGCTGTGAGCTCCTGCTATTCTGAGCAGCATGATAAGGGGGCAGTGGTGGCGGGGAGGTTGGATAAGGGGAAGGAGGTCCCAGGGGACAGGGAGCAGGGGGGGTTGGATATGAGGTGGGATCCTGGGGGGGGCGATTTAGGTCAGGGGTACTGGGAGGGGGCAGTCAGGGGATGGGAAGTGGGAGGGGGTGGGGCCCAGGCTGTTTGGGGAGGCACAGCTTTGAACCCTGATGTGGCACTCGGGCCAAAAGGTTTGCCCACCCCTACTGTAGGACATAATGTTGAATCCCAAAAGAAAGTCTGTAATAGCCATGGACAGAATCAAGAAGTTGGTTGGAGACCAAAGCTGTTTGAAATAGGAGACTGAAATGATTGTGGCAAGATTTCCAAAGACGGTGATGAGGATGGCTCTAGTCATGAACAAATACACTGCACCTCGAACACCTGATTACCTGGACATTTCAGGACAAGATCCATTTTCAAAATTGGAGCAATCAATAAAGTTCTTGGTTGTATTAGGAGAAACAATAATCTTTTAGCTAATATGGTGAGACAATAATATTTGTATGTGACTTGTAATATTTGTAGCAATATAGCTCATATATTAGAATAAAACACAGTTAGTTGACAGTAACTATTTAATGAGCTCAACTGATGTAAAACAATATGATAAAATTAAACAGATTAAATAGTAAGCATTCAGGGAGGGAATGGAAGAGCAGTGAATTAAATATGTATTTTTCATCCCTATTTTATATTAGCTTTAATAAACTGATTAGTTATTTATTATTTGTATTACAGTAATGCCCTGAATCCCAAACAAGACCAGGTCCCTATGTGCTGAGTGAAGCGCTAACATAAAAGTCACCAGATTTTCACTGACACTATTAGATTAAAATATATCTTGTAATTTATCAACCATTGGAAACATTCATGGTTATAGGCTCTTTACTGGATGTAGTGGGCTAGTTGATTCTCTCCAGGCATTTTCTTAGAGCAATCAGGCAGTCCTCCTCAGCAGTCCCAGGAGTAATTTCAGATTTTGATCACAAATACAGAAATACAGTTTTATTTTGAAAATATGACCAAGTTTTCTCAGCACACTAAGGTTTTGCAGAGAAAACATATTCAGGAAATCGGGTGCATTTTTGTCGGTCACAAAGTTTTCAGTTGTCCTCAGTACAGATCTTTATAGTGATTAGAGTGAAATAAATCAGAAAACTAGGACAAAAGTTGATTAGTTGCATCATCTAAAGGATAAGAAAATAAGAATTAATGAGGTAGAAACAAGCTGATAACATTTTGTTGCATTGTTAGCTATGACTACAATACTACCAACATTTAAGCATGTAGATAACTTAATCTATATGAGTAGTCCCATCAAAGTCAGTGGGTCACCCACTATTCAAATAGTACCATTCAGATTGGGTGAGGTTGGATGTGTTTAGGCATCTGCCTTTTTGGGTAACAATAAAATTGTTGCTAATCATTACAAGCAGCATTTTGCACATAGGCTGAGGAACCTTTGTCTGGACGACAGCTTATTAAAAGCTACTAATACAGCTTGTGGTTTTTATTCTCATTACATATTTTAAACTATGAAATAAAATTATTTTAAAAGTTGCTTGTGGCCTTTGCTGGTCCATCCTGATGTTTCAAGAAAACTTCATGAACTATTTTTATAAACCTGGGTCAGAGGTCAGCCAAGAGGTTGGGAGAACTTCAATCTATTTATTTTACATTTATATTTATATAATCAGTTATTCTCCTCCCTGCGTGAACTTGACATCTGGTAAAGAACTGACTTTAATCTCATTTCCAACTGAATGAGGAAAGGATACTCAGTTTTAGCCTAGGCAGTGCAGAGAAGGGGCATCATAAAGAAGCAGTAAAGAATATCAAGGATTTATTTTGGGTTCACAGTTCACCTTGAATGCCCTTGGTTTGTAACCCTTGGTATGGCAGCATGCACAGTGTAAGTAGGATGTGCCATATGCCCACATAGTTCATATTTTACCTTAATCTTTATTTCTGAATTGCAGACACTCAGGTCTGGGGAGAGCACACAGCGGGTAGATTCTATTTTCTCCCATGTAACAATGTCTCTAGGAGAAACTACCGACATCATTCTGCTTTCCCTATTTGAAACTAGTGTTCTACATTAAAATAAGACCTACAAGGAGAAGCTGATATCACTTTCATGCCTAATTCAACTTTTCATATAAAGCAGCATTTAGAGCCTGATCCTGTACCACTGAACTCAATGGGATCCCTGCCATTAACTTCAATGAGAAAAGAAATAAATTCTTAGGCGCTGGTCCTTGAAGTGGCTCCATGTGCGTAGACCCAGGAGCCCCAGTAGAGCATCACAGAAATCAGTGGAGCTCAGCAGGGGTTGGAGGTCTGCCAGTGTAGAAGATTATGATTTCAGTGAGTAGCTCACAGTGCTCTAATCTCTGTTGCAGTAGCTCTTCTTAAAAATAAAACACAAATATAGGAAATACAAGAGTCCAGTCATGCATTTCACACACACATCATTTTCCCTCCTCTTACCTGCCCATGTCCAGGGAAAGCCTTGATAGATCACACACTGGTTTTAAAACAACTTTCTTATTCCCGTGCTTGTGCAAAGGGTAATATTGAATTTTAAGGGCAGATTGCTCAGAGTGACTGCCTGGAATTACCAATGGATACAACACGCTGTGCTTTTATGGCTTTACAAACAGATCTCAGGAGATTTGGAGCCAAATGGGGGGAAAACCCTAGAACTACTTGGCCTTTAGTAAATAAATAAAGGAAAAACTCTTGGTGGTACTAATCTGCTCTCGCCAGATCTCAGCATTGGTTTTTCTTCCTTTGCCTCCTCCACTTTTTTCTTTTACCTTCAGCAATTAAATGGCTCCAATCTTTTGATTAGAGGTGACTCTTAAGACAATACCATCATTTTGAAGCCATGATTTCTGTTAACATAATTACTCCCTGCTCTGGCTTTAAAATTATGGTGATTTTTTTCTATGAAATGTAATTACTGTCTTCTGGTCACAGTGCACAGTAGATCTGCAGCAAAGGCAACAACTAAACGAGATTTGCTCCTAAACAAAAGTACACAATGTATGAATTTTGGTGCATTTGTGGTTAGTCAGTTTAAATGCCTTTCTGATCATTTTGAATGGAAGGAAATATTTATCATCTTTTCCTTTGCTTCCCACAGTATTGATAGTATGTTGTCATGTCCTGCTTTTCACTATCCTACAGAATATGTCCAGAGACATTACCACTAGGGAAATTTGACTCGGTAACAATTGTTCTTCATTTTTGTCCTGTGCTCCAGTGTGTAGTATAAAAGCTAATAGCATGTTTCTGGTGTTAGAACTGAAGACAGGTTGACAGGACTGCCTGAGTACTAATTGATACTCTTAACACTGACTTTTTCTGTACTTTGGATAAATCACTTACCCTTTCTGCCTTAGGGCTTGTCTACACTTAAAACATTGCAGCAACACAGCTGTTTCCCTTCAGTGAGGACACAACCTATGCCAGGATTTGGCAACCTTTCAGAAGCGGTGTGCTGAGTCTTCATTTATTCACTCTGATTTAAGGTTTTGCATGCCAGTCATACATTTTAACACTTTTAGAAGGGCTCTTTCTATAAGTCTATAATATATAACTAAACTATTGTTGAATGTAAAGTAAATAAGGTTTTTTAAAATGTTTAAGATTTTAAATGTTTAAAATTAAATTAAAATGCAGAGCCCCCTGACCAGTGGCCAGGACCGGGGCAGTGTGTGTGCCACTGAAAATCAGCTCGCGTGCTGCCTTCGGCACGCGTGCCATAGGGTTGCCTAGCCCATGGGCATAGGTTCTCCCATCGGCATAGGTAATCCATCTCCCTGAGAGGTGAATTCTCCCACCAACCTAATGCAGTCTACACTGGAGTTTAGGTCAGTTTAACTGCATCACTCAGGGGTGTAGATTTTTCACATCCCTAAGCCATGTAATTATACTGATCTAATTTCCTAGTGTAGACCGACCCTTAGTCTCCCCCTCTGTAAAACAGGCATGAGGCCACTTACCTACATCACAAAAGGGTGTGAGGATTGAGTTACAATAGTGAATTGCTCTGCAACTGAAACACGCTCTTTACACTAAGTGCTAGGTACAAAGACAAGCCTCTCTTTTTCTTTTAAAAATGTTAAAGTGAATGTAATACTAAAGATAATGAGGGTCATACAAGAACTCCTTAGCCCTGGTCTACACTACAAGTTTAGGTCGAATTTAGCAGCGTTACATCGATTTAACCCTGAACCTGACCACACGACAAAGCGGGTTTTTTTTTCAACTTAAAAGGCTCTTAAAATCTATTTCTGTACTCCTCCCACAACAAGGGGATTAGCACTGAAACCTTGCCGGATCGAATTTGGGGTAGTGTGTGGTAGTGTGGTCACAATTCAACGCTATTGACCTCCGGGAGCTATCCCAGAGTGCTCCATTGTGACCACTCTGGACAGCGCTCTCAACTCAGATGCACTGGCCAGGAAGACAGGAAAAAGCCTACGAACTTTTTAATCTCATTTCCTGTTCGGCCAGCATGGCAATCTGCAGGTGAATGCAGATCTCATCAGCAGAGGTGACCACGATGGAGTCCCAGAATCGCAAAAAGCTCCAGCATGAACCAAACGGGTGGTACAGGATCTGATCACTGTATGGGGAGAGGAATCCATGCTATCAGAACTCTGTTCCAAAAGATGAAATGCCCAAACATTTGAAAAAATCTCCAAGGGCATGAAGGACAGAGGCTATAACAGGGACCAGCAGCAGTGCCACGTGAAACTTAAGGAGCTGAGGCAAGCCTACCAAAAAAACAGAGAGGCAAAGGCTGTCCCGGGTGAGAGCCCCAGCATGCTGCTTCTATGATGAGCTGCATGCCATGCTAGGGGGTGCAGCCACCACTACCCCAACCTTGTGCTTTGACTCCATCAATGGAGTAGCACTCAACAGGGATGCGGGTTTTGGGAACGAGGAAGTTGAGGAGGAGGAGGTTGAAGATAGCAAGGAAGCAGAGAAACTGTTTTCCTGACAGTCAGGAACCGTTTCTCACCCTGGACCTATAGCCAGTATCCCAGGCTGACAGAAGGCAAGAGGCAATGGTGAGGCTAATGGAGGAACAAACTGACATGCTCCGGCATATGGTTGAGGTTCAGGAAAGGCAACATGAGCACAGACTGCCTCTACAGCCCATGTGTAACCAACCACCCTCCTCCCCAAGTTCCATAGCCTCCTCACCCAGATGCCCAAGAACGTGGTGGTGGGGGGGCCTCCGGGCACCCAACCACTCCACCCAAGAGGACTGCCCAAGCAACAGAAAGCTGGCATTCAATACATTTTAAAGTGCAGTGTGGCTTTGTCCTTCCCTCCTCCTCCACACCGCCCGGGCTACCTTGTCAGTTATCCCCTATTTGTGTGATGAATTAATAAAGAATGAATGAATGTGAAGCAACAATGACTTTATTGCCTCTGCAAGTGGTGATTGAAGCGGGGAGGGGAGGGCGGTTGGCTTACAGGGAAGTAGCGTGAACCAAGGGGGGGAGGTCATCAAGGAGAAACAAACAGAACTTTCACACCGTAGCCTGGCCAGTCATGAAACTGATTTTCAAACCTTCTCTGATACGCACCATGCCCTCCTGTACTCTGCTAACCTCCCTGGTATCTGGCTGTGTGTAATCAACAGCCAGGTGATTTGCCTCAACCTCCCACCCCGCCATAAACATCTCCCCCTTACTCTCACAGATATTGTGGAGTGCACAGCAAGTAATAATAACAATGGGAATATTGGTTTCACTGAGGTCTATCCGAGTCAATAAACTGCACCAGCGTGCTTTTAAACATCCAAATGCTTAACATCCAAATCCTTGGGGACCCAGCACAGGGTAGGCTGGGTCCCCAAGGATAACTATAGGCATTTCAACATCCCCAACGGTTATTTTCTGGTTTGGGAAGAAAGTTCCTTTGCTACAGCTTTTAAAACAGACCAGAGTTCCTGAAGATGCAAGTGTCATGTACCTTTCCTGGCCATCCCACGTTGATGTTGGTGAAACATCCCTTGTGATCCACCAGTGCTTGCAGCACCATCGAGAAGTACCCCTTGCAGTTTATATACTCGCTGCCTTGGTGCTCCGGTGCCAAGATAGGGCTATGGGTTCTGTCTATCGCCCCACCACAGTTAGGGAATCCCATTGCAGCAAAGCCATCCACTATGACCTGCACGTTTCCCAGAGTCATTACCCTTGATCATTGCATGTTAGGTTCACTCCCTCTGGGGCACCTGGCATTGGCCACTGTCAGTAGACAGAAACTGGGCTAGATGGACCTTTGGTTTGACCCGGTACGGCCGTTCTTATGTTATGTTCTTTCTTTAAATGTTAGTCAGGCTAAAGACAGAGTGATAATCACTCTATAATCCAGTGCTTAGGGCACCCACCTGTTCAAATCCCTTCTCCTCATCAGGCAGAGTGGGGAATTGTACCAGAATCTCCCACATAGAGGTGAATACCCTAATCACTAGGCTAAAGGCTATAAGGGAGTTTACCACCTCTTCCCCTCACAGCCAATTTCTGTGGCAGTAGATGTGTTCTGAGCATGCCTAATGAATTGGGCCCCATGGAGAAAATAGACATTGTACCATCTTTCTTCATCTGCTTTGAGGATCACACTGGGGCTTAGTCATAAGACAGGCATCTGGATGCCTACCCGTGGCAGCAGTACTCATGCTCAGAGGTATGTGCCTAGGGGACCTTTTATAGCAAAAATGTTGGTGCTGAGTGAATTTAGGCAGCTAGCAGGATAGGTGGCAGCCAAGCAGGGTTATGTGGATCACAACAGCAAAGAATTCTGTGGCACCTTATAGACTAACAGACGTTTTGCAGCATGAGCTTTCGTGGGTGAATACCCACTTCTTCGGATGCAAGTAGTGGAAATTTCCAAGGGCAGGTATATATAAGCAAGCAAGAAGCAAGCTAGAGATAACGAGGTTAGATCAATCAGGGAGGATGAGGCCCTGTTCTAGCAGTTGAGGTGTGAAAACCCGTTTCTCCTCCCTTGCTCCCACCATGAAGATGTACATAGCCCAAAGACTGATTGTAGACCTTACATTTCTAGGACATGAATTGTTAACAGAGTCAAAGCAATACTGCACATTCTGTGGACTCCAGAGGTTGGATGAATTCATGACGTGGGATCATTGATAGGAACCTTTTCAAAAGTATTACAATACAGCCAGTTCTGAGGAAAAAGAAAAACGAAATAAAAAAGTGATATGAACAGTAGCAACATTTGCAGACCTGTGTTTCACATTAGTTTATTAGCATCTAAAATTAAAAATAATGGGCCTGATTCTGCTCTCAGTTGCATTCATGTCAATTCAGAATAATTCTCATTTACTTTAGAGGAGTTACTCTAGACTTACACCAGTATAAGAGATAGCAGAATTTGGCCCAATGCTAACAAAAAAGGAATGGGCTGAATCATTTCCTAAATCCTTTTGAATCTTAAGGTGCTCAAAAACTCTTAGTAATATTGGATATTTTTGCTATGGACTTTGCATTCAACACTATAAGCACCTTGATAAGAGTTTTGTAAAGTGAAAGCCTCAAACACATGATACTCACCTGATTTCCACAGCTCTACCCAACACCTCAGAGATCTTTGTTCCTGGAGATATTGCCCATACTTCCAAGAGAGACATTACAGCATCAGGAAACCCAAACTGGTTGATGCTATAAAGATTTTAACATGCAACACTTCATAAGAGTTTTAGCATGCTTGCTAGTAGGCCACTGAGTGTATACTTGCAGACTTATTTCTGTTTGTAATATTAATCCATTTAGGAGCTTACCCTCAACACATACTTGGCCAGGATTAAGAGAAATATAATAGCATCGTGCTGAGGAGTCATTTGAGTTTGCTAAACAATCTGTGCCTCAAAGCAGTGAAAGATTTGAAAAACAGGTTAAACAACATCCAGTTTAGTGAACTGTATTAATCCTTTATTATGGATAATTGTTATTTAAGACTCTGTTTTTATTTAACCAGTATTTACTATTACAGATATACATGTGTAAGAAGAAAAAAACCCATATATGTCACCTTACAGTCTGCACACTCTCATCTACACGCTACTCTTTATGCCAGCAAACTGCTACAGCAGAATCTCAGTTAAGGAACACCTCAGGAACAGAGGTTGTTCATAACTCTGAAATGTTCGTATCTCAGAACAAAACATTATGATTGTTCTTTCAAAAGTTTACAACTGAACATTGACTTAATACAGCTTTGAAACTTTATTATACAGAAGAAAAATGTTGCTTTAAATCTTCTTATTTTAAATGAAACAAGCACAGAAATAGTTTCCTTACCTTGTCAAATCCCTTTTTTTAAATCTTTCCTTTTAGTTTTTAGTAGTTTACATGTAACACAGTACTGTACTGTACAACATTTGCTTTTTTTTTTTTTTTTGGTCTCTGCTGGCTGCTTATGTATTTCTAGTTCCAAATGAGGTTTGTGATTGACTGGGCAGTTTGTAACTCTGGTGTTTGTAACTCTGAGGTTCTACTGTAATAAAATTAAAGTGATGGAGTTTGAAGGTGGCGACTATGTGTGATAGTGTGCACACACATATATACATAAATGTACACATGTTATCTATATGTTATTAGAGTTTGGGAGTTTCACAGTGGTAAAATAAGGAATTGTATTCTGCCAGTAATGCCAACAAGAGTTCCTGGCGACATCATAAACCACAAGACTCAAGTTGTTGGGAGTTTCTCATGCTACAAGGTCTCCACATTTAATTAGATGCTTAGAGTATGTATACGTCAGGGACTCATTCTTCAACAGAATACAGATTTTAATCAAACTGCCCCATCTGCAAGTCCCATTTCTTCCTCCTTTCAATTCTATAGGTCCATATCCCTTCTCCTGTTTTATTTATCCCCCTTTATTTGTCCCTCACATATTCCTGTTTTTCTTTTCTTTCTCTCAGCTTGTCAGGTTCATATAAAGCTATTTCTGGACCAAAGAGCACATGAAAGCTTTCTGGCATACTTTTCTAATATCCATTGGATACGCCATTGTATGATAAGAACATGAACATTTGCCATTATAAACATATTGCAGGTTTACATCAGGTATGCCCAGCTGATACTAAAATGTAGCTTTGTTATAGTCTGTATCCTATATAATAACCCTGTAGTATGAATGCCCCAATAGGCAATTATGCTGTGTGTATGCTTAACATTTTGTGATCTTTCTCCTTTTTACACCAAAGATATAGAAAGTATCGTATCTATTGTAGGCCAAAACCTTACCCCATTAAAGTCATTGAGAGTTTTAAAAATGACTTTGATGGAATTAATATTAGACCTTATGTCTAATAAAGTTTATTCATACAAGCATTTAAGCATGTGTATAACTTTATTCCAATGAACAGGGCTACTGAAATCAGTAGGTCTAGCCACCTGTGAATAAGAGTGTTTGCAGAAAAGGATCTTAGTATAGTATCTTGCTTTAGTACTTTGAAATGATATATGACATTAACATGCATAAGAAATATCACAATGTTTGCTCAGTAACAGATTTTGTAAAAGTAAACTCTCAGAGACTGCAATCTCATGAAAACAACTTTCTAGTCCAGCCCTGCAGTCCTCACATTGGTAATTATCAGCTCACCTAATACCATTTACAGATGTTTTTATCTGTCATTGGAATAACATAAATTATTGATGATACAGCTGTTCATCGCTAGACAGTTTCTCAACGATCTTGCCACACATTTTAAGATTCAATTGACTTCTTTATTCTACATTGTGGATCAAGTTATTCTTATGATACAGAGACAAACATTTCCTCTGAATGAAACACTAGAAAACTTTTTGTCATTACAGTCATTCCATTGTTGAGATTGGAAAATCAAATAAATTGCAGTTCTTCTAGTACTTTACAAAATGCAGTTGGTTACATCATTACATGGGAGTAAAAGATGGTTTACCTGATATCTCTCTATAATTCATCTCTTCATAGAAAACATTTTTGGCTGTGATTTTTGCTTTTCTTTCCAGTCTCATTTCAGTTAGAAAATCTTCCAATCCAAATCAATGAACAGTTTTAGAGTTTATCTGTAAAATGTGCATAATTTTTTTTCTTATTACCTTACAAAGCTTCTTTGGTTGCTTTTTTCTCCATTAGACTCCTTTGTGGCAATTCTCAATGAAAATGCATTTGATTTTTTTCCTCTTTTCTTATCAGATTAACTGGGATGCTGCTAGTATATATACAACAAAGAAGACCTGTAGCTGTCTCTGGTGAGTTCACAAGTCTCCTATCGTGTCTTTACTTTGGCAGATTTACTCTGTAACTCTTCTCTGCTGCTGCAGCTGAAAAAAATTATGCACAAACAATCCAGTGAGGAGATTATTTGATTTGGTTCACAGCCACATTGGAAATGGGAGGATGAACTTTACAACTACTTAAATATGTTAAATATAAAGCCACGGGAGGTCTTTTAAATTATAACATAAGATTTATGGGACAGGGGCTGTCATTTACTCTGCTGAGTAGGGCTGATAGAAAATAATCTGTCAAAACTGTATTTTGTTGGAAAATTCGGTTTTTGGCTAAAGACATATTTTTTTGCAATAAGCGTCTGTTTTCAGTGGAAATTTCCAATTTCTCATCCAAAAACTTAATGGCAACAAGCGAAAATATTTCATCCCAAGTTCAAAATACTTCAGATCTGAAATGCTGCCACAGGGTTTCATGGGAATTGTAATTAGAGTGCCTGACATTCCAATTCTCCTCTCTCCACACTCCATTCCAATTTCCACAGCCAGACTTCATCTCCCATAATGCACCATGGCCATGGAACTCTATTCTATATAACCTCTACTCAGCCAGAGGGGAGACTGTGGCACATCACAGAAGATATAGTCCAATGAGGGAGCACAGCCTGTAGAGGAGAATGGGGCCTGAGGCACTTGAACTAGAGCACCCAGGAGGCATTAAAGTAGCAAAGAACCTAAGCATTTTCCAACTGAAATGAATGATTTTTCATTTTCATTGATATTTTCCATGGGGAAATACCCTTCTTTTCTAATGTCGATGGGACCCTAACCTGTCTGAGAGGTCTCTATGTTCTATTGCAATGTAGATGTTAAATTATAATAATTAAGTCTCAATTGAGATAAAAGAAAAAAAGCAACTAGTGTAATGACTTCTAAAACAGGGGAATGCCTCATAAAAGAAAGGGAATCCAAAGATGATCAGTTACATCTAGGGATGGGCAAAATATGCTAGAAATTATAAGTGTCTTGTTCTCCTTTTTCCATTTCACAGTTCAACCTTTGACCATTTCAACCCCTGAAACATTATGAAGGGTCCTGAATGATCGTTCTCACCATGTGTCTCTGCACATCTAAATTCAAGCCACAACTAGACACACAAGTAGTGAAATACCACAAGGCAAACCATTCTCACTGTATCCTTAGCTCTATCCAAGGCCTCACTTCAGGAGACCATCCCTAGTGAGCAAAGCACTAAAGCACTTACTTCACTTTGAACACAAGGTTCGGTTCTACTGAGTTAAACAAATGCTTAAGTTGCTCTGCTGAATTAGAACTCAGAACAGTAAGTAACACATAGGTGAAAAGAAAACTTGTTCTTGTGAGATTTTCAGCTAAGGATTCATACCCCAGCTATTTGGATTGCTTGGGTATTCTTTAATTTTCTTCTAGCCTGAGTATGTAGCAGAAAGGCTGATATGTGCTGCCCACTTTTACTTGCGTTTATCTGTGGACTCCAGAAAGGTATATAAAACACCAATCCAGAACAGTTCATACTGTGAGAGGATCATACAAACCATGCAGAGGTATTTACAGGCGAAAATAATATATCCTTGCCATAAGCAGGCATTGTATAAATCTACAGGGATTGATGAGTTACTACATCTTTTAGCTATAGTATGTCAGAATAAGGAAGGTTAATGAACAGAACACTTGTTTGAACAAAAATTGTTGGATCTGCAGACAGCACCAGTCTCTACTGGGACAGGCAGAGCAGGAGTCATGATTTCAGAACAATTCACAGATATGTTGTCAGACTATCAGGCACAACATGGTGCATGGAAGAAATAGGCTGATTTCTGTTCAGCACACATTGAAGGTTATGAACAGTTATTTTTTGTGTATAGGGATTGTGTATGAATAAGACTATTATGTAGTGAATTTATTTATCACCAAGGGAGAGTCGTGGTGGTGGGGTACTGGCCTAGTGGTTGGAGCAGAATCAGAAAAAGGACTGGGGATTACAGTGGATGAGAAGCTGGATATGAATCAGCAGTGTGCCCTTTGCTAAGAAGACCAACGGCATATTGGGTTGTATTAGTAGGAGCATTGCCAACAGATCGAGGGAAGTGATTATTCCCCTCTATTCGGCACAGGTGAGGCCACATGTGGACTATTGTCTTCAGTTTTGGTTCCCCCACTACAGAAGGGATGTGGACAAATTGGAGAGAGTCCAGCAGAGGGCAACGGAAATGATTACTGGGCAGGGGCACATGACTTTCGAGGAGAGGCTGAGGGAACTGGGGTTATTTAGCCTGCAGAAGAGAAGAGTGAGGGGGGATTTGATAGCAGCCTTCAACTACCTGAAGGCGGGGTTCCAAAGAGGATGGAGCTCGGCTGTTCTCAGTGGTGGAAGATGACAGAACAAAAAAAGCAATGGTCTCAAGTTGCAGTGGGGGAGGTCTAGGTTGGATATTAAGAAACATTATTTCACTAGGAGGGTGGTGAAGCATTGGAATGGGTTACCTAGGGAGGTGGTGGAATCTCCATCCTTAGACATTTTTAAGGTCAGGCTTGACAAAGCCCTGGCTGGGATGATTTAGTTGGTATTGGTCCTACTTTGAGCAGGGGATTGGACTAGATGACCTCCTGAGGTCCCTTCCAACCCTAATATTCTATGATTCCATAATTCTATGGTGGGGTAATGAAATCTAGAAGACAGTCTACCATGGTGTCTATAGTAAAGGGCAGCCAGCAAGGAGATAGATTCCTATATCTGTACCAAGAGTTTTAGCTGCCTTTTTTCCCCTCTTTGATGCTCCTAAGTGTAGCCCAAATCCAGTACTCTTGTTCATGTTGCTTATCTGTCTAGCTTGTCTGTTTGCCACAGTAAATATTTTCACATACAAAGTTATCTTTATGAGGCAGGGGAAGAAGAAGAGAGGGAAGTTCAACCAGGCCCAGAGCTTGTTGAACAGCAGCTGACATCTACCAACACAGGGCATGTCTTGTAAGAAATGGCCCAACCCTTCTTCAATTGCATTGGTATAGAGCAAGACAAAAGTATAAATCCTGGTGACCCCCCACCCTATCGCTATATATACGCATGCCACTCTTACGGTAAACTTAGTGGGGTAGAGCAAAGGATCACAGATAGCATAGTGATGATCAATGGAAATAAAATACAAATGAAATATAGAGGTCAAACAAAAGACAGAGTCCAGAAAGATAAGCAGCCTACAAAAGTCATCTCCAAAATACCAGCAGCTCTCCACAGATCGGCTAGTGCTGAAGGGCAGCACCATTATCCACAGGAGGAGATCTGCAAGGGCCAGGGAGAGTAGTAAGAAGTTGGTGGAGGTATGTAGGGTTTTGAAGTGGGAGACTGCAATCACCACCATCAGATTCCCCATGTAGATGACCAGCTGGATGCCAAAGGGGTGAAGCGTTCATAGCACAATGGAGTGGACACCACTTCATTAGCACCTGGCTTTTGGACAGAGCTCATTTCTTCCTTACCAGCTGTCTCCACCTTCTGCAGCTCTTCCACACTTCCAATAAATGATTCGACTTTTAACGGAGATTCAGACAGTTTATCTTCTATGCGAAAAATAATAAGAAAGTAAGTTAGCCAAGAAAGAAAACCACATGTTTATTAATACAAATGAAAAAGGCCAGTTTTTTGATAATTTGCATATGACTTTTAAGGCAAAGTTTTTCATATATATTTTCCTTTTACTTTCTCAGTCAAAAATATTTATTTATGCAATCACTTGGAATAAATGAAGGAAATATAGTAAAGTTAAACCCAAAAGGAGATAGAGCAAAAATGGTGCCATAAAAGTATACTGAGTCCCAGTCTCTGCAAGCTGGGGTGTATTAACAGATCTTTCAGCTGACGCTATAAAATAACAAATTAGTTCTTGTGAATTTCCACTGGCAGGTTTCCTTAAAGTAGTTTTTGAGAAGTTTTCAATCGGTAATGAAAATAATTGTTTTTACTGTGAGTCTAACTAGAAACTGTTTGCTTCTTATGGTCAAATTATCTTTTCTTATGAAAATAGCTATGTCATATGGCAGATGAAAAATTCCAAAGGGCAAATTGCTCATTTTATATACTTCCAGTTAGAGATGAATGTAGAAAACCAGTATAAGACTGAAAATTCCACACTCAAGTAACCAACTGTAATGAATAATAGACTTCCTAAAACACTAGCACTACTTTTCTCCCATGTCATTGCTATGTAACTCCTTATTCGATAGGAAAAGTAACCATAATAAATAAATCTGTACACATGAGAATTTTCAAAGAGTATTTTTAATGAATCATATAATTAACCAATCTGATTTTAAACACACACATTAGTTATGTTTTTAAAAACTACATTATGATAGATGTATTTAAATATATACTTTCTGTTTGTTTGTTTTTTCCAAAATCACTTAGGTTGCAGCCAGAATTAGTTAATTTCTGAACAAACACACACAGAATGATACTGGATCTCTCTTAAGTTCAATAAAGTATAATTATAAAACTATGTTTATAAATCAGTTGTACATACAGTAAAACAGAATCACCTATTGTTGTCTCATGTGATCTATATTACAGTGAGTAGATCCCTCTTCTAATGATGTATAAATTGGCATACCTGAGAGGTGGGAAATTAGTCAATGCCTTATATAATCCAGATGGAGAGATTGGTCCCCTTCAGATGAATAACATGCCCGAGGGAGTGCTCAAAACATTATTTGTTCAAGAAAACATTATTGCTTTTAAAGAACAATGAGTCTTAAACACACTCATGCTCACTTGCCCATAAAATCTTTAGACCCCTTTCAGGGGACGCTGATGAGCTTTCACTTGGAAGGATCCTTCCATCCCCATTCTTCCCTGCAGGTTCCAGGCCCGCTTTGACCTATCCTCCACCATGCTCAAACAGACTCCCAATGTCCATCCCTTTTACCCCAAAATCCAAGCAACAAATCACAATGCCCTAGGATCTTCCATATTTCCCAGTGAGAGCATGCCTTGCCCTCAAACTCACAAGTTCCTGGCAAACTGAGATTTTCTCATCACCCAGAAAAGGTGATTATTACAACCTTCCCTCCCCTTAGACGTTCTGACAGTCTCTTGGTTTTATCTGACTCAGAGTAAGCTCCCAGTTCCACAAAATAGCCTGGTTTAATGTGACTCTAGACACTCTCCTCAAGACTATCCAGCAATGTGCTCCAGGCTTCCCACAACATAGCTGTGAATTTTAAAACAGGCTTCTGGCTCCCAGACAAAACCCTTCATATTCACAAATCCCTTCCTGCTCCTGATGACAATTTCATAATCCCATCACTACTCACAAATCTGTCACAGACTCCCAAAAATACCTTTTCTCACCTGGAGTATCCTCACAATATCTGCTTCCTTGACCTGCAGCTCTAGGTTCCTTATGTGCTCCCTAAACAAGATCTTTGCCATTCTTCCTCCCTACGTCTAGTCTCCTTACTAACACGCCTTCAATTGCACATAGCCTTTCTTCACCAGAACCCATCTCCCATTTCCTTGATGCTCCCTTGCCTCTCATTCCCTCTGCTCCTGCCAAGTGTTTTCCAAGTGCACTCTATGCCAGAGCAAACAAAAGTGGGAAAGGAAGTGCAGAGGTCCCACAGAGAGATTGCCATGGCAAAGGTGGAAGGCACATCTTTTATGTGGATTTTTAAGAAGGGATTACGCTGAAGTTGGAGTCAGTTCTTATCTTTTTCAACTGGTACACATATTCCATGGCAGAACTCCAGAAGTGATGCTAGGTCCTCTACCTGAGTGGGAAAAAAATCTTCCCCAAAACTTTTTAAATAAAGGCCAAGGCCTTACAATTTTTTCAATGTCTTTTAAAATGTTACAGTTGTGTTTTAGCAACATTATGAAAACTTCTGTATAAAAAAATTATAGTGAAAAAATTGTGAATTTTGCATAACTTTACAAACTGCTAGACAAAAAGATTGCTACAATGTCAATCCAAACAATGGACTTTTTTATGTGTGTTCATCAAAAAAGTGTAGATAGATAGATAGGTAGATAGATTATCAAAGGTTTTTATGGGCTTATCAGATTACTAATATAGGATATATCTGTCTTTGTTGTTTTGTCATCTTCACTATTTTCATATTCTTCTAGGTTTTACTATAAAATGAATTCAAGGTCTCTTTCCAATTCCAAGTGTGAATGTATCTACATCAGAATAATAATCCTGTCTAGCTATCTATATGTAGGGACTACGGCATGGACAGTTACTTCTAATTGTTAGAATCAGGAGCCTGGAACCTTGATCAGAGTCAGATGCCAACCCAAAGGTCAGATCCAGAGACGGAATCAGGAGTCATATCAAAGGTCAGAACTAGAGTCAGAGTGAGGAGTCAAGCCAGGGATGTGGAGCAAGGCAGGAAAGCGGAAACAAGGAACAGATGCAGAAGTGGGATAAGGAGGGCAAGAACCAGGCTGGACGACAGGGCTTAGGAATCAGGCAAGTACACAGAAACCATCAAGCAGCTATTCAGGGATTCATCTAGTTTCTCAGGAAACTTCCTGGACCTGTTTATGTAGTGCGTCCCAGCCAATCAGTGAGGCTGGATGACTCCCCCAGTCATGAGCTTTGTGGACAAGGCCTTTGTGAGCTAGAGCTTGGCCGGACTTCCACTGGCTCAGGTGAGTGGCTGGATGGCGTCCATGGTCTGAGCACTGGGGTTTGAGGTTTGCAAACTCTTACATCACCCCTCTCCTCTTCAAATATGTGGGCAGTGGTCTGGGTTTTCCATGGTGTTTTTTGTGGAAAGCTTTTACCAGATCAGGAGTCTTGATATTCTCGCCTGTTCCCAGGAGCACTCTTCAGGACCATAGCCTTCCCAGTCTACATGATACCAGAGTCTACCTTGCCTGATCCTGGCACTGAGGATCTCATGGATGATATACTCACCCTGGTCTTAAAAACATACCAGCGGAGGGTGGGATGGTGTTTGGGAGTGGTGAGGGAATGGTGGGCTTCAGGAGTGATACATGGAAAATTGAGTGTATTTGGAGAGAATGAAGTAATTTCTGTTCAAAGGTAACTGGGTTAATTTGCCAGGAAATTCAATAGCTGCCAAGGGATTGATAACCAAATGTATGAAACAGCCTGTTCTTGTGTAGGTTTTTCATCAAGTGGCATACCTTCTGGCTTACCAGAAGTGTGGACCCCTCCTGTCGTTGATGATCCTTACATGGTTTCTTGGCATCCTCCAGGTGAACTTTTAGGTTATCTTGGGGATGACATGTCGTTGTGTCTAGTCTAGGGCTCCTGGGTTGTGGGAAGGTGTGGGTAGCTCTGGGGAGAACCCATAGTTTGAAACAAAAGGTCTTTGCCACATAGAAACGTGTTCTGCTTTGTACACAAACTTTGTACACAAACCATTGTATTCAAACACTGCCTGAGCTAGAAGCAAGGCCAATCATTCTGGTGGAGGTTTATGAAGCACCAAAAATACTGCTCTCAAATCTCATTGGTTCTCTCTACTTGACTATTTGTCTGAGGATGTTAGGCAGCAAAGAAGCAGGAGTGGGTGCCAGTGCAAAGGATGAAGTGTGCCATCTTTCTGAGGTGGTCCATTACTGACTGAATTGTTGTGAACCCGCTGGACTCAGGCAGTTCACTTCAAAATCTAAGGCAGTGACTGTCTAGGATCCAGGTGGAGTCCTGAGGGATTGCAAAAGACTGAAGTGTTTATTGTGTGACACGTTGGAGTCAGGGCATACATTGCAAGAGGCCACATAGGCCTGCAATGTGGCTTGAATGTGAGGCCACCAGAAGACATGAGAGACTAGGAGCTGAGCTTTAAAGCAGCCAAACTGCCTGGTGGGAGTCATAACATATTTTTAGGGTTAGAGGCCTTGGAGGCCTGGTAGGAAAACATATATATGCCCTAATACATAGATTTCCCCATCTTGGACGTTGTGGGGTTCCTTACTTATGGCTTCCTGCTCATCAGGAGGGTGTTAGGGGGCTTATTCCTTCACCCTCTCACTTCCCTGGTCCTTCTCGCATGAACAGAGAGCAACAATACCCGAAGTCCAAAGGTGCAAACAATTAGATGTTTTTTGGGGTGAACTTCCAGCAAGCATGATTCCAGTTTCCTTCCTTAGTGTCCCCCTTCCCAGCTCTGACACCACAGAGCCTTGCCTGTGTCCCTGTTCCTGTTCCCATCCCCTGTTCCCATTCCCCCTTTAGCAAAACATGATCCCAATTCCCCCATCCCCAGTCCCTGTTCCTATTCCCCCCACCTTCCTGAGTGACTGCAGACTATATAGTAAAACCTGAGTTTTGCTTAGCTATTCCTTAACCAATCATTTTACTGAAATTTAATTAACCTATCCTAACATATTGTAACATGGTTATTTAAACATTTATATTCCACCACCTTCATTGGTTTACACCCAACAAAATTAATTATACAGCAGACAGAAACAATCACAGAATCAGACAGAAACCATGCAAATAAACATACAAAACAATACAGAAGTGAGGATTTCAGAACTACATCTATATAGGCATAAGGGTTTTCCAGCTGTGTCTATTGATAAGTGAGTTCTTGCCAGACAGGATGCTATTTTCTAGGCTCTTCTGTTTCTCTGGAGGTGATAGAAATATCAGGGCAGGATTGTATTCCTAATAGCCCAATAGCACCTTATTTCAATGTGACTACTTTGGAATGTGAGGATGTGACCATATATTTCCCAGCTTATGGCTGACTAACTACATCTTAGCTGAAGGCCTTAGCCTGTCACAATAAGAGAAGGCCATTACACAGACAGTGATCTTCGATTCTTTCTTTTATATCTCTATAACTAGCTAAGTGATAAGAATACACCTAAATTCTTAAAGTATAGGCCTTTGCAGACAGGCCTGAATATCTATATCCTAACAGAGGGATTCCATTGTCCAAAGCTGATCGTATGAGGATGACAGGATCTTGGCAGGGAGACATATCCATTAAGTTATGAGGCTTGAGGATGCGGGCGGTTTTAAGGTTCAAGTCATTTAGGCCAGCGTAATATTTGCCCTTCTGGGACAATGTGTCGGCCTTGTTTTTTTGAATCCTGAATGATGAGAGATTACAAAATCAAAATACAAAAGGAATAATGGCTACTAACATTGTCAATGATTGAGGGTCTTGGCAGATATTCAAAGTTCTTATGATTGGTTTATACCTGGCTGGGATACTGGGCCCCTTTCAGATGGTGGCACCACTCTTTGAAGGCCTTTTTAATTGCCAGGAGATTTTTGTCCAAATTTTCATAATTTTGCTCCACAGGTGTGAGTTTTCTGGAATAGAAGGCTCATGGATGTAGCCATTGTTGAGGACTGTGCAAGTTGGAAGCATCTGCTTCAATGATGAAGACTTGCATGGTATTGGGGTGGATCAATATGGGAACAGTGATAAATGTGAGTATTAACTGCTCAAGACCTGATGGGCCTTTATGGAGCAGGCCAGTGAGAGGAGTGATCCACTCCAAGAATTTCAGGATGAACCGGTGATAAATGTTCATGAACCCCAGGAAACATTATAGTTTATGAACATTCCATGGTACGGCCCACTAAAGACTGTCTTTATCTTATGTGGGTCCATCATGATACTAGTAGGAGACATGATGAACCCTAGGATTCTATGACATTGTGACCTGCTTCATGGCATCCATACTCCACACATAGTCCAAGGCTTCCATCTTTCTTTTTAATAAAGAGGAGTGGTGCCTTGGAAGGCAAAGTGGACTTACGAATAAAGCCCTTGGATAGGTTCTCCTGAAGGTAGGTTCACAATACAGCTAGAAATGGCAAATATATGCTGAGTGCTGGCATCACCAGATGACTTTGCCAGGCCAGCTTCCCTGGCATGCAACTGCTGGGGAACTACTGCGCACTTCATATTTCCTGGGGTCAAGCAGTGCAGAGTTCTGAGAAAAATTCAACTTAGTTCACATCAGCTGATAAGGGGGTTGTGGCAGGCCAGCCATTAAATATCCATAATCAGAGGGAAATGCGGGGAATTGATGGCACCGAACTATAGAATATCTCGATGCTCTTGGATATCAACCTCAAGAAGAACCATTTCCATGTCCACTGGCCCAGAGGATAAGAGGGACCTATCATGAACTTTTATCAGCAGTTCATCAAAGTCAGGAGTCAAGCCTGGGGTATAGCATAAGCCATCGTCAGGGGTAGGGCATAAGATCAGGGATTTGGAGTGAAGCAGGAAAGCAGGAACCAGGAACAGAAGGGGGTTAGAGATGAGGAGGGAAGGAACCAGGAACAGGCAGGAAGGAAGGGCTTAGGAGGAAGGCAGGGAAGCAGGGTCTGTAATAGGAGCCAGCAAGTGAATCACTTAGTTGATTATACAAATTCCCATGCCTCTTTCTGGTTTAAGTAGTGCTTCCCAGCCAATCAGAAGGGCTAGACATCTCCCCTAGTTTAGGAGCATTACGAGTGGGACTTTTTGTGAGCTGGAGCTTGGCTGGCCCTCTTCTCAGCTGCTCTGATAAGCTGGTGGGTGGTGACCACAATCTATGTACTGGCTGGGGGCCCATGGGCCTGGTGTTGCAGCTCGCAATCCCTCACATTATCTATATATGATATTTCTAAAGTGTTTGTCACCATTGTATTTAGGTAGCAAATATAAAACCTATAGACAGGTTTTAAATGACCAAAGCAACTTCAATTGTCCACTTCACCATTATACATTTGGGTTTTTTTTTCTTTCCTCCCATTTTATTTCTGTCTGTCTCTCTCTCTTTCTGCTTCCTCATCACCTACTGGCCATGTGACAGGAAACCATCTAATCAGTGAGAGAAGCTTTTCTCAAAAAAGGAGATGTGCATTATGTTCTGGAAAAGGTGAGACTTGGACTACACTTTCTTATATATATTTTTTATTTGCTTGAGCAAACAGAGGCATCTGATTTCGAATGCAGTCAATATGGCACATTTTGTGTCAGTTTTTCAAAGAGTGATTCAGCTGCTGCACCCACAAAAATGTGCACACACCTGCACAATACCTAACAGAACATTACACAGTTTTTGCAATATCATGCCCATGGATATGCCATCACCTGATCTATGTATGCAAATATCCACTTAATTGAGCAAATGGAGTGGGAGGTTTGTGAGTGCATTGCATCCATGGACATTTTTGCCTGCACTTTCAATACACCCTCTGTTGATAATTTAGTTGTGTATGTTTAAACAGTACAATTTTAAATAACAATCTGCAAGCAGAGAGCAGAGGAGGTAGCGGTCCACTCACAGGCTCCAACTCCACATCTATGGAAAAAAATTAGCAGGTGTTTAGCATCCACCTGCAGCCAGCGGCTCCCGCTCCCTCCAGCGCTTCTCACTTGCTGGCGGCCTCACTGATCAACTCCTCTGCCTCCATCCCAGTGTTTCCCGCCCACTGTGATCAGCTGTTCCCCAGCACTGGGAGGGTGGGGGATGAGTGGGGATGGGGCGTGCTTGGGGGAGGGGCGGAAACAGTCAGGGTGGTGGTGGAGCAGGGGTGGAAAGAGGCAGGGTGGGGCTAGGGACTTGGGGGAAGAGGTGGAGGGAGGGAGGGCTTCAGGTGGTGGGAGGGAGCGAGGAAGTTGGTGCCTATGAGTGCACTGGCATTGCCTGTTAGCTTCCACATCAGCTATGGGTGCAACCAACTAGACAAATACAACAGAAATCTGACCAGCAAAGGAAATACAAAAGGTATGGGAGAGAGATTGTCATACAGCATTCTTTTTCTTTTGCAGGCAATTCTTGAGACTTAAGGCCTTATTGTATAATAATAAAGTACTCATTCTGTCAGTTATTTAGGAGCCAGAAACAGCTTTAGTCAAAAAGCTCTTAAGAAGAGTCACACTAATTATGGGTGTTTAAGATCATGAAAACTCTGCAAAAAGATGTTTGTTAATGAGAGACCCATTATATCCTCTCCCCAGAGTTCACTCATTCTCTTTGCTGTTTTACTGCATTTTGCTGCTGAGGGAACGTGAATCTCACATGGGAACCCTCAAAGAAAAACAGCTTCCATAGGTCTATCCCCTGAGCGCTGTCTGATGTCTTGCGCAGTGTTCAAGGTTTTTTAAAACATTGTTTAAGCATCTGTCAAATCACACTCCCTATATAAACTAAACACTGAAATTATTTTAAAAAGTCACTTTGAATCTGGGAAAAAAAGAAGATGCTAACATGTTGTGTAGCATGGGCACATTAAAGGCAAAATGGTAGACTTCCTGAATAACAAAGACTAAAAGACCAGATTCTCCAGTCTGCTTAGTCCTCCATAAGTGTAAGCAGGACAAAGTGGCCTTAAAGCCTTTGGAAGTGGCCAGCCTAGAGTTCCCTTTAAACAAGGAAATTTTGCATTGGCATAAAGCTGGCAAGGGTAGCACAGCTGCCTCCTGCACCAACTGCTCCCACACCACAGTGCCCGGCCTAAAGAGAGGGAGGATGCAGTGGGGGTGGGACAGTGATCCATTATGTCCAATCCTCCAGTGGCTTAATATCACTGTACAGAAATAACTTGCATTGGAGATGGGCAACTTCAGATTGGGGAGCTACAGCCAACTCCCTGTGGGTCTTATCTCTAATGAAGCCCTACATGTCTAAGTATAGAAAGGCCAGTATAACCAGCCTCACTGCATTCCTTCCCAGCTCCCCAGTGTCAGGGGCCATGTCGGGGGCAGCAGGGAAAAAAAGGGGATGTTCTGGAGAGGAGTTATACAGAAGCCTTGCCATGTGCGGAGCTGACAACAGGAACACTGGTCACCAGCTTCTGGGGGCTGACAGTGGGGCTATCAGCAGCCCGAGGCTCCCACTGTCAGCCCCCAGTGGCTGATAAAATTGCAGGGGAAGCCTAATATTGCAGGATCTGCAATTTCCGCAATATCGCAAATTAAGTAGGGCCTTAAATACCAGATATTTTATCTGTTTTTTATTTATTCCCAGTTTTTAAATTTTATCTTATCATTGTTGTCCCCATGGCCGTAGTTCACCATTCCTGTGCCAGTGGGAGCTGCGGGAAGCTGCAGCCAGCACATCCCTGTTTCTCCAAAAAGCATGTGCAGATTTTTGTAAATGTTGTCAATATAGGGCCCTATGTGCCCTATTCTAAAAGATCTCCAGAAATAGCATATGCATCTATTAATGTTAATCCATTCATAAAAGCCCTACCTGGCTAACTAAGTATTTGAGGGAAATAAAGTAAGAGTAGAGGAATCTGGTCTGAAGATTGTACCAGTCACAATCATTTTAAATGCTTTGCGAAACCAAGAATAAAATAAACCATAAATGATTGGATTACAAGTAGAATTGAAGTATGCCAGCCAGAGGAAGGCATTGTACAAGTCTTCAGGTGTTGAGAAGTTAATAAAAGGATCAGCTATCATAAGAATAAAGAAAGGCAGCCAACAAAAAACAAACACCCCCATAACTATACTTAAAGTTTTAGTTGCTTTGTTCTCTTTTTTTGTGGAGATTTTGTTTTTCATTGCAGAGACACATTTTATTGCACTGGGGATTTTAGCAATTTGTCTTGAATGCTTTCTTGCCACTGTAAATATGTGGACATAGATGCCCATCATCACTGTGCCTGGGAAAAAAAAAGCTATAAGAGAAGCCATCACTCCCCAGAGCTTGTTAAGTATGAAGGCACAGAAACCACAGCAGTCAATGGAAGTCACACATTCTTCAGTGCCAACAATATTCAACTCTGAGAAAACTAAGCCAAAAGCCAATAAGAATGGGACAGACCAGCTAATTAATACAAATAGTACTATCACAGGGATAGTTATTTTGGTGACATAATGCAGTGGGTCACAAACTGCATAGTAACGGTCAACAGAGATAAAACAGAGATGGAAAATAGAGGTGGTGCAGAACATTATATCACAACAAGTATGGATTTTGCAGAAGAGGTCTCCAAAATACCAGCATGACTCTATAGACCTGATCATACTGTAGGGCATAACCATGAAACTAAGCAAAAAGTCGGTAGTTGCCATGGAGCAGATCAGGAAGTTGGTTGGAGAGTGAAGCTGTTTGAAATGAGCGATGGAAATGATCACAAGCATATTTCCACCCATTGTGAGCACTGTTGCTCCCACCATGAAGATGTACATAGCCCAAAGACTGATTGTAGACCTTACATTTCTAGGACATGAATTGTTAACAGAGTCAAAGCAATACTGCACATTCTGTGGACTCCAGAGGTTGGATGAATTCATGATCTGAGATCAACGACAGTAACTTTTTCAAAAGTATTACAATACAGCCAGTCCTGGGGAAAAAGAAAAAATAAACAAAGTGACATTAACAGTAGCAACATCTGCAGACCTGTGTTTCAGATTAGTTGATTAACACCTAACATTAAAAATAATGGGCCTTATTCTACTCTCAGTTTCAAGAACATCAAATCAGAATGATTCCCATTTACTTTAGAGGAGTTATTCTAGACTTACACCAGTATAAGAGATAGCAGAATTTGGCCCAATGCTAACAAAAAAGGAATGGGCTGAATCATTTCCTAAATCATTTTGAATCTTAAGGTGCTCAAAAACATTTAGTAATATTGAATATTTTTGCTATGGATTATACATTCAACACTATTAGCGCTATGATGATAGGTTTGCAAAATGAAAGCCTCAAACACATGACACTCACCAGATTTCCACAGCTCTACCCATCACCTCATAGATCTTTATTCCTGAAGGTACTGACCATACTTTCAGGAGAGACATTTCAGCATCAGAAAACCCAAACTTGTTGATGCTATAAAGATTTTAACATGCAACACTTTGTGGAGCTGGCCACACTGCAAGGTAAAAGAGTGACAAAAACTCAGAGCTCTTCTTCTTTTTAGCATGCTTGCCAATAGGTTACCAAGTGTATACTTGCAGACAAGTTTCTCTTTGTAATATTAATCCACTGAGGTGCATACCCTCAACACATACTTGGCTAGGATTAAGAGAAATATAATAGCATCGTGCTGAGGAGTCATTGAGGTTTGCTAAACAATCTGTGCCTCAAAGCATTAAAGTTTTGAAAAACAGGTTAAACAACACCCAGTTTAGTGAACTGTATTAATCCTTTATTATGGATAATTGTTATTTAAGACTCTGTTTTTATTTAACCAGTATTTAATATTACAAATATACATGTGTAAGAAGAGGAAAAAAAACCATATATGTCACTTTTCAGTCTGCGCACTCTAATCTACATGCTACTCCTTACACCAGCAAACTGCTACACAATTCCTTATGTATACAGCAGAAACTCAGTTAATAAACACCTCAGGAACAGAGGTTGTTCATAACTCTGAAATGTTCGTATCTCAGAACAAAACATTATGATTGTTCTTTCAAAAGTTTACAAATGAATATTGACTTAATACATATTTGAAACTTTACTATGCAGAAGAAAATTGCTGCTTTTAACCTTCTTATTTTAAATGAAACAAGCACAGAAACAGTTTCCTTACCTTGTCAAATCCCTATTTTAAAACTTTCTCTTTATTTTTTTTGAGTTCACATTTAACATAGTACTGTACTGTATATTATTTGCTTTTTTCCCCTCTCTACTACCAAATTGCATACTTATGGTTGGAAATGAGGTGTGTAGTTGACTGGTCAGTTCTTAACTGGTGTTCATAAGTCTGAGGTTCTATTCTAATAGAATAAAAGTGATGGAGTTTGGCCTGAAAAGTTACATCCTATATGCTAATGTGTGCATGCATACGAACATATACATAAATGTATACACATGCTATGTATATGTTGTTAGAGTTTGGGAGTTTAATTTACATTATTTCACAGTAGTAAACTAAGGAATTGTGTTCCTCCAGTAATGCCAACAAGAGTTTCTAGCAATATCATGAACCACAAGACTCAAGTTTTGGGGTTTCCCATGCTACAAGGTCCCCAAATTTAATTAGATACTTAGATTCTGTACACATCTGGGACTCGTTCTTCAATAGAATACAGATTTTAATCAAATCAACTACCCACCTCCGCAAGCCCCATTTCTTCCTCCTTTCAATTCTATAGGTCCATATCCCTTCTCGGGTGTTAGCTATCCCCCCTATTTGTCCCTCACCTATTCCTGTGGTTTCTTTCTTTCTCCCAGCTTGTCAGGTTCATATAAAGCTATTTCTGGACCAAAGAGCACATGAAAGCTTTCTGGCATACTTTTCTAATATCCATTTGAAACGCCATTGTATGATAAGAATATGAATATTTGCCATTACAAACATATTAGAGGTTTACAACGGGTATGCCAGGCTGATATAAAAGTGTAGAGCCATTATATTAGGGTACTTTATCTTTTATAAATAATCCTCTAATATGAATGCACCCAAAAGCCAATTATGCTGTGTTTATGCTTAACTTTGTGTAGTCTTTCTTCTCTCTATTTTTTACACCAAAGATTTAGAAAATATCAGATTTATTTTCAGCTATATCCTTATCCCCTTAAATTAATTGAGAGTTTCAACACTGATTTTGATGGAAGCAATATTGGACCTTATGTCTAATAAATTTTATTCCCAAAAACATATAAGCATGTATATAACTTTACTCCTGCAAGTAGCACCACTGAAATTAATAGGTCTACCCAGAAGTGAATAAGAGTATTTGCAGGAAAGGATCCTATATACGTATATTATACCATATTGTCGTGCTTTAGTACTTTGAAATGATATATGACATTAACATGCATAAGAAATATCATAGTGTGTGTGCTCAGTAAGAGACTGCAATCTCATGGTAAACAACATTTCTAACCCAGCCCTGCAGTCTTCACACTGGTAATTATCAGCTCATTAATACCATTTATTGATGTTTTTATCTGTCATTGACATAGCATAAATTCTTGAAGATGATCCAGCTGTCTTTCTCTAGTCAGTTTCTAAATGATCTTGCCAAACTTTTTCAGATTCAATTGATTTCTTTATTCTACATAGTGGTTCAAATTATTTTTATCATACAGAGACAAACATGTCCTCTGAAAGAATCATTAGAAAACTCTGTCATACAGTCATTCCACTATTGAGACTGGAAAATCAAAACAAATTGCAATTCTTCTAGTACTTTACAAAATGCAGCTGAGTATATCATTACATTGGAGTAGAAGTTGTTTTACCTGATCTCTCTCTGTATTTCATCTCTTCACTGAAAACATTTTTGGCTGTGACTTTTGCTTTTGTTTTTAGTCTTTAATTTCAGATAGAAAATCTTCTGATTCAAACAATTAATAGTTTTACAGCTTACCTGTAAAGTGTGTATAAATCTGATTTTTCTTATTAAATTTCAAAGCTCATTTGCTTATTTTTTTTCTCCATATGACTCCTTTGTGGCAATGCTCAATAAAAATGGATTTGGTTTTTTTCCTCTTTTCTTAGATTAACTGGGTTGCTGCTAGTATATATACAGCACAGAAGACCTGGAGCTGTCTCTGAGGAGTTCACAAGTCTCCAATCATGTATTTGCTTTGGAAGAGTTACAGAGATTTACTGTAGAGAGTTAAATCTCTGTAACTCTTCATTCTGCTGCTGCAGCAGAAAAAAATTATGCACAAACATCCAAGTGAGGATATTATTTGATTTGGTTTACAGCCATCTTGGAAATGGGAGGATGAACTTTACCTCTACTTCAATATGTTAAATATAAAGACATGGAAGGTCTTTTACCTTAGAAAGTTTCTAGGACGGGGGCTGTCATTTACTCTGCTGAGTAGGGCTGTTGAAAATGTTCTGTCAAAACTGTTTTTCATTGGAAAACTGGGTTTTTGGCTAAACACACACACACACACACACACACATATTGCAATAAGTGTCTGTTTTCAATGGAAATTTCCAATTTCTCATCCAAAAACTGAATGGGCACAAACCAAAATATTTCATCCCAAACCCAAAATATTTCAGGTCTGAAATGCTGCCACAGGGTCTCATGGGAATTGTAATTAGAGTGCCTGACACTCCAATTCTCCTCTCTCCACACTCCATTCCAATTTCCACCGCCAGACTTCATCTCTCATAATGCACCATGGCCATGGAACTCTCATGCTATATAACCTCCACTCAGCCAGAGGGGAGACTGTGGTACACACATCACAGAAGATGTAGTCTAACGAGGGAGCGCAGCCTATAGAGGAGAATGGGGCCTGAGGCACTTGAACTAGAGCGCCCAGGAGGCATTAAAGTAGCAAAGAACCCAAACATCTTTCAACCAAAATGAATGATTTTTCATTTTCATTGATATTTTCCATGGGGGTAAACCCTTATTGTCTAGTGTTGATGGGACCCTAACCTGTCTGAGAGGTCTCTATGTTCTATTGCAATATAGATGTTAAATTATAATAATTAAGTCTCAATTAAATTTTAAAAAAATTCTGCAGACTTAAAATTTTTACCAGTTTTCATATCAACAATGTGTTTATATACAACTAAATAAACAATTGAAAACAAGTAGAAAAAATACTTAAGTCATTACTTAGTTGCTCATTTATTTTTGTAAAAGAGATTTTACTATATTTAACAGATTTTTAGAAAAATTTCTGGTAAGTACATTCAGAGCAGTCTACTGATAATATTAGAGCTTTAAAAGTTTACCAACTCTATAAAACAAAAGGCTTTTACAATTTAGATGCAGTTATGATTGTTCTGGAAGGTAAATGACAAGGCTGTATTGTCAAGTTAGGGGTCTGTCAGATCTAACTGCTTTGAGAAAAATGAAGATTGAGTTGAATAATGGCAGCTAACTGAATGTTCCAGTAACCATTATGAGAACTGTTTTGATGATTTGTAGTTCAATATTTCCTAGACTTTTTCTGTTGTTGTCTTTCAGGATTTTGGCTCAGATTTTCAAAGATGCCTAAATAAAATTAGATGAATTGGGCATCCCAACACTGTAGGTTGCTTTGAAAACCTCACCCTTTCATTGGGCAGAAATAATCTGTGTCAGTAACATTTCCCAGAGTTTTTATTTCTTATCGTTGTCTCAGTAGTTCTTGTAATTTCTTACCACTTTAATACAAAAAGAAAGGGTCTCCTCCTGGGAGCCATGTTTATGGTTGTGAGCTATGTTCGCATACAGTGTTAGCTAAAAGCTCTGGTCATTCCTGGTACAAGTCTGTGGTAGATGTCTTAGAACCAAAGATATTGAGAGTTAAAACTAGTTTCACTGCCTTCCTGAACCAGCAGTAGCACATACAACAAGGGACTGCAAACTGAATTAAAGTAAGCAAACCAGATAAGAACTGGTGGGGTAATGAAATCTAGAATACAGTCCAGCATGGTGTCTATAGTAAAGGGCAACCTGCACAGGAGGTATATTCCTACAGCTGTACCAAGTGTTTTAGCTGCCTTTCTTTCCCTCTTTGATGCTCCTAAGTGTAGCCTAGATCCAGCACTCTTGTTCATGCGACTTATCTGTCTAGCTTGTCTGTTTGCCACAATAAATATTTTCACATACAAAGTTATCATTATGAGGCAGGGGAAGAAGAAGAGAATTTGTTGAACAGCAGCCGACATCTACCAACACAGGGTATGTCTTGTAATGGCCCAAGCCTTCCTCAGTTGCATTGGTATAAAGCAAGAAAAAAGTATAAACCATGGGGAACCTCCATCCTATCACTATATAAACACAAGCCAATCTTATGGTAAATTTAGTGGGGTAGAGCAAAGGATCACAGATAGCATAGTGACGATCAATGGAAATATAGAGGTCAAACAAAAGACAGTGTCCAGAAAGGTATGCAGCCTACAAAAGTCATCTCCAAAATACCAGCAGCTCTGTTAACCCCAGGAGGAGATCTGCAATGGCCTGGGAGTGTAGTAAGAAGTTGGTGGGGGTATGTAGGGTTTTGAAGTGGGAGACTGCAATCACCATCATCAGATTCCCCATGTAGATGGCCAGCTGGACGCGAAAGGGGTGAAGCGTTCATAGCACAATGGAGTGGACACCACTTCATTAGCACCGAGCTTCTGGACAGAGCTCATTTCTTCCTTACCAGCTGGCAACACCTTCTCCAGCTCTTCCACACTCCCAATAAACGACTCTGCTTTCAACAGGGATGTGACACTCTCCACCTCATATTCACCAATGTAATATGATTATGATATAATTATGTGGCATCTTGTACTAAGTATGCCTTATAAGGTATCACTCTAAAATTCTTGATCCGTTGAACATTAACAACCTGTTGGATTGTATGTTTTATCATTGTATGTGAAGTTTTAAAGTTTTGCTCTGTATTTGTCACTGAAAGATGTTGTGAAGTTTAAAACACCCTCAGCTAGCCTTTGAGGTACAACAATGAAGAAGCTAGACAGTGCTAATGGTCCATCAGGAAAGGCCGGGGGCCCATGGAAAAGGTTTATCTCACCTGGGAGCATTTCAGCCAGCCTATGAGTAATGGCTGTTATGACTCAGCATGATATGCAAGGGCATGTGACCAGACCACATGACACTAAACTCCAGTTTGGTACTCGTATTTTTCCACAAACTGCCTGGGAAATTAGCTCAAAACAAAGGGTTCCCACCATATGGAGAGACTATATAACATTGAGAGTGACATCATGATTTGTCTTCATTCTCCCCACAACTTAACACCTGAAAGAACCTCTGGAAGACAAAGGACTTGGAATGGGGGAGGGGAACTCACACTGCACAGCAATTGCAGCCTGTGCCTTAAGAATCTGCAAGCCTGCTTGTATCATCCGTCAGGGTGAAATATTGCTAATTCAAACCACAGTTGCCAACTTTCACGTGGTAAATAAGCACCCGACTTTCACAATAAACCAAAAATCAAGCTAATCCCATTTCAAAACAAGCCAATCCCTAAGAACCCCAACACTCTATGTGACTAGATCCCCCTTGCATGCAAACTGGGACTGTTCTGGGCCCGCTGTGCACCCCTGACTCTCTTCCCACTTTGCCCTTGCTAACCCCGCCATGCCCCTGCTTGCTGGGAGCCGATCAAAAAAGAGAAGCAACAAGCTACAAGCCAAAAACTAGCCAACAAGCAACTAACACACCAATGAAGCTAAAAACAAGCCAAATATCTGTTGGTTTTTTCCCACAGGTTTGGCATGTCTAATTCAAATCCTATCTACTACATTAGGCTTAGTTTGCGGCTTTGTTTTTTTGGTAGGTAATCTGCTTTGATCTGTTTGCTATCACTTACAATCACTTAAAATCTATCTTTCTGTAGTTAAAAAAAAGGATCTACCCATTAGTAGATCCTCCTCAGGATGTCTCTGTCTGAACCACATGCTCCTCCACACCTGTTGGCTTTCCCACAACCTTTAGTTTAAAAACTGCTATACGACCTTTTTAAATTTAAGTGCCAGCAATCTGGTTCCATTTTGGTTTAGGTGGAGCCCATCCTTCCTGTATAGGATCCCCCTTTCCCAAAAGTTTCCTCAGTTCCTAATAAATCTAAACCCCTCCTCCCTACACCATCGTCTCATCCAAGCATTGAGACCGTGCAGTTCTGCCTATCTAACTGGCCCTGCGCATGGAACTGGAAGCATTTCAGAGAATGCTACCATGAAGATCCTAGACTTTAATCTCTTACCTAGCAGCCTACATTTGGCCTCCAGGACCTCTCTCCTATCCTTCCCTATGTCATTGATACCTATATGTACCATGACCACCGGCTCCTCCCCAGCACTACACATAATCCTATCTAGATGTCTCAAGAGATCTGCAACCTTCGCACCAGGCAGGCAAGTCACCATGTGGTTCTCCCGGTCATCACAAACCCAGCTATCTATGTTTCTAATGCTCGAATCGCCCATTACTAATACCTGCCTCTTCCTAATAACTGGAGTTCACTCCCCCAGAGAGGTATCCTCAGTGCGAGACGATACCACAACATCATCTGGAAGGAGGGCCCCAACTATGGGATTGTTTCCTCTGCTCCAGTTGGATGTTCTCCTTCCATGAGGCTTTCATCCTCCTCAACAGCACAGAGGCTGTCAGACCAGAGTTGGGACCATTCAACTGTGTCCCTGAAAATCCCATCTATATACCTCTCTCTCTCTCCCTTAGTTCCTTCAGCTCAGCTACCCTAGTCTCCAAAGCCTGTATATGGTCTCTGAGAGCCAGGAGCTCCTTGCACCGAATGCACACATACGCCACCCGCCCATAGGGCAGGTAATCATACATGCTGCATTGGGGGCAATAAACTGGGTGGCCCTCACTCTGTTGCTGGACTTCTGCCTGCATTCTCTTTTTACTCCCGCAGTTGCTCCTTTGTTGTTATTGTAATCAATGCCTTAAATAATCCAGATGGAGAGATGAGTCCTTCAGATGAATAATATGCCTGAGGGAATACCCAAAGCATTATTTGTACAATAGAACATCACTTATTTTAAAGAACAATGAGTCTTAAAAACACACATGCTCACTTGCCCATAAAATCTATAGACCTCTTTAAGAGGATGCCTATGAACCTCTTTGCCTGTGGCTTTCACTTGGAAGGGTATTAATAGCTCACGACCATGTCTTCTTGTAACATCCCTCCATCCCCACTCATTCCTGCAGATTCCAGCCCTCCTTTGACTTTTCCTTCCACCATGTGCTAATAGGGTCCCAAAAACCAAGCAACAAATCACAACACCCCAGGATCTTCCATATTTCCCTGTGAGATCCTGACCTGGCCTCAATCCCACAATGAGTTCCTGACAAACAGGCTCCCAATGTCCATTCCTTTTACCCCAAAATCCAAGCAACAAATCACAATGCATTAGGATCTTCCATATTTCCCAGTGAGAGCATGCCTTGCCCTCAAACTCACAAGTTCCTGGCAAATTGAGATTTTCTCATCACCCAGAAAAGGTGATTATTATAACCTTCCCTCCCCATAGACATTCTGACAGTCTCTTGGTTTTCTCTGACTCAGAGTAAGTTCCCAGTACCACAATATAGCCTGGTTTAATGTGACCCTGGACAATCCCTCCAAGACTATCCAGATATGTGCTCCAGGCTCCCCACAACATAGCTGTGAATTTTAAAACAGGGTCCTGGCTCCCAGACTAAACCCTTCATATCCACAAATCTCTCCCTCCTCCACTTCATGACAAATTCATGGCTCCATGACTACCCACAAATCTGTCACAGACTCCCGAAAATACCCTTTCTCACCTGGACTCTCCTCACAATATCTGTTTCCTTGGCCTGTAGCTTTAGGTTCTTTATGAGCTCCCTAAACAAGATCTTTGCCCTTTACCACTCTTCCTCCTTACTTCTGGTCACCTCATTAATGCGCCTTCAATTGCATATGGCGTTTCTTCACCAGAACCCATCTCCCACTCCCTTGATGTTCCCTTGCCTCTCATTCCCTCTGCTCCTGCCAAGTGTTTTCCAAATGCACTGTGTGCCAGAGCCAAAAAAAAAAAAAAAAAAAAGATGGGAAAAGAGGTGCGGAGGTACCACAGAGAGATTGCTATAGCAAAGGTGAGAGGCACATCTTTGTTGTGGATCTTTAAGAGGGGATTACACTGAAGTTGGAGCCTGTTGTTTCTAAACTGATATACCCATTCCAATGCAGAAACCAAAAAGTAATGATAGGTCATCTACCCTAAGGAGAGAAAAAGTTCCAAAAAGCCTTCTTCATAAAGACTTTAAGGCTAAGGCCTTGGACAATTTTTCCAATGGCATTTAAAGTTTTCCAGTTGTGTTTTTGCAACATTATGAAAGTGTCTGTTCTGTATAAAAAATTCACTGAAAAAAATGGAGTCGGAGTCAGGAGTCAAGCCAGGAGTCGAAGCTGGAGTTAGTGTCAGGGGTAAGATGTAGAAGCAGGGATGTGGAGTGAGGCAGATGGGAGAGTGGGATAAGGGGGACAGGCAGGAAGATGGGGTTTAGGAATAAGGAAGTAGATAGAGTCTATAGTATCAGTCATCTAGGAATTCACCTGCTTACTCAGACAACTTCCTGTGCCTCTTTATGGTTCAAGTAGTGCAAACCAGCCAATCAGTGGGACAGGATGACTCCACTAATCATGAGCTTTGTGGACAAGGCCTTTGTGAGCTAGAGCTTGGCTGGACCTCCTCTCCACTGGTTCAACTGAGCGGCTTGGGGGCGGCGGGCACAGTCTGAGCCCTGGTGTTTGAGGCTTGTAATCTCTTACATCACCCCCTCCTCTTCATATACGTGGGTAATGGTTTGGGTTTTCCATGTGGAGGGTGTGATGGTGGTTGGGAGTAGTGAGGGAATGTGGGACTTCAGGAGTGCTATATGGAAAACTGGGTGTATATGGAGAGAATGAAGTAATTCATGTTCAAAGATAATTGGGTTAATTTGCCAGGAAACTTGATAGTTGCCAAGGAACTCATAGCCCAATTTATGAAACGGCCTGTTCTTGTGTAGGTTTTTCATCAAGTGCCATACCTTCTGGCTTACCAAGAGGGAGGGCGTCTTCTATCGTTGATAATCCACACATTGTTTGTAGCTGTTCTTGGCATTCCCCAGGGGAACTTTTAGGTTATCTTGGGTCTGACATGTTTGGTGTGTCAAATCCAGGGCTGCTGGGTTGTGGGAAGGTGTGGGTTGCTCTGGGTGGGGGAAAAAGTTTGGGGGAAAAAAGTTCTTGTCTCATAGTAGTCTGTTCTACTTTGTACACAAACTTTATATACAAACCATTGTACACAAACTCTGCCTGATGTTACCTATGAGCTCTGTGTTCTTGGGGAACCAGAGTGCAGCGTCCAGCCTGTCTGACTCACAAAAGACTCCCCCTGCCCCAGCCTCTGCTTGAGCAAAGCCAATCAGAAGAAAGACTTACAAAAAGCAATGAAAAGGCGGTGAAAGATACACCTAAACCCCTCCAAACAAGGGTGACAGGATTAAGGAAACTCCCCTAGCCTCATTTGCATTGAAGCTGGGACAGGGAGGCATCTCTATTAGCATACAGACTGGACAGCAAGAACTGCATGGAACTCTGGGACCAGAAAAGCAGGGAAGCACTGCATGATGGGGGGGGATCTCTGCTCCAGATGTTAATGAACCTGCCTGCACACACCCAACTCAGTGGTTATCAGACCAATTCTAGTAATAAATCCTTTATTGGTATCCAAAATACTGAAGCTGCCTAAATGCACTGTGAGTTTCCTTGAAGGAACACCGCCCATAGCCAGGAATGAGCAGTTCCTATTGTCTAGCCTGAACAAAACAACTTTGATATATGCCTTTGAGCCATTTGTTTACCCATAAACAAATCTAGTGTTCTCCCTTGAACCATTGTTCTTTCCCTACAAAACCCCCTACCCACGCTCAAGTAAGTGCTCTGATGCCTGGATCCAAAATCTGCTTCAGTTCCATTTGGACTTTATCTTTTCCTGACTGATCATGCTGGGGGCTCTGTCTGTCTCCAACACTCTGGATGCTCAGCTACCACCACCACCACCTGGAACCCCCGATCGATTCAAGCTTCATGGACTGGCAATAAATAACTTTCATGGTTAAGCTGGTTGCTTCTCGTTCTCTCTCGTGAGTGTTTTTTGGCTTCCTCATTCACTCTGCAGCAACACTCCTCGTGCCTAAGCTAAAGATCCCTACAGCGCCCAAATATCCTGTGGGGTTTTCTCATCAAATGGGTTACTACCAGAACAATTGTGACGTGACAGAGGGGATAGGGACATGCTGAACTTGGGCTATATAAATGTGGCAGATTGAAAGTGCTGCTCGACCCAGCCTGCTCACGCGTGTTCTATTCCAGTGCGGTGCCCATGGCATATGAGGGTAAAGCTTGGAGGTGCTGTTCGACCCAGCCTGCTGAATGCAAGGGCATATGAGGGTGACAGCTTGGAAGTGCTGCTCAACCCAGCCTACTGAGTCCAGGGACATATAATGGGTTAGCTTGGGAGTGGTATAGAGCTTTTAGTGGCAAAGTTATATCAACCAAGTGTCAGTGTAGATACCACACGGAGTCTATACCACCCCGAGGAGCTCACTCTCCCCGCTCCCCACCTGGTCCCAGGAGGCACTCACTGCCCACTCCCACCCCTCATCGGCCTGGCAGGAACACAGTCTTTCCCTCACCCCAGCAGGAGCTCGCTCTCCCCTCCCCTGCCACCTCTGCCCCAGCCCCAGCCCTGGCAGGAGCTCCCTCTTCCCTCCCCCATGCCCTGGCACTGGCAGGAACTCACTCTAACTTCCCTCCCCACCCCGCCCTGGGTAGGACCTCGCTCTTCCCTCCACCCTGACAGAAGTTTGCTCTTCCCTACCTCTGCAGCCCCAGGGCGGGAGAAGTTATGTGTGCCCAATGATTACGGTATGTGTGTGTGTGTGTGCCCCTGCTTGCCCCAGTCTTGTGCACACCCCTGTCAGGATGGGCGTTGTGCAATACCTCCTGGAGGCCATTTACAGTGACATAACCAAGTGCGGTGTCTACACTCACAATTTGTCGATATAACTTTGCCACAAAAAGCTCTACACCACACGTTGTGGTGGTTTTACTTTGTCAGCAAGGAAGCAGGAAAGTTTTATCAGCAGAAGGAGCATTGTAGTATGTACATCTCCACTGTTTTGTCAATGAAACCTGACTTTTGTCGACAAAACTGTGTAGTGCAGACAAGGCCTAATAACCATCTGTGGCCTATCTAGGAGTCTTTCATCATCCTCTGCAACACTGAGTAGGGATTATCTATTAGGATGAAGTGGGCATATATCCCATGCAATCAGTTTCCCATAATTTCAGGATTTTCATTGCTGGATTTTAGTCCTTTTTTTTTGCCATCTCCATTATCGTCTCAATATGCAAGGAATTCATTCCAATCCACATGTACCAGTAACTCCATCAGAATACTCCCCCTATCTTATATATATCTTGTGTGTGATTGAACGAACAGCAGCTTTTGATTTCCAGTGCAGTCAGTATAGACCATTTTGTGTCAGTTTTTCAAAAAGTCACTCAGCTGTTGTACCCACAGAAATGTGCACACATCTGCAAAATACCTAAGAGAACATTACACAGTTTTTGTGATATGCCCGTGGATATGCCATCACCTGATCTATGTATGCAAATACCCACTTAATTGAGCAAATGGGGGTGAGGGGTTGCGAGTGCATTGCATCCATGGGCATTTTTCCTGCACTTTCAATACTTTCCTCTGCTGATGATTTAGTCATGTAGTTTAAATAGTACAATGTCAAAAAACAATCTCCAAACAAGGAGTGGAGGAGCTAGCAGGGCACTCGCATTGCTTGTTCGCTGCCACATCAGCTGTGGATGCAACCAGCTGGACGAACACTGCAGAAATCTGACCAGCAGAGGAAATACAAAAGATATGGGAGAGAGATTGTCATGCTGAGTTCTCTCTTTTTTTTTCCAGGCAATTCCTGGGACTTGCGGCCTTTGTATAATAATGTGAAACAGCTTTAGTTGAAAAGTTCTCTTAAGAAGAGTCACATTAATTATGGGCATTTAAGATTATGAATACTCTGCAAAAAGACTGTTAATGAGACATCCCTTATAGCCTCTCACTGATTCCCTTTGCTGTTTTGCTGCTGTTTGCTGCTGAGAGAACATGAATCTCACATGGGAACTCTCAAATAAAAACAGCTTCCATAGGTCTCTCCCCTGAGCTTTGTCTGATGTCCTGCTCTGTGTTCAGGGTTTTTATAACATTGTTTAAGCACCTGTCAAATCACACTCCATATTAAAACTAAACACTGAATTTATGTTAAAAAGTCACTTTGAATCTGGGAAAAAAGAAGCCACAACCATGCTGTGTGGCATGGCACATTAAGGGCAAAATGGTAGAGTTCCTGAATAACAAGGACTCAAAGACCAGGGTCTCCAGTCTGCTTTGTCCTCCAGAAGCGTAAGCAGGACAAAGTGGCGTTAAAGCCTTTGGAGGTGGCCAGCCTAGAGTTCCCTTTAAACAAGGAAATTTTGCATTGGCATAAAGCTGGCAAGGGTAGCACAGCTGCCTCCTGCATCAACTGCTCCCACCTCACAGTGCCTGGCCTAAAGAGAGGGAGGATGCAGTGCGGGTGGGACAGTGATTGATTATGTCCAATCCTCCAGTGGCTTAATATCACTGTACAGAAAAAACTTGCATTGGAGATGGGCAACTTCAGATTGGGGAGCTACAGCCAACTCCCTGTGGTTCTTATCTCTAATGAAGCCCTACATGTCTAACTATACAAAGGCCAGTATAACCAGCCTCACTGCATTCCTTCCCAGCTCCCCAGGGTCTGGGCACATGTCGGGGAAAGCTGGGAGAAGAAGGGGATGTTTTGGAGGGGGTCTGTATCATGGGACCATTCTAGCTGGCTGTTCTGGCTTACCCCTGTGCAGTCCTGGCTTAGAAAGGTGGGTGACAGCCATCGTTGCTTTACCCCATAAGCCGCGTCAAGCTGATGATTATACCCCAAATGTTTCTTTAGTGCATTTAAACAAGGTTTCAGTGTTGATTGTTGTCCCTGCCAGGTAAGTATATGGGATCTTGGGGAACAATTACCACACGGGTGGGGTGCAAAATAAACTTTATTAAGAAAATACAAAAAACAGGGAAAATTCAATAGTGAGGGGTATGGGTTGTTAAGGTAGACAATTGGGTAGGGGTTTCTTTTTTGGTAAACAGTAAGGGGGTTTCAATAGTGAGGTACAACACAGTAGGATACAATACAGTGGGTAATCAGTTAACACTGAGGTATGAATGTAACAGATAGCTAGCGATTTCTATGTAAAAAGGTGTGTCACAGCAGCATATAACCAACTAACAGTTATGGATAAAATGTGTTAAATAACAAACAATTCCAGGTAAAAATGTGTCACAGTGGTGTAAATGTAGAATGTGAGGGGTACCAGAAAGGAAGAAAGTAACCAATGGGGTTTTATGCTAGAGATTTAAACTTAGTGAGACAGAGCAAACAGGTTGCAAGCTTAAGCAGCAGAGAGAGTGTAACAAGGTAGAAAGACACAGAGAAGCTGGGGTGTGTGTGTTTGCAGTGGGAAGACAGACAATTACAATTATACAGAACACAGCAAAATCTTATCTATGAGCTAACTTAACCAAGACTACACAAATTAAAACACAATGCAACAATTCTCTAAGCCTAACTTACAAAGTATAATGCTAAACTTAACTTAATGGGTGCACCTTATGCTAAGGATAGTTCCAGAGGGCTGAGTGGTGTGTGTCCAGGACACAGCTCCAAAGGGCGGGGGGGTGACTGCAGCAGTGGATAGAGCTGAAAACAGTCCAAGGCAAAGCCCACAGGAGCAGAACTTAGCAGCAGCACAAACTTATTTTCAGTGGCAGAGTGCCACGGGGTTTAAGAGAGAGGTTTTAAAACGCAGACCAAGGTTTAGCTTGAGTCTGTGTGCTGGGGAGACAGAGCCAGCAGCCAGGATAGGGGGGTGGGTAACAGAGGTTTTAGGACACAGACCAAGGTTTAGCTTGAGTCTGTGTGCTGGGGAGACAGAGCCAGCAGCCAGGATAGGGGGCAGGGTGTAACAGAGGTTTTAGGACACAGACCAAGGTTTAGCTTGAGTCTGTGTGCTGGGGAGACAGAGCCAGCAGCTAAAATAATAAAATAAAAGTATAGAAAGTTTCACAGAGGGATTCTTACCATCCCACAAGGCAGCAACAGAGGCAGAAACAGCAAGCACATCAGAAGGCTCGGTACAATCTTGATAATCAGGAGATCTCTCAGGCAGCAATTCGTTCTTCGTGGGGGGGGTTTCAAAAACGGGGGTACGCTCAAAAATAAAATGAGAGCGGAGAAAGGACCCCCAGAACCCGTGGTTGATCAGACCAGGCAGCAATGCAAGAACCTTTCTGAAGTCTGTTCAAAAAATGTCTGTTTATAAAGGCAAACCCTGGCAGCTTCCCACCAGTAACTCTGATTGGCTCCCCCTCTTACAGGTAGAAGAGAAGGCAGAGGAAAAAAAAACTGCAGGCAGCCACCAAGACATGTTTGGACTAGTCCTGAGCCCAGAGGTATGACTCATGCCCAGGATCTTAAAAACACAATAGTCTTGCAGCTCTGGATAGAGCCTACCCTACACCAAGCCCAGGTTTTAACAAGGTGATAACAGGACTAACCCTTTGAACAGGGCAGTGGTCCCACCTAGCACAAGTGGCCATCCCTTTGAGAAGGGCAATGGCTTTTGTTAAACAACTTAAGGGGGCCCTCCCTTTGAGAAGGGCAGGGGCCCTGGTAAACAACTTAACAGCCAGGGAGGGGCGGCCACAGAGGAGAAGAAGAACAAAATGGAGTAAGGGGACAGCTTTAAGAAACAAAATGGAGCTGTAACAGACAATTGTATGTTCATTGCCATTTTCAGAAAATCGGGAAGTACAACTCTTTTCACATAAACTCTTGAACGAGCCATCAGATGTTAGCAGTTTTAGCAAACTGGGCTGGGTTTGAAATGTGAGGCACTTCATGGCTCATTACCAAGCCTTTCAGATATCTCCATTTCCTTCCATTGCTGACAATGTCAGCACTGGCACTTGAATAGATTGGTGATTTCTGGCCACATAGAATGGTGAATATGAAAGCACTTTTTGTAAATAATGTTGTTAGATTTGCAGAATAGTTTTGAACTGAGAGAAGCCTACTCTGGCTCCTACTGGCTCAGCTAAGAGAGGATCCCATACTCACATAATAGAGAAGCTGCTTTTGAACTAGTATTCATGTTTGATTCCCAGATCCAGTAATGTGCATGATTCAAAAATAGTGAGTCCAGTCACCAGAAAGGGGAACCCAGTCTCAGGTTAAGACTTCGCTAGTGTCTATCCACCCTCTAACAGACACAACAAATACCATCGCAGATATATGCTGGTGGGCAAATATGTAGACGTATAGTAATATAAGGAAGGCCCTACTTGAATTGTGGGATAATTGTCAAATAATCGTGGCTGAGTCACAAACAAGACGTGGAAAATCTTGAAAAAGTAACAATGGACCTTTATTAATTGTGGAAATTTAGAAAAGCCAGAGAAGACCTATTTGTGTAAGAAAATATTTCCAGAACAATATAAACCCTAAAGTATATTATGCCGGCTAATTGTTTTGATAACCAGACATTTTGTGGCAACTATTAATGCAAGGGGCTGACAGTGGGTGTCCCGGCCACCAGACACTGGGGCTGAGAGCAGGAGCCCAAGCTGTTAACCGCCCAGGGCTGATCTGCAATTTCTGCAATATCGCAAATTAAGTAAGGCCTTAAATATAAGACATGTTATCAGTTACTTTATGTATTCCCATATTTTAAACTTTATCTTATCATTGTTGTTTCATAAGCAGTATAAAATTAGTATGGCAAATATGAACTAGCATTAGCCCTTCAACACAAGAGGTCTTCTTGGTCCCTCTGGCAGGAGCCAGCATAAACAAGTGGAGTTTGGATCCGACTGTAAAAGAGAACAAACTTAGGCACCACTATCCGCCTCCTCAGAAATGCCCCACTCCATAAGACCAATGTTCCAGTTAGCCCAGAATTCAGTCTTCTGACAGTGGTCAATGCCTGGGGCTTCAGAGAGAATGAACAGAACAGGCAATATCAAGTGGTCCATCCCCTGTTGTCCAATCCCAGCTTCTGGCAAACAGAGGCTAGGGATACTCAGAGCATAATCTTGCATCCCTGCCCATCCTGGCTAATAGCCATTGATGGACCTATCCCCCCCAGGAACTTATCTAGTTCTTTTTTGAACCCAGTCATACTTTTGGCCTTTCACAACATCCCCTGGCATCCTTCAAACTCCCACATGTTAGTCAGGACTGCTAAGGTTCTCAGCTGACCTCAGCTACTTTGGTAATGCATGGAGGTGATTTCTCAAGTGCAGCAGCTACACCCAAAACAAACACTGACTTTATGAACATTCAGAACACTTTACTGCTAGAGACTTAATAACTCATTGACTGGTGTATATGAGACTGGCTTAGGTAGATTGTATATAGATAAAGACCAGTTATTCAGCCAGAGAAAACATTTTGGGCTGAGTTGTGTTACCCTTATTCATGCTGAGAATTAAGAGATACACTCTCAGTTGGAGTAAGGCTAGCTTTATCGGGCCCACAACAATGGGGAGTCCATTTTCAAATATGGGTAACTAGATAAATTAATACTTAAATCCTGCACTTGGAATCTCAAACTGGTACTTGCACAGAAATGACATTGTAGGGTAGTTGCCAAAATGATCAGTGTATATACAGGAATAAAGCTGGATAAAATGTACTGTCTAGTTTGTCAGACTGTTCTCTCACTTCCTATCATCCAGACAGACAGCTCACTAAGATAGCATGCTAATCCTTAAACAATACCTATAGAGACACGCTACAAATGAGTTACTCCAAAAGCAAGTGCAGATTCTTGTAAATATTGTCAACATAGAGGGCCCTATGTGAACTGTTCTAAAAGATCTCCAGAAACAGCATAGGCATCTATTAATGCTAATCTATTCATAAAAGCCCAACTTGGTTAATTAAGTATATGTGGGAAACAAAGTAAGAGTAGAGGAATCTGGTCTGAAGATCTTACCAGTCACAATCATTTTAAATGCTTTGCGAAACCAAGAATAAAATAAACCATAAATGATTGGATTACAAGTAGAATTGCAGTATCCCAGCCAGAGGAAGGCATTGTACAAGTCTTCAGGTGTTGAGAAGTTAATAAAAGGATCAGCTATTGTAAGAATAAAGAAAGGCAGCCAACAAAAAACAAACACCCCCATAACTATACTTAAAGTTTTAGTTGCTTTGTTCTCTTTTTTTGTGGAGATTTTGTTTTTCATTGCAGAGACACATTTTATTACACTAGGGATTTTAGCAATTTGTCTTGAATGCTTTCTTGCCACTGTAAATATGTGGACATAGATACCCACCATCACTGTGCCTGGGAAAAAGAAGGTTATAAGAGAAGCCATCACTCCCCAGAACTTATTAAATATCAGTGCACAGAAACCACAGCAGTTAATGGAAGCAACATATACTTCAATGCCATCAGTATTCAGCTGTGAAAAGACTAGGCTAAAGGCAAATAAGAATGGGACAGACCAGCTAATTAATAAAAATAGCACTATCACAGGGATAGTTATTTTGGTGACATAATGCAGTGGGTCACAAACTGCATAGTAACGGTCAACAGAGATAAAACACAGATGGAAAATAGAGGTGGTGCAGAGCATTATATCACAACAAGTATGGATTTTGCAGAAGAGGTCTCCAAAATACCAGCATGAGTCTATAGACCTGATCATACTGTAGGGCATAACCATGAAACTAAGCAAAAAGTCGGTAGTTGCCATGGAGCAGATCAGGAAGTTGGTTGGAGAGTGAAGCTGTTTGAAATGAGCGATGGAAATGATCACAAGCATATTTCCACCCATTGTGAGCACTATTGCTCCCACCATGAAGATGTACATAGCCCAAAGACTGATTGTAGACCTTACATTTCTAGGACATGAATTGTTAACAGAGTCAAAGCAATACTGCACATTCCGTGGACTCCAGAGGTTGGATGAATTCATGATCTGAGATCAACAACAGTAACTTTTTCTAAAGTATTACATTACAGCCAGTCCTGGGGAAAAATTAAAAATAAACAAAGTGACATTAACAGTAGCAACATCTGCGCCTGTGTTTCAGATTAGTTAATTAACATCTAACATTAAAAATAATAGGCCTAATTCTACTCTCAATTGCAATTAGATCAATTCAGAACAATCCTCATTTAGTTTAGAGGAGTTACTCCAAACTTACACCACTATAAGAGAGAGCAGAATTTGTCCCAATGATTGAAAAAAAGAAAAAATGGGCTGGACCGTTTTCTAAATACTTTTGAATCATAAGGTGCTCAAAAATTCTAAGTAATATTGGATATTTTTGCTATGGAGTTTACATTCAACACTATAAGCACCTTGATAGGAGGTTCATGGCTAGAATTGAGGATTTGTAATCAAGAAGCAAGGTTGTTATTGGAGTACATGCAATGTATTGGGCCAACTCATGAGGAATTGTGCGGTATGTTGATGGCACACTCAGATCAATATTTAAAATAACTTGGGTGCCTAAAATTAGCTCCTGAATCCATATTTAGGTAACTATGAGCTTCTGCAGGGTTTAAATGTGGATTTTGGAACTGAACTTTAGGGCTTCACATTTAAAAATTTCAGTGTTGCTACTGAATTAGGTAACAGGAAGCTATAAAACCATTCTGAAACTGTGTGTGTGTGGGTGGGTGGAGAGGTGTATTATTATTAAACCAGAGTAATTCTGGCAGCGACTATAGTGAAGCCATTTAACATACAAACATCAGAAACATTTGTAGTTTGTTGCCTTCAAATCCAGATATTTTATCTAATGTATTGTTGCCCTTTGGCTGAGGAGTGATGAATTTTCAGGCCTTGCAGCAAGTCATTTTCCATTGGTGGAGAGAAGTTAACATCACAGAGTCAGATATCTTATGTGCAATTTGTTTATTTACATGATGCATAAGCCCTTATCTATACAATTTACATACATGCCCTTTCAGTCTTAAATCACCACCTGCACCCACAATCATTCCCAGCTCTGCCATGCCTAGACCTCGCCATGAACATCTGCCTTTGTCTCTTTGCTACAGATTTCCAGCCATCCCAGCTGCCAAGGAACCTTCCCTCTCCTGGTTGCTCTATCTGGTCAGGAGCCAGAAAAGCAGTAGCAGATTCACCCAGAACTGTTTCATCACAGTGCCCTCTGCTGACTTCTTATTGCTCAGGAGATTTTCCATACTATTTATCTAGGTAATTTTAGCACATGGGATCTGAGTGCCTCCCTTAAAGGGTTTCAGAGGCCATTGTTCACAACTGAAAATGTAGATGATGGATTTTTTTTCTGCCATTTTCCTCTTCAGATGCCAAATCTCTCTTTCTCTGAGCTCCATTCCCTGCTTTGGCGTCTGGTCCGATGCTCACTGAATTCACTGCACATCGTTCAATTGATTTAAAGGGCACTGGATCAGGCCCTTGGTTTCCATACCTGCTCATGGGAGGTGGGACTTGTTCACACTCCAACCTAAGAATCTCTAACTTTCATCAGTGGGTTGCAAGCAGCCAGCCTGTCAGATATCTCCTTGCTATTTCAGTCCCATCTGCTTTTGAGGAAGCAATTGACACTTTGGGTTTTAAGCCCACCCCTTCTGAGATTCAAATGGATATTATTCATGCCACCTGTGTTAAAAATTCAGCAAAGAAATGTATTGGTACTGAAGCAATAAGAGATCACTAAAAATATAAAAAATCAGTAAATAAGTAAGTATGCTTTAGTTTAGCAGTCAGAATGCAATGCATTTACACTATATTAAATTGTTAATGTCAAATTTAAATCTAGATCTACAATATATGTTACCATGAATATAATGGAGGCTTCTATTAACTAAATATTACCATTGGATAACAACATGTCTGAGTGGGTCATCTGTGAGGACTGAATACATGCCTTCAGTCCAGAAAGTATCAGCTTCAATTGTCTGAGCTAAAAGAACTGGGTTCAAATTCTGCCTCCAGAGAATTCAACTGCAAAGTTCCCATTGATTTTAGCGGGGCCAGAATTTTACACCAGATCTGTTTGCTTGGCAGCAATAGCAGACTCAAACATCTATACATGGTCCTGCTACTAGAGGAGGCCAGAGAGTTACACAGTTAGTATCAGTTAGTATCAGTTACGTTTGCTCTAAGAAGCCACTTATAGTGTGCCTCGGAAAACAGATTAGCTGTACACATACAGGAACGTGGATTAAATATTTTACCTAATATTCAAATGATTTCTGAAACCATAAATTTAAAAAGACATGTATTCAATATTCCATAGTAAGAAAGTAAATACTACCCTAGAAAAGAGGTATATAAAAAAAGAATAAATTAAAATCAAGATAAAATATAAGGTATTTTTTTTAAATAAAGTGCTTGGTGAAAGTGTTTGGTGAAAGTGTTCTGTATATTGCATCCTTCAGACCACATATACTGAACAATGAGTATCTAGTCATTCATAAGGATTTTTTTTGTTTTTGCTATTGGACCTTGTTTTCAATTTTAGATATTCTATTGTAGTTGATTTTTAGCAGAAAGATTAGTTGTACGAGACTGTGGATTGAATATTTTACCTCTTAAGATATATTTCAATGCTTTTTGAAACCATGAATAAAAAAGCCATATATTAATGAATTGCAGGTAGAGTTGAAGTAACCAAACCAGTTTAAAGCATCAAATAAAGCTAAAGTAGTAGTGAAATTTAAAAATGGGTCAATTAAGAATGTAAAGAAACATGCAAACCAGCATATTAGGAATATCCCCATAACTTCACTCAAAGTCGTAGCAGCCTTTCTGTCCTTTTTCTTGGAAAGTTGACTTCTAACATCATTGTTTGCATCATCAGGCATGTTGTTCACAACACGCGCATGCTTTTTGGATATTACAAAAAAAAATGCATATATTCCTATCATGACTCAGCCAGGAGCAAACAAATCTACTGTAAACAAAACGGTTCCCCATACTTTGTTGAACACAATAGGATACAAACTAGAGCATGCTACTAAAATCTTAGCCTTGTAGTCCAGAAACATATGCTTCTGAAAAAATAATCCCAAAAGCAAAAGCAGCTGGCACTGTCCAATAAACTGCTAGCAATTGCCTTATCACAGGAAAAGTTATTTTGCTAGAATAATGCAGTGGGTAACAGTGTAGTGGGGTGGACTCCACTCCCTGAGAGTATGGGCTGCAACAAGCCAGGACATCTGCACAGACAGGGAGCCAATTAAAGAAGGCCTTATTGTGAGCCACTCAGGGTCCAGTTTGGAGACAGCCAATCAGGGCCAGGCTCAGCCCTATAAGAAGGTTGCTCAGGAAGAGAGCAGGCAGTCTGTCCCAGGCCTCTGAGAGGGGAAAATTAGTCTCCAAAGGCAGGAGACTAGCATCACGGACAGCGCAGTGCTGGCCAGGCTCGGGGAGCAAAAGGGAGGTCTAGCTCGTAGCCTGCCAGGCTGCCAGCCCTGAAGTGAAGGGCCTAGTAGGTGGTGCAAGGGGCCGTAGGAGAAGCGGCCCAGGGAAGCAGACAGACGAGGGAGAGAAGGAGGGCAGGATGGCTGCTGCCAGAGGGTTCCTGGGCCGGGATCTAGAGTAGGGGGCGGGCCTGGGTTCCTCCCTTCCCCCCTTGCAATACACCCAGCCATTGGCTGTAGGGAGCGGCCATTATAACGAGGGAGAGAAGGAGGGCAGGATGGCTGCCACCAGAGGGTCCCTTGGCCAGGATCCAAAGTAGAGGGCGGGCCTGGGTCCCCCCCTTGCAGTACACCCAGCCCTTGGCCGTAGGGAGCGGCCATTATAGACTATGCCAGATCCCTGACAAGAGGGACTAGACTCAGAGGGTGTGGTTGGACATGGTGTCTGGGGTGTAGGACTGCTGATCAACTCCCCCCCCGGAAGGGTGTGTGGATAGACTAAGGGGCACTACCGTAGGGCAGTGGTCCTGAAGAGGACACCGCGAGTTGGGAGCAATGTGGGTCCACACGCCAACCGAGGGCGGGACGATGGATGGGACACCACCAGGAAGGGGCACTCCACTGGACAGAGCTAATTCCCAGAGACAGCCAGCAGGAGGCGTCAGGTGGTAAGTCCCAAAACCGTTACAAACAGATAGCATAAAAACGATCAACAGCAATGGAATGAAGATGGAAGATGGAAACTAAACAGAGCATCAGATTAAAACTATAGTGGAGTTTGCAGAAGGTGATCCCAAAATACCAGCAGTTCTCCACAGATACGATCATGCTGTAGGGCAGAGGTGGGCAAACTACGGGCCATGGGTCACATCTCACCCGCAGGACTGTCCTGCCTGGCCCCTGAGCTCCTAGGAGGCTAGCCCCTGGCCCTTCCCTGCTGTCCCTCCTCCCCCTCAGCCATGCCGCTGTGCGGCGGGGCTGTGAGCTCCTGCTATTCTGAGCAGCATGATAAGGGGGCAGTGGTGGCGGGGAGGTTGGATAAGGGGAAGGAGGTCCCAGGGGACAGGGAGCAGGGGAGGTTGGATATGAGGTGGGATCCTGGGGGGGGGGATTTAGGTCAGGGGTACTGGGAGGGGGCAGTCAGGGGATGGGAAGTGGGAGGGGGTGGGGCCTAGGCTGTTTGGGGAGAACCCTGATGTGGCACTCGGGCCAAAAGGTTTGCCCACCCCTACTATAGGACATAATGTTGAATCCCAAAAGAAAGTCTGTAATAGCCATGGACAGAATCAAGAAGTTGGTTGGAGACCAAAGCTGTTTGAAATAGGAGACTGAAATGATTGTGGCAAGATTTCCAAAGACGGTGATGAGGATGGCTCTAGTCATGAACAAATACACTGCACCTCGAACACCTGATTACCTGGACATTTCAGGACAAGATCCATTTTCAAAATTGGAGCAATGAATAAAGTTCTTGGTTGTATTAGGAGAAACAATAATCTTTTAGCTAATATGGTGAGACAATAATATTTGTATGTGACTTGTAATATTTGTAGCAATATAGCTCATATATTAGAATAAAACACAGTTAGTTGACAGTAACTATTTAATGAGCTCAACTGATGTAAAACAATATGATAAAATTAAACAGATTAAATAGTAAGCATTCAGGGAGGGAATGGAAGAGCAGTGAATTAAATATGTATTTTTCATCCCTATTTTATATTAGCTTTAATAAACTGATTAGTTATTTATTATTTGTATTACAGTAATGCCCTGAATCCCAAACAAGACCAGGTCCCTATGTGCTGAGTGAAGCGCTAACATAAAAGTCACCAGATTTTCACTGACACTATTAGATTAAAATATATCTTGTAATTTATCAACCATTGGAAACATTCATGGTTATAGGCTCTTTACTGGATGTAGTGGGCTAGTTGATTCTCTCCAGGCATTTTCTTAGAGCAATCAGGCAGTCCTCCTCAGCAGTCCCAGGAGTAATTTCAGATTTTGATCACAAATACAGAAATACAGTTTTATTTTGAAAATATGACCAAGTTTTCTCTGCACACTAAGGTTTTGCAGAGAAAACATATTCAGGAAATCGGGTGCATTTTTGTCTGTCACAAAGTTTTCAGTTGTCCTCAGTACAGACCTTTATAGTGATTAGAGTGAAATAAATCAGAAAACTAGGACAAAAGTTGATTAGTTGCATCATCTAAAGGATAAGAAAATAAGAATTAATGAGGTAGAAACAAGCTGATAACATTTTGTTGCATTGTTAGCTATGACTACAATACTACCAACATTTAAGCATGTAGATAACTTAATCTATATGAGTAGTCCCATCAAAGTCAGTGGGTCACCCACTATTCAAATAGTACCATTCAGATTGGGTGAGGTTGGATGTGTTTAGGTATCTGCCTTTTTGGGTAACAATAAAATTGTTGCTAATCATTAGAAGCAGCATTTTGCACATAGGCTGAGGAACCTTTGTCTGGACGACAGCTTATTAAAAGCTACTAATACAGCTTGTGGTTTTTATTCTCATTACATATTTTAAACTATGAAATAAAATTATTTTAAAAGTTGCTTGTGGCCTTTGCTGGTCCATCCTGATGTTTCAAGAAAACTTCATGAACTATTTTTATAAACCTGGGTCAGAGGTCAGCCAAGAGGTTGGGAGAACTTCAATCTATTTATTTTACATTTATATTTATATAATCAGTTATTCTCCTCCGTGCGTGAACTTGACATCTGGTAAAGAACTGACTTTAATCTCATTTCCAACTGAATGAGGAAAGGATACTCAGTTTTAGCCTAGGCAGTGCAGAGAAGGGGCATCATAAAGAAGCAGTAAAGAATATCAAGGATTTATTTTGGGTTCACAGTTCACCTTGAATGCCCTTGGTTTGTAACCCTTGGTATGGCAGCATGCACAGTGTAAGTAGGATGTGCCATATGCCCACATAGTTCATATTTTACCTTAATCTTTATTTCTGAATTGCAGACACTCAGGTCTGGGGAGAGCACACAGCGGGTAGATTCTATTTTCTCCCATGTAACAATGTCTCTAGGAGAAACTACCGACATCATTCTGCTTTCCCTATTTGAAACTAGTGTTCTACATTAAAATAAGACCTACAAGGAGAAGCTGATATCACTTTCATGCCTAATTCAACTTTTCATATAAAGCAGCATTTAGAGCCTGATCCTGTACCACTGAACTCAATGGGATCCCTGCCATTAACTTCAATGAGAAAAGAAATAAATTCTTAGGCGCTGGTCCTTGAAGTGGCTCCATGTGCGTAGACCCAGGAGCCCCAGTAGAGCATCACAGAAATCAGTGGAGCTCAGCAGGGGTTGGAGGTCTGCCAGTGTAGAAGATTATGATTTCAGTGAGTAGCTCACAGTGCTCTAATCTCTGTTGCAGTAGCTCTTCTTAAAAATAAAACACAAATATAGGAAATACAAGAGTCCAGTCATGCATTTCACACACACATCATTTTCCCTCCTCTTACCTGCCCATGTCCAGGGAAAGCCTTGATAGATCACACACTGGTTTTAAAACAACTTTCTTATTCCCGTGCTTGTGCAAAGGGTAATATTGAATTTTAAGGGCAGATTGCTCAGAGTGACTGCCTGGAATTACCAATGGATACAACACCAAACAGATCTCAGGAGATTTGGAGCCAAATGGGGGGAAAACCCTAGAACTACTTGGCCTTTAGTAAATAAATAAAGGAAAAACTCTTGGTGGTACTAATCTGCTCTCCCCAGATCTCAGCATTGGTTTTTCTTCCTTTGCCTCCTCCACTTTTTTCTTTTACCTTCAGCAATTAAATGGCTCCAATCTTTTGATTAGAGGTGACTCTTAAGACAATACCATCATTTTGAAGCCATGATTTCTGTTAACATAATTACTCCCTGCTCTGGCTTTAAAATTATGGTGATTTTTTTCTATGAAGTGTAATTACTGTCTTCTGGTCACAGTGCACAGTAGATCTGCAGCAAAGGCAACAACTAAACGAGATTTGCTCCTAAACAAAAGTACACAATGTATGAATTTTGGTGCATTTGTGGTTAATCAGTTTAAATGCCTTTCTGATCATTTTGAATGGAAGGAAATATTTATCATCTTTTCCTTTGCTTCCCACAGTATTGATAGTATGTTGTCATGTCCTGCTTTTCACTATCCTACAGAATATGTCCAGAGACATTACCACTAGGGAAATTTGACTCGGTAACAATTGTTCTTCATTTTTGTCCTATGCTCCAGTGTGTAGTATAAAAGCTAATAGCATGTTTCTGGTGTTAGAACAGAAGACAGGTTGACAGGACTGCCTGAGTACTAATTGATACTCTTAACACTGACTTTTTCTGTACTTTGGATAAATCACTTACCCTTTCTGCCTTAGGGCTTGTCTACACTTAAAACATTGCAGCAACACAGCTGTTGCCCTTCAGTGAGGACACAACCTATGTCAGGGTTTGGCAACCTTTCAGAAGCGGTGTGCCGAGTCTTCATTTATTCACTCTGATTTAAGGTTTTGCATGCCAGTCATACATTTTAACACTTTTAGAAGGGCTCTTTCTATAAGTCTATAATATATAACTAAACTATTGTTGAATGTAAAGTAAATAAGGTTTTTTAAAATGTTTAAGATTTTAAATGTTTAAAATTAAATTAAAATGCAGAGCCCCCTGACCAGTGGCCAGGACCGGGGCAGTGTGTGTGCCACTGAAAATCAGCTCGCGTGCTGCCTTCGGCACGCGTGCCATAGGGTTGCCTAGCCCATGGGCATAGGTTCTCCCATCGGCATAGGTAATCCATCTCCCTGAGAGGTGAATTCTCCCACCAACCTAATGCAGTCTACACTGGAGTTTAGGTCAGTTTAACTGCATCACTCAGGGGTGTAGATTTTTCACATCCCTAAGCCATGTAATTATACTGATCTAATTTCCTAGTGTAGACCGACCCTTAGTCTCCCCCTCTGTAAAACAGGCATGAGGCCACTTACCTACATCACAAAAGGGTGTGAGGATTGAGTTACAATAGTGAATTGCTCTGCAACTGAAACACGCTCTTTACACTAAGTGCTAGGTACAAAGACAAGCCTCTCTTTTTCTTTTAAAAATGTTAAAGTGAATGTAATACTAAACATAATGAGGGTCATATAAGAACTCCTTAGCCCTGGTCTACACTACAAGTTTAGGTCGAATTTAGCAGCGTTACATCGATTTAACCCTGAACCTGACCACACGACAGGGCTCTTAAAATCTATTTCTGTACTCCTCCCACAACGAGGGGATTAGCACTGAAACCTTGCCGGGTCGAATTTGGGGTAGTGTGGGGTAGTGTGGTCACAATTCAACGCTATTGACCTCCGGGAGCTATCCCAGAATGCTCCATTGTGACCACTCTGGACAGCGCTCTCAACTCAGATGCACTAGCCAGGAAGACAGGAAAAAGCCTACAAACTTTTTAATCTCATTTCCTGTTCGGCCAGCATGGCAATCTGCAGGTGAATGCAGATCTCATCAGCAGAGGTGACCACGATGGAGTCCCAGAATCGCAAAAAGCTCCAGCATGAACCAAACGGGTGGTACAGGATCTGATCACTGTATGGGGAGAGGAATCCATGCTATCAGAACTCTGTTCCAAAAGATGAAATGCCCAAACATTTGAAAAAATCTCCAAGGGCATGAAGGACAGAGGCTATAACAGGGACCAGCAGCAGTGCCACGTGAAACTTAAGGAGCTGAGGCAAGCCTACCAAAAAAACAGAGAGGCAAACGGCTGTCCCGGGTGAGAGCCCCAGCATGCTGCTTCTATGATGAGCTGCATGCCATGCTAGGGGGTGCAGCCACCACTACCCCAACCTTGTGCTTTGACTCCATCAATGGAGTAGCACTCAACAGGGATGTGGGTTTTGGGAACGAGGAAGTTGAGGAGGAGGAGGTTGAAGATAGCAAGGAAGCAGAGAAACTGTTTTCCTGACAGCCAGGAACCGTTTCTCACCCTGGACCTATAGCCAGTACCCCAGGCTGACAGAAGGCAAGAGGCAATGGTGAGGCTAATGGAGGAACAAACTGACATGCTCCGGCATATGGTTGAGGTTCAGGAAAGGCAACATGAGCACAGACTGCCTCTACAGCCCTTGTGTAACCAACCACCCTCCTCCCCAAGTTCCATAGCCTCCTCACCCAGATGCCCAAGAACGTGGTGGTGGGGGGGCCTCCGGGCACCCAACCACTCCACCCAAGAGGACTGCCCAAGCAACAGAAAGCTGGCATTCAATACATTTTAAAGTGCAGTGTGGCTTTGTCCTTCCCTCCTCCTCCACACCGCCCGGGCTACCTTGTCAGTTATCCCCTATTTGTGTGATGAATTAATAAAGAATGAATGAATGTGAAGCAACAATGACTTTATTGCCTCTGCAAGTGGTGATTGAAGCGGGGAGGGGAGGGCGGTTGGCTTACAGGGAAGTAGCGTGAACCAAGGGGGGGAGGTCATCAAGGAGAAACAAACAGAACTTTCACACCGTAGCCTGGCCAGTCATGAAACTGGTTTTCAAACCTTCTCTGATACGCACCACGCCCTCCTGTACTCTGCTAAACTCCCTGGTATCTGGCTGTGTGTAATCAATGGCCAGGTGATTTGCCTCAACCTCCCACCCCGCCATAAACATCTCCCCCTTACTCTCACAGATATTGTGGAGTGCACAGCAAGTAATAATAACAATGGGAATATTGGTTTCACTGAGGTCTATCCGAGTCAATAAACTGCACCAGCGTGCTTTTAAACATCCAAATGCTTAACATCCAAATCCTTTGGGACCCAGCACAGGGTAGGCTGGGTCCCCAAGGATAACTATAGGCATTTCAACATCCCCAACGGTTATTTTCTGGTTTGGGAAGAAAGTTCCTTTGCTACAGCTTTTAAAACAGACCAGAGTTCCTGAAGATGCAAGCGTCATGTACCTTTCCTGGCCATCCCACGTTGATGTTGGTGAAACATCCCTTGTGATCCACCAGTGCTTGCAGCACCATCGAGAAGTACCCCTTGCGGTTTATATACTCGCTGCCTTGGTGCTCCGGTGCCAAGATAGGGCTATGGGTTCTGTCTATCGCCCCACCACAGTTAGGGAATCCCATTGCAGCAAAGCCATCCACTATGACCTGCACGTTTCCCAGAGTCATTACCCTTGATCATTGCATGTTAGGTTCACTCCCTCTGGGGCACCTGGCATTGGCCACTGTCAGTAGACAGAAACTGGGCTAGATGGACCTTTGGTTTGACCCGGTACGGCCGTTCTTATGTTATGTTCTTTCTTTAAATGTTAGTCAGGCTAAAGACAGAGTGATAATCACTCTATAATCCAGTGCTTAGGGCACCCACCTGTTCAAATCCCTTCTCCTCATCAGGCAGAATGGGGAATTGTACCAGAATCTCCCACATAGAGGTGAATACCCTAATCACTAGGCTAAAGGCTATAAGGGAGTTTACCACCTCTTTCCCTCACAGCCAATTTCTGTGGCAGTAGATGTGCTCTGAGCATGCCTAATGAATTGGGCCCCATGGAGAAAATAGACATTGTACCATCTTTCTTCATCTGCTTTGAGGATCACACTGGGGCTTAGTCATAAGACAGGCATCTGGATGCCTGCCCGTGGCAGCAGTACTCATGCTCAGAGGTATGTGCCTAGGGGACCTTTTATAGCAAAAATGTTGGTGCTGAGTGAATTTAGGCAGCTAGCAGGATAGGTGGCAGCCAAGCAGGGTTATGTGGATCACAACAGCAAAGAATCCTGTGGCACCTTATAGACTAACAGACGTTTTGCAGCATGAGCTTTCGTGGGTGAATACCCACTTCTTCGGATGCAAGTAGTGGAAATTTCCAAGGGCAGGTATATATAAGCAAGCAAGAAGCAAGCTAGAGATAACGAGGTTAGATCAATCAGGGAGGATGAGGCCCTGTTCTAGCAGTTGAGCTGTGAAAACCCGTTTCTCCTCCCTTGCTCCCACCATGAAGATGTACATAGCCCAAAGACTGATTGTAGACCTTACATTTCTAGGACATGAATTGTTAACAGAGTCAAAGCAATACTGCACATTCTGTGGACTCCAGAGGTTGGATGAATTCATGATGTGGGATCATTGATAGGAACCTTTTCAAAAGTATGACAATACAGCCAGTTCTGAGGAAAAAGAAAAACGAAATAAAAAAAATAAAAAAGTGATATGAACAGTAGCAACATTTGCAGACCTGTGTTTCACATTAGTTTATTAGCATCTAAAATTAAAAATAATGGGCCTGATTCTGCTCTCAGTTGCATTCATGTCAATTCAGAATAATTCTCATTTACTTTAGAGGAGTTACTCTAGACTTACACCAGTATAAGAGATAGCAGAATTTGGCCCAATGCTAACAAAAAAGGAATGGGCTGAATCATTTCCTAAATCCTTTTGAATCTTAAGGTGCTCAAAAACTCTTAGTAATATTGGATATTTTTGCTATGGAGTTTGCATTCAACACTATAAGCACCTTGATAAGAGTTTTGTAAAGTGAAAGCCTCAAATACATGATACTCACCTGATTTCCACAGCTCTACCCAACACCTCAGAGATCTTTGTTCCTGGAGATATTGCCCATACTTCCAAGAGAGACATCACAGCATCAGGAAACCCAAACTGGTTGATGCTATAAAGATTTTAACATGCAACACTTCATAAGAGCCTCCTCGTTTTAGCATGCTTGCTAGTAGGCCACTGAGTGTATACTTGCAGACTTGTTTCTGTTTGTAATATTAATCCACTTAGGAGCTTACCCTCAACACATACTTGGCCAGGATTAAGAGAAATATAATAGCATCCCGCTGAGGAGTCATTTGAGTTTGCTAAACAATCTGTGCCTCAAAGCAGTGAAAGATTTGAAAAACAGGTTAAACAACATCCAGTTTAGTGAACTGTATTAATCCTTTATTATGGATAATTGTTATTTAAGACTCTGTTTTTATTTAACCAGTATTTACTATTACAGATATACATGTGTAAGAAGAAAAAAACAATATATGTCACCTTACAGTCTGCACACTTTCATCTACACGTTACTCTTTATGCCGGCAAACTGCTACGCAATTCCTAGGGTATACAGCAGAATCTCAGTTAAGGAACACCTCAGGAACAGAGGTTGTTCGTAACTCTGAAATGTTTGTCTCTCAGAACAAAACATTATGATTGTTCTTTCAAAAGTTTACAACTGAACATTGACTTAATACAGCTTTGAAACTTTATTATACAGAAGAAAAATGTTGCTTTAAATCTTCTCATTTTAATTGAAACCTTGTCAAATCCCTTTTTTTAAATCTTTCCTTTTAGTTTTTAGTAGTTTACATGTAACACAGTACTGTACTGTACAACATTTGCTTTTTTTTTTTGGTCTCTGCTACCTGCTTATGTATTTCTATTTCCAAATGAGGTTTGTGATTGACTGGGCAGTTTGTAACTCTGGTGTTTGTAACTCTGAGGTTCTACTGTAATAGAATTAAAGTGATGGAGTTTGAAGGTGGCGACTATGTGTGATAGTGTGTGCACACACATATATACATAAATGTACACATGTTATCTATATGTTATTAGAGTTTGGGAGTTTCACAGTGGTAAAATAAGGAATTGTATTCTGCCAGTAACGCCAACAAGAGTTCCTGGCGACATCATAAACCACAAGACTCAAGTTGTTGGGAGTTTCTCATGCTACAAGGTCTCCAAATTTAATTAGATGCTTAGAGTATGTACACGTCAGGGACTCATTCTTCAACAGAATACAGATTTTAATCAAACAAACTGCCCCATCTGCAAGTCCCATTTCTTCCTCCTTTCAATTCTATAGGTCCATATCCCTTCTCCTGTTTTATTTATCCCCCTTTATTTGTCCCTCACATATTCCTGTTTTTCTTTTCTTTCTCTCAGCTTGTCAGGTTCATATAAAGCTATTTCTGGACCAAAGAGCACATGAAAGCTTTCTGGCATACTTTTCTAAAATCCATTGGATACGCAATTGTATGATAAGAACATGAACATTTGCCATTATAAACATATTGCAGGTTTACATCAGGTATGCCCAGCTGATACTAAAATGTAGCTTTGTTATAGTCTGTATCCTATATAATAACCCTGTAGTATGAATGCCCCCAATAGGCAATTATGCTGTGTGTATGCTTAACATTTTGTGATCTTTCTCCTTTTTACACCAAAGATATAGAAAGTATTGTATGTATTGTAGGCCAAAACCTTACCCCATTAAAGTCATTGAGAGTTTTAAAAATGACTTTGATGGAATTAATATTAGACCTTATGTCTAATAAAGTTTATTCCTACAAGCATTTAAGCATGTGTATAACTTTATTCCAATGAACAGGGCTACTGAAATCAGTAGGTCTAGCCACCTGTGAATAAGAGTGTTTGCAGAAAAGGATCTTAGTATAGTATCTTGCTTTAGTACTTTGAAATGATATATGACATTAACATGCATAAGAAATATCACAATGTTTGCTCAGTAACAGATTTTGTAAAAGTAAACTCTCAGAGACTGCAATCTCATGAAAAACAACTTTCTAGTCCAGCCCTGCAGTCCTCACATTGGTAATTATCAGCTCACTAATACCATTTACAGATGTTTTTATCTGTCATTGGAATAAAATAAATTATTGATGATACAGCTGTTCATCTCTAGACAGTTTCTCAACGATTTTGCCACACATTTTAAGATTCAATTGACTTCTTTATTCCACATCGTGGATCAAGTTATTCTTATGATACAGAGACAAACATTTCCTCTGAATGAAACACTAGAAAACTTTTTGTCATTACAGTCATTCCATTGTTGAGATTGGAAAATCAAATAAATTGCAGTTCTTCTAGTACTTTACAAAATGCAGTTGGTTACATCATTACATGGGAGTAAAAGATGGTTTACCTGATATCTCTCTATAATTCATCTCTTCATAGAAAACATTTTTGGCTGTGATTTTTGCTTTTGTTTCCAGTCTCATTTCAGTTAGAAAATCTTCCGATCCAAATCAATGAACAGTTTTAGAGTTTATCTGTAAAATGTGCATAATTTTTTTTCTTATTACCTTACAAAGCTTCTTTGGTTGCTTTTTTCTCCATGAGACTCCTTTGTGGCAATTCTCAATGAAAATGCATTTGATTTTTTTCCTCTTTTCTTATCAGATTAACTTGGATGCTGCTAGTATATATACAACAAAGAAGACCTGTAGCTGTCTCTGGTGAGTTCACAAGTCTCCTATCGTGTCTTTACTTTGGCAGATTTACTCTGTAACTCTTCTCTGCTGCTGCAGCTGAAAAAAATTATGCACAAACAATCCAGTGAGGAGATTATTTGATTTGGTTCACAGCCACATTGGAAATGGGAGGATGAACTTTACAACTACTTAAATATGTTAAATATAAAGCCATGGGAGGTCTTTTAAATTATAACATAAGATTTATGGGACGGGGCTGTCATTTACTCTGCTGAGTAGGGCTGATAGAAAAAATCTGTCAAAACTGTATTTTGTTGGAAAATTCGGTTTTTGGCTAAAGACATATTTTTTGCAATAAGTGTCTGCTTTCAGTGGAAATTTTCAATTTCTCATCCAAAAACTTAATGGCAACAAGCGAAAATATTTCATCCCAAGTCCAAAATACTTCAGATCTGAAATGCTGCCACAGGGTTTCATGGGAATTGTAATTAGAGTGCCTGACACTCCAATTCTCCTCTCTACACACTCCAATTTCCACAGCCAGACTTCATCTCCCATAATGCACCATGGCCATGGAACTCTATTCTATATAACCTCAACTCAGCCAGAGGGGAGACTGTGGCACATCACAGAAGATATAGTCCAATGAGGGAGCACAGCCTGTAGAGGAGAATGGGGCCTGAGGCACTTGAACTAGAGCGCCCAGGAGGCATTAAAGTAGCAAAGAACCTAAACATTTTCCAACCAAAATGAATGATTTTTCATTTTCATTGATATTTTCCATGGGGAAAAACCCTTATTTTCTAATGTCGATGGGACCCTAACCTGTCAGAGAGGTCTCTATGTTCTATTGCAATGTAGATGTTAAATTATAATAATTAAGTCTCAATTGAGATAAATGAAAAAAGCAACTAGTGTAATGACTTCTAAAACAGGGGAATGCCTCATAAAAGAAAGGGAATCCAAAGATGATCAGTTACATCTAGGGATGGGCAAAATATGCTAGAAATTATGAGTGCCTTGTTCTCCTTTTTCCATTTCACAGTTCAGCCTTTGACCATTTCAACCCCTGAAACATTATGAAGGGTCCTGAATGATCGTTCTCACCATGTGTCTCTGCACATCTAAATTCAAGCCACAACTAGACACACAAGTAGTGAAATACCTCAAGGCAAACCGTTCTCACTGTATCCTTAGCTCTATCCAAGGACTCACTTCAGGAGACCATCCCTAGTGAGCAAAGCACTAAAGCACTTACTTCACTTTGAACACAAGGTTCGGTTCTACTGAGTTAAACAAATGCTTAAGTTGCTCTGCTGAATTAGAACTCAGAACAGTAAGTAACACATAGGTGAAAAGAAAACTTGTTTCTTGTGAGATTTTCAGCTAAGGATTCAGACCCCAGGTATTTGGATTGCTTGGGTGTTCTTTAATTTTCTTCTAGCCTGAGTATGTATCAGAAAGGCTGCTATGTGCTGCCCACTTTTACTTGCGTTTATCTGTGGACTCCAGAAAGGTATATAAAACACCAATCCAGAACAGTTCATACTGTGAGAGGATCATACAAACCATGCAGAGGTATTTACAGGCGAAAATAATATATCCTTGCCATAAGCAGGCATTGTATAAATCTACAGGGATTGATGAGTTACTACATCTTTTAGCTATAGTATGTCAGAATAAGGAAGGTTAATGAACAGAACACTTGTTTGAACAAAAATTGTTGGATCTGCAGACAGCACCAGTCTCTACTGGGACAGGCAGAGCAGGAGTCATGATTTCAGAACAATTCACAGATATGTTGTCAGACTATCAGGCACAACATGGTGCATGGAAGAAATAGGCTGATTTCTGTTCAGCACACATTGAGGGTTATGAACAGTTATTTTTTGTGTATAGGGATTGTGTATGAATAAGACTATTATGTAGTGAATTTATTTATCACCAAGGGAGAGTCATGGTGGTGGGGTACTGGCCTAGTGGTTGGAGCAGAATCAGAAAAAGGACCTGGGGATTACAGTGTACAAGAAGCTGGATATGAATCAGCAGTGTGCCCTTGTTGCTAAGAAGACCAATGGCATATTGGGTTGTATTAGTAGGAGCATTGCCAGCAAATCGAGGGAAGTGATTATTCCCCTCTATTTGGCACAGGTGAGGCCACATGTGGACTATTGTCTTCAGTGTTGGTTCCCCCACTACAGAAGGGATGTGGACAAATTGGAGAGAGTCCAGCAGAGGGCAACGAAAATGATTAGTGGGCTGGGGCACATGACTTTCGAGGAGAGGCTGAGGGAACTGGGGTTATTTAGCCTGCAGAAGAGAGGAGTGACGGGGGATTTGATAGTAGCCTTCAACTACCTGAAGACGGGGTTCCAAAGAGGATGGAGCTCGGCTGTTCTCAGTGGTGGAAGATGACAGAACAAAAAAAGCAATGGTCTCAAGTTGCAGTGGGGGAGGTCTAGGTTGGATATTAAGAAACATGATTTCACTAGGAGGGTGGTGAAGCACTGGAACTAGTTACCTAGGGAGGTGGTGGAATCTCCTTCCTTAGAGGTTTTTAAGGTCAGGCTTGACAAAGCCCTGGCTGGGATTATTTAGTTGGTATTGGTCCTACTTTGAGCAGGGGATTGGACTAGATGATCTCCTGAGGTCTCTTCCAACCCTAATATTCTATGATTCCATGGTTCTATGGTGGGGTAATGAAATCTAGAAGACAGTCTAGCATGGTGTCTATAGTAAAAGGCAGCCAGCACAGGAGGTAGATTCCTACAGCTATACCAAGAGTTTTAGCTGCCTTTTTTTCCCTCTTTGATGCTCCTAAGTGTAGCCCAAATCCAGCACTCTTGTTCATGCTGCTTATCTGTCTAGCTTGTCTGTTTGCCACAATAAATATTTTCACATACAAAGTTATCATTATGAGGCAGGGGAAGAAGAAGAGAGGGAAGTTCAACCAGCCCCAGAGCTTGTTGAACAGCAGCTGGCATCTACCAAAACAGGGCATGTCTTGTAAGAAATGACCCAACTCTTCTTCAATTGCATTGGTATAGAGCAAGACAAAAGTATAAATCATGGGGACCCCCCACCCTATCGCTATATATACGCATGCCACTCTTACGGTAAACTTAATGGGGTAGAGCAAAGGATCACAGATAGCATAGTGACGATCAGTGGAAATAAAACACAGATGAAATATAGAGGTCAAACAAAAGACAGAGTCCAGAAAGGTATGCAGCCTACAAAAGTCATCTCCAAAATACCAGCAGCTCTCCACAGATCGGCTAGTGCTGAAGGGCAGCACCATTATCCACAGGAGGAGATCTGCAAGGGCCAGGGAGAGTAGTAAGAAGTTGGTGGGGGTATGTAGGGTTTTGAAGTGGGAGACTGTGTGAAAGTAGAATGAATTATATTGTAAAAATAAGAATGGATTAAAGAAATGTTGTATGTACCTTTAAGCAGAAATAAGAAATGTTGAAATACAGTTGCCAGGAAAAGAAACATTAGGCATAAACAATGGTGCTAATGGCGAAACATTAACAGAAGATGGGTAATAGTTAAGTAAGGAAATAAGATATGCATGCCTAGCCCAGGTAAACTTATCTGATTCTGCTTCCTTTGTTATCTTGTTAAGTTCTCACCCTTTTATCTGTATAAATAAGATAGTTTGTGTCTTGCATGGTACTCACATTATCTGAGTGTTATTGGCGGAGCACTGCGCTAATAAAAACAGAGTGGTCTGACAAATTGTGAGTCTTGATTCTAACTTTGACAATTTGGAGGTTCCACCGAGATGGCAACCGTCTTCACTGGGGCTGTGTGATTCCTGACTGTTTTTGTAGGATGACCGTGGCAGCCGGCACCTGGGCATTTGTCCCGAGCGGTCCTCCACCAGAACGGAAAGGTGCACGACCACAGTGAAGTCTACGCCATTGAACCTGTTGGTTCCCACTCTGTTCTGGTAGGGATCCCGGGATCTGACATCAGGAATCTGGTCAGGTAATTATTTCTGTGTTTTGTCTGGACTGAGGACTGTCCTGTCTCTGTGTCTATCCGTCCTCTCTGTGGAGTGTTTGAGTCTGGGTGCCGTCTCCGTCCGGGGATCGGCCGACCAAGGGGTTCCTGTCCCCGCGGTCTGAGTGAGTGAAATCTGCACAATCGCAGCCGCACCGCACCTTGGGTAAAACCCTTGCTGTGAAAGCAAGGGCGATTGAGGCAGTAGCCTGTGAGCTCCTTTTGTGTGTGCCACTGGGCATCGCTCTGACGAACCCGAATTTCCTTCTTGTGTGATTGGTGTGTAAAGTCCTCCTGTATGGGTAACCAGACATCTAAGTCGGGACAGTTCCCTAAAGGAACCCCGGCTCATTTTATGCATTTTAGGAAGGGTCCGGACTCCTGTAAATTTCTGGAAAAATGGTCTAGGCTAACTCAGGGGGATCCCAAAACTCAGTGGCCACTGTTAAAATCTTGGAACAAGACCGAGTGGATGTCTTAAAGGACAAACTCGGCCAACCTAAAACTAAATTGGCTAAAGAAGAGGTTAATTGTTTCATTCAGTGGTGGGAAGAGGCAAATCGTAGCTGGACAAAATAAAAAAAAAACTCGCCTCTCTCAAATATTAAAATAATAAGTTGAAAGCTTTATTAAAAGCCTCCTCTCCCACCACCAGACCGAGCGCTCCCCTTTACCCCGTTCTCAAAAACCCACCCCGGATCGATCCAACCCCCTTAATACTCCCATCTCATTGTAAAAAGGACAAAAAGCCCCTTGTTCTGTTCCCCTTTGTTGTCTGCCTCAAAAAAATGATTCTTTAGTGTTCCACTACCAATTCAGCAAAGAAGGTGAGTTCCTCAACTAGCCCCCACCCTTCCTGGTCCCTTTCCTTAAACATTTATTTCAAAATTGTGAAGTGACCACAATATCACTCACAAACAGTTCATAAAAAAAAAAAAAAAAAAAGCAGGATCGGGCCCAGAAAAGCAGGCAAGCAACAGATAAAGAAACTGAAAAACAGGTTGGAAGCCCTAAGGGCATAGTGTTGGCAGTAAGAAAAGCAGTAAGTGCAGGCATGAACCCCTGGAACAATACTTAAAATGGTGAAATCTGAGGTGATAAAGGTGTTATGTTGGGAGATAAAGGAGTGATTTAAGGAAAGAGAGTGAAAAGTTAACTCTACAAAGGCTGGAGAGAATTAAGCAGTTAAACTTTGTGAAATGTTAAAAAGGACCATGTTAAAGAGAGAGAATTCTTGGTTTCTTTGCAGCCATTCTGAAGGGAAAATGGGCCCTTTTCCAAAAGAATGCCTGTAAATAATCCAAATATATATAGAGCTATGTAAAAACAAAGCAGTGTAAAGGAATAGAAAATGTGTATGTATCTATTTGTCTGTGAAAATATGTAAAGTTCTAAGAAGCTAAACCAGCACATCTGGGTTGTAAAACTCCTGTTCTGTAGGTGTAAGATAAATTGGTTTTGTTTTTGTTTTTAATGCCACTAAAAATTCATTTGACTCTTAATTCAAAGTTGCAAAACTGACAGACCTTTTTTCAAGACACAGGTAATTAGTGTTGTTTGGCTTTGGGATTTAGCATTTAACCCTTAAGGGGTAACTTGATTCTTTATAAAATTTAAAATGTTTTTTTAAATAAAAACCAAGTCATGGCTGCAATAGGGCAGTCAAAATCAGGAGAATAGGGAGAGATTCTGGAGTCTTTTTGTTTGTTTGTTTCGGTTTTTTTGTAACAATAGCAGATAAGAGCTGTAGTGAAAGAAAAAAAAATTAACAGTGCCCCTCTGAAGCAACAGCAGAAGTGAGGTGCAAAAAAACAAAAAGAAGCAATGTTAAAAATACTGAGCCTTAAAATGGCTCTGTGTAATCAGACTGTCACTTTTGATAAGGGTACATGAAAACTCTGTAAGAAAAAAGAAACAGTTACATTGTATGTAAAAATTGATATGGCTAATGTTTAAAAAAAAAAGTTGTAGTATAGAAGGAATGCGCTTTTTCCCTAGGACATGTACAGTGTATATTGTAAAAAGGGGTAAAAGAAATACAAATGAAATATGCTACTGAATTAAAATCCTACTAGGGCTCCAAAAAGAGCAGCAATAGATTGTGTTTTCTTTTTCAGATCTCTGTTTGTTTTGTAAGCAGGAGTTGAAAGTGGAAAGAAATCAAAACTCTGGTGAAAGTTGATTGTGTCCCTTTTAAGACAGAGTCTCTGAGCTCTACTGATGGCTTTGAATCCAAAAGCCAAGTCTGTGTTGATGCAAATTACCTAACTGATAAAGGAAGGTGAAAACTGCCAGCACAAAAGAAATTGCCTAAATAAAAACAAAACATGGTATAACAAGATATCTTTAATAGATTTGACGCTAATGTTATTGTTAATATTAAACATTGAAATAAATGTAATGTTAGTAAGTACCCCTGTAACAACGTATAGTATGTATGATTTTTGGAAAAATCCTTTAAGGTAATATGGTAATGATGCTTCTCAGCTATTACCTGTGAATAAACTTAAAGCTCCACACAGCAGGAAAAACATTACAAACTTGGTCTGCTATATAAGAAGAAAAACTTTAGTTATTAAATTCATGAGGTGGTATACCTCAACAGTGGAATAATTTCCCCATAACCCTTAAAAAGTAAAATCCATTAAAACCTGGCCTGCCTATATTAAAAAAAAAAAAACCACAGGAAAATATGGGGGTAATTCCTCTGTTTTGCCTGCAATCAGCAAGGGTATTTGTAAAAGAAAGGAATATTTTAAGCAACAATCAATGCCACCCTGAAAGGGGTAGAAAAATGTTATTTTTGTCTTTCAGAACATCAGAAAAAGCTAATACCAGCTACAGAACAACCTATTACAGAAACAAATAAGTTAAAAAAAAAACATACTTCAATAGCTATGAAATGTACTGAAATGCAGATATTTAGAACATAAAATGTTTTGGGTAATATAAAAAAAAAGATAATTGTTTAATACCTATCAATATAACTGGATGCAGTATGTCTCCAGTACGGTAAGACAAAATTTGTTAAGTGAAGAAATTGTTGTTAAAATTGCACACCAACAGGCTCTGGAAGCAAAGATATGGAAAGTTAGCCCACTCCACAGATTGCACCTGGGATCCTTCTGGCTACCTCAGACCTCAAGCCAGTGGGCTGGGGAGGAAGGGAAACTATTGGACACTAGAGGTTGTACCAAGTGGACTCCTCAAAAGTGGGTATGCTTATCCATGCCTGTTGCTCCAAAGCCCTGTAGTAAAGGCATCTCACTAGGATCCTGTATGTGGGATACAATTAATAATTAGGCCAAAGTATTGTATAACGGGCAATGTGTGTGTTAATTCTTGGAAAGAAGTGTTTTAAAAGGATAAAAGTGTTAGCAACCCACCAGTAGACAAATGTACATGTAATGTAAGTACTGTGTTTACCAATAATCACATTTACTATTTGCCACAACCAAAAAGTCTCAGCTTACTGTAAGCACTGATTTAGCTGAGTTCTCTATCAGTCTTGGCATTAAATGGCAAACAGTTACCAATTATCTGTTTAAAAAGGTAAAAAGGTAACATAGTTCCTAAAAACAAACAAACAAAACAATGTGGGAAACAGAACCATGCATATTATCTGGATGGACTCCCACAACTACTGGCATACTAATGTTACTACCCCTAATTGTTTTTGGTTTTAAATTGCATGTGTTTAACTGAAATGTTTAAAATATGCTGGTGAATAAAACAAATGTATGCAAAGCTAGAGCCACAGGCCCAAATCACCTCCCAGTATTTTACTACATAAGAAGTGACACTGGCGATTCATAATCTTAGTGTCAAAAGGGGGATATGTAGGAGCTGGGACTTTATAATGTATAATTTGATTTCATCCTACCAGCCACCCTTTTTGAATAGCAGAAAGAAATGACCCTCTGGGACTATAAGATTCTGTTTTCCCATATGCATTACAAATTGGGCCTGGGTCTCAATGTAAATTGTCTTGGTTAATTGTAAAACTTAGCAAGGTTTAATTTGCAATGCCTTTTTGCTCAATATAAAATACTACTGTTTGTATTCTCAATCTGTTTGTGTGAATGAGGAATGAATGCATCAGGAAAAGATAAGGTGTGAAGGCCATTGTTATAGCCAGAGTCAAGGAAAGAAGCAAAAAGACAGGCACTGCTTACTACCCAGACGGCTGTTAAACTGTCTGGCATCCGCAGCATGAATACATGCTTTGCCGTGTAAGAATGCACCACCCCCAGCGAACCAATCATCACCTCAGGACCACGCAGAGTCAATTTTGACTCCAGAAGATGACGTAGAGGAACAGCCTGCAATACCTTACAATCTACGTTCTCGTAAGGGTTGCCAGAAGCAGACGACTACCTAAAGCAAGGCCCAAGAAAAAGCAGTAGTGAGCCTAGCGCCTGCTGCCTGGTGGACATAAAACTGTGACTACAGTTCCCTCAGTTGAGGTTGTCAGAACCAGAAGGGCCCTGCCTCCAACATGTGGTGCCTGTTCCTCGGCTGTTGGTGTCTGAAGGTCTGGGGAGTCCACAATGACAATTCTTTTATCCAGCAGCAAGTGTGGATAGCTCAGACCCTTAATATTTCTAAATGCTGGGTCTGCAGCCACATCCCAGCCCACTCTCAAACTGATGTTCCTGTCCTGGCTATCCCACTCAATTCCCCAGACCTCACTGGAGGACCTTGTCCGTTTAACACAATATGGAACAGTAATGACACCTGGGAAGAGACTATTGGCAGTTCCTTTAACCCCCTTGGGGGAGTAATACACCAGGCAAAAAAAAAAAAAAGGCTCCTGAGGTTAAAAGAAGTAGTTAAAATAATGGCAAATAAAACTGGAGAAAGTTTGAGCCCTGGCCAAAGAAACAGGGGCAATCCGACAGGTGGCCTCCAAAACCATCAGGCATTGTACATAGTGCTGGCGGCCAAAGGAGGGACCTGTGCTCTCATTGGAAAACAATGTTGTGTGTGTTTATACCTGACAATACCAATGAGGTAATAGATCACACTAGCCACTTAGAACAAATCACATATCTTCCCCATGAAGAGCCAAGTTCTTTATGGAAGTGGCTAAGTATTCTCTGGCATAGGAAACTGGTTGTTTCAGGGAGCCCTGACTATCCTGTTTGGAATCCTAATAATTTTTGTATGTTTTCAGTTAGTCTCCTGTTGTACCCAAAATTGTGTAAGGCATGCCACTCAGGTGACTGCCCCAGAACAGAGTGCTAATATGATAATTTTGAATATTGCTGATGAACAAAGATAAAGAACGGTTAATATGTGGAACCCAGTAAAATTTTGGTCATGGCGTGAGCTTGACCAAAAGGAGGGATTGTGAAAGTAGAATGAATTATATTGTAAAAATAAGAATGGATTAAAGAAATGTTGTATGTACCTTTAAGCAGAAATAAGAAATGTTGAAATACAGGTGCCAGGAAAAGAAACATTAGGCATAAACAATGGTGCTAATGGCGAAACATTAACAGAAGATGGGTAATAGTTAAGTAAGGAAATAAGATATGCATGCCTAGCCCAGGTAAACTTATCTGATGCTGCTTCCTTTGTTATCTTGTTAAGTTCTCACCCTTTTATCTGTATAAATAAGATAGTTTGTGTCTTGCATGTACTCACATTATCTGAGTGTTATTGGCGGAGCGCTGCGCTAATAAAAACAGAGTGGTCTGACAAATTGTGAGTCTTGATTCTAAAAACAGAGTGGTCTGACAAATTGTGAGTCTTGATTCTAAAAACAGAGTGGTCTGACAAATTGTGAGTCTTGATTCTAAAAACAGAGTGGTCTGACAAATTGTGAGTCTTGATTCTAACTTTGACAACTGCAATCACCACCATCAGATTCCCCATGTAGATGGCCATCTGGATGCCAAAGAGGTGAAGCGTTCATAGTACAATGGAGTGGACACCACTTCATTAGCACCTGGCTTTTGGACAGAGCTCATTTCTTCCTTACTAGCTGTCTCCACCTTCTCCAGCTCTTCCACACTTCCAATAAATGATTCGACTTTTAACGGAGATTCAGACAGTTTATCTTCTATGCGAAAAATAATAAGAAAGTAAGTTAGGCAAGAAAGAAAACCACATGTTTATTAATACAAATGAAAAAGGCCAGTTTTTTGATAATTTGCATATGACTTTTAAGGCATAGTTTTTCATATATATTTTCCCTTTACTTTCTCAGTCAAAAATATTTATTTATGCAATCGCTTGGAATGAATGAAGGAAATATAGTAAAGTTAAACCCAAAAGGAGATAGAGCAAAAATTGTGCCATAAAAGTATACTGAGTCCCAGTCTCTGCAAGCTGGGGTGTATGAATGGATCTTTACAGCTGACGCTATAAAATAACAAATTAGTTCTTGTGAATTTCCACTGGCAGGTTTCCTTAAAGTAGTTTTTGAGAAGTTTTCAATCGGTAATGAAAATAATTATTTTTATTGTGAGTCTAACTACAAACTGTTTGATTCTTATGGACAAATTATCTTTTCTTATGAAAATAGCTATGTCATATGGCAGATGAAAAATTCCAAAGGGCAAATTGTTCATTTTATATACTTTCAGTTAGAGATGAATGTAGAAAACCAGTATAAGACTGAAAATTCCACACTCAAGTAACCAACTGTAATGACTAATAGACTTCCTAAAACACTAGCACTACTTTTCTCCCATGTCATTGCTATGTAACTCCTTATTCAATAGGAAAAGTAACCATAATAAATATAGATGTACACATGAGAATTTTCAAAGAGTATTTTAATGAATCAGATAATTAACCAATATGATTTTAAACACACACATTAGTTATGTTTTTAAAAACTACATTATAATAGATGTATTTAAATATATACTTTCTGTTTGTTTTTTCCAAAATCACTTAGGTTGCAGCCAGAATTAGTTAATTTCTGAACAAACACACACAGAATGATACTGGATCTCTCTTAAGTTCAATAAAGTATAATTATAAAACTATGTTTATAAATCACTTGTACTGACAGTAAAACAGAATCACCTATTGTTGTCTCATGTGATCTATATTACAGTGAGTAGATCCCTCTTCTAGTAATGTATCAATTGGCATACCTGAGAGGTGGGAGATTAGTCAATGCCTTATATAATCCAGATGGAGAGATTGGTCCCCCTCAGATGAATAACATGCCTGAGGGAGTGCTCAAAACATTATTTGTACAAGAAAACATTATTGCTTTTAAAGAACAATGAGTCTTAAACACACTCATGCTCACTTGCCCATAAAATCTTTAGACCCCTTTCAGGGGACGCTGATGAGCTTTCACTTGGAAGGATCCTTCCATCCCCATTCTTCCCTGCAGGTTCCAGGCCCACTTTGACCTATCCTCCGCCATGCTCAAACAGGCTCCCAATATCCATCCCTTTTACCTCAAAATCCAAGCAACAAATCAGAATGCCCTAGGATCTTCCATATTTCCTGGTGAGAGTGTGCCTTGCCCTCAAACTCAGAAGTTCCTGGCAAACTGAGATTTTCCCATCACCCAGAAAAGGTGATTATTATAACCTTCCCTCCCCATAGACGTTCTGACAGTCTCTTGGTTTTATCTGACTCAGAGTAAGCTCCCAGTTCCACAAAATAGCCTGGTTTAATGTGACTCTAGACACTCTCCTCAAGACTATCCAGCAATGTGCTCCAGGCTTCCCACAACATAGCTGTGAATTTTAAAACAGGCTCCTGGCTCCCAGACAAAAGCCTTCATATTCATGAATCCCTTCCTGCTCCTGATGACAATTTCATAATCCCATCACTACTCACAAATCTGTCACAGACTCCCAAAAATACCTTTTCTCACCTGTAGTATCCTCACAATATCTGCTTCCTTGACCTGCAGCTCTAGGTTCTTTATGTGCTCCCTAAACAAGATCTTTGCCATTCTTCCTCCCTACGTCTGGTCTTCTTACTAACACGCCTTCAGTTGCACATAGCCTTTCTTCACCAGAACCCATCTCCCATTTCCTTGATGCTCCCTTGCCTCTCATTCCCTCTGCTCCTGCCAAGTGTTTTCCAAGTGCATTCTGTGCCAGAGCAAACAAAAGTGGGAAAGGAAGTGCAGAGGTCCCACAGAGAGATTGCCATGGCAAAGGTGGAAGGCACATCTTTTATGTGGATTTTTAAGAAGGGATTACGCTGAAGTTGGAGTCAGTTCTTATCTTTTTCAACTGGTACACATATTCCATGGCAGAACTCCAGAAGTGATGCTAGGTCCTCTACCTGAGTGGGAAAAAAATCTTCCCCAAAACTTTTTAAATAAAGACTACAAGGCCAAGGCCTTACAATTTTTTCAATGTCTTTTAAAATGTTACAGTTGTGTTTTAGCAACATTATGAAAACTTCTGTATAAAAAATTATAGTGAAAAAACTGTGAATTTTGCATAACTTTACAAACTGCTAGACAAAAAGATTGCTACAATGTCAATCCAAACAATGGACATTTTTATGTGTGTTCATCAAAAAAGTGTAGATAGATAGATAGGTAGATAGATTATCAAAGGTTTTTATGGGCTTATCAGATTACTAATATAGGATATATCTGTCTTTGTTGTTTTGTCATCTTCACTATTTTCATATTCTTCTAGGTTTTAATATAAAATGAATTCAAGGTCTCTTTCCAATTCCAAGTGTGAATGTATCTACATCAGAATAATAATCCTGTCTATCTATCTATCTATATGTAGGGACTACGGCATGGACAGTTACTTCTAATTGTTAGAATCAGGAGCCTGGAACCATGATCAGAGTCAGATGCCAACCCAAAGGTCAGATCCAGAGACGGAATCAGGAGTCATATCAAAGGTCAGAACTAGAGTCAGAGTGAGGAGTCAAGCCAGGGATGTGGAGCAAGGCAGGAAAGCGGAAACTAGGAACAGATGCAGAAGTGGGATAAGGAGGGCAAGAACCAGGCTGGACGACAGGGCTTAGGAATCAGGCAAGTATACAGAAACCATCAAGCAGCTATTCAGGGATTCATCTAGTTTCTCAGGCAACTTCCTGGACCTGTTTATGTAGTGTGTCCCAGCCAATCAGTGAGGCTGGATGACTCCCCCAGTCATGAGCTTTGTGGACAAGGCCTTTGTGAGCTAGAGCTTGGCCGGACTTCCACTGGCTCAGGTGAGTGGCTGGATGGCGTCCATGGTCTGAGCACAGGGGTTTGAGGTTTGCAAACTCTTACATCACCCCTCTCCTCTTCAAATATGTGGGCAGTGGTCTGGGTTTTCCATGGTGTTTTTTGTGGAAAGCTTTTACCAGATCAGGAGTCTTGATATTCTTGCCTGTTCCCAACAGCACTCTTCAGGACCATAGCCTTCCCAGTCTACACGATACCAGAGTCTACCTTGCCTGATTCTGGCACTGAGGATCTCATGGATGATATACTCACCCTGGTCTTAAAAACATACCAGCGGAGGGTGGGATGGTGTTTGGGAGTGGTGAGGGAATGGTGGGCTTCAGGAGTGATACATGGAAAATTGAGTGTATTTGGAGAGAATGAAGTAATTTCTGTTCAAAGGTAACTGGGTTAATTTGCCAGAAAATTCAATAGCTGCCAAGGGATTGATAACCAAATGCATGAAACGGCCTGTTCTTGTGTAGGTTTTTCATTAAGTGGCATACCTTCTGGCTTACCAGAAGTGTGGACCCCTCCTGTCGTTGATGATCCTTACATGGTTTCTTGGCATCCTCCAGGTGAACTTTTAGGTTATCTTGGGGGTGACATGTCTGTTGTGTCTAGTCTAGGGCTCCTGGGTTGTGGGAAGGTGTGGGTAGCTCTGGGGAGAACCCATAGTTTGAAATAAAAGGGTTTTGCCACATAGAAACGTGTTCTGCTTTGTACACAAACTTAGTACACAAACCATTGTATTCAAACACTGCCTGAGCTAGAAGCAAGGCCAATCATTCTGGTGGAGGTTTATGAAGCACCAAAAATACTGCTCTCAAATCTCATTGGTTCTCTCTACTTGACTATTTGTCTGAGGATGTTAGGCAGCAAAGAGGCAGGAGTGGGTGCCAGTGCAAAGGATGAAGTGTGCCATCTTTCTGAGGTGGTCCATTACTGTCTGAATTGTTGTGAACCCGCTGGACTCAGGCAGTTCACTTCAAAATCTAAGGCAGTAACTGTCTAGGATCCAGGTGGAGTCCTGAGGGATTGCAAAAGACTGAAGTGTTTATTGTGTGACACGTTGGAGTCAGGGCATACATTGCAAGAGGCCACATAGGCCTGCAATGTGGCTTGAATGTGAGGCCACCAGAAGACATGAGAGACTAGGAGCTGAGCTTTAAAGCAGCCAAACTGCCTGGTGGGAGTCATAACATATTTTTAGGGTTAGAGGCCTTGGAGGCCTGGTAGGAAAACATATATATGCCCTAATACATAGATTTCCCCATCTTGGACGTTGTGGGGTTCCTTACTTATGGCTTCCTGCTCATCAGGAGGGTGTTAGGGGGCTTATTCCTTCACCCTCTCACTTCCCTGGTCCTTCTCGCATGAACAGAGAGCAACAATACCCGAAGTCCAAAGGCGCAAACAATTAGATGTTTTTTGGGGTGAACTTCCAGCAAGCATGATTCCAGTTTCCTTCCTTAGGCCTGGTCTATACTAGGAGTTTATGTCGAATTTAGCAGAGTTAATTCGATTTAACCGTGCAACCGTCCACACCAGGAAGCTAATTAGTTCGACCGAGAGGGCTCTTTAGCTCGAATTCGGTACTCCACCCCGACGAGGGGAGTAGCGCTAAATTCGACATGGCTATGTTGAGTTAGTCTATGTGTGGACGGAAATCGACCTTAGTAGCTCCGGGAGCTATCCCACAGTGCACCACTGTGTTGACGCTCTGGACAGCAGTCCGAGCTCAGATGTTCTGATCAGCCATACAGGAAAAGCCCCGGGAAAATTTGAATTCCTTTTCCTGTCTGGCCATTTTGAATCTCAATTCCTGGTTGGACATCGGGGCGAGCTCAGCAGCACCGGCAGCAATGCAGAGCTCTCCAGCAGAGGAGTCCATGCAATCTCAGAGTAGAAAGAGGGCCCCAGCATGGACTGACCGGGAAGTCTTGGATCTGATCGCTGTGTGGGGCGATGAGTCTGTGCTTTCGGAGCTGCGCTCCAAAAAACGGAATGCAAAGACCTACGAGAAGGTCTCCAAAGCCATGGCACTCAGAGGATACAGCCGGGATGCAACAAAGTGCCACGTGAAAATCAAGGACCTGAGACAAGGCTACCAAAAAATCAAAGCGGCAAACGGACGCTCCGGAGCCCAGCCCCAGACATGCCGCTTCTACGAGGCACTGCATGCCATTCTCGGTGGGTCTGCCACCACTGCCCCACCAGTGACCGTGGACTCTGAGGATGGGATAGTGTCGACGGGCAGTTTCTCGGCGATGTTCGCGGATGGGGAAGATGAGGAAGGGTTTCTGGAGGACGAGGCAGGCAACAGCGCTTACAATACTGCTTTCCCCGACAGCCAGGATCTCTTCATCAGCCTCAGAGAGATCCCCTACCAACCCTCCCCGGCCGTTAACCCGGACTCTGAATCAGGGGAAGGATCAGTCGGTAAGTGCTATAAACATGTAAACATTTATTTTTTAAAAAACAGGAATAAAAACTATATGAAAAGAAGGTCAATACATATAGGGATCGAACAGAAATCCTCTTGGGACAGTTCCACGAAGCTCTCGTAGAGGTACTCGAAAAGCCTCCGCAGGAGGTTCCTGGGGAGAGGTGCCTTATTGGGTGCTCTGTGGAAGCACACTCTTCTGCGCCAGGCCATCCTGAGGTACAGTGGGAGCATTGCCTCGACCAGCATGGCAGCATAGGGCCCTGGTCTGTGCAGGGATTCACGCAGCATGCGCTCTCTGTCTCTCCTAGTGACCCGCCTCAGGGGGATCTTGCTCGGCGACTGCTGCATCTAATTAGGGGAATTACTGTAATGTTATTATTGTGAATGCTTGACTTTTCCTTTGCATAACAATGACCGTCGTTTAACAGCCACGTGGTGGAGGCTGCAGAGGGAAAGCATACAGGGATCTTTCCCGGGGACAGCCGCAAGGGGCTGGAACAGGGCCAGACTTTATGCTTTCCAGATTGCCTGCAGCAGGAGGGCACTGCTATCCATTAACTGTTAAGCAGCCTAAAGTTTACGGCATACCAGGCCTGGCTGCTACACGGATTCTGCTGTCCTGCCCTGCTTGTCCGATCTCCAGTGCAAGACCCCAGGCAATGAAAGCGAATGCCAAAAATTCAAACTTGTCCTGAGAGCACATGAGATAGGTGCCCTGTATGGTCTTGTTCACAGAAACTGAGTAGACTGTGTTCAGTGTTCGCAAACATGTATCTTTGCAAGGAAATCACTTCCTTTTTCCCATCACACAGCTGCGGCTCTTTCCCGAACTGCCCCGGCATCCCCCTCACAGAGGCTGGCGCAGATTAGGCGGCAAAAGAAAAAGACTCGGGACGAGATGTTCACTGAACTGATGGCCTGCTCCAGAGCCGAGGCGGCCCAGCAGAGCCAGTGGAGGGAGACCCTCTCTCAGCAGCAGCGCTCACACAGCAAACGGGAGGACAGGTGGCGGCAGGAAGACCAGCAGGCGACTCAAACGCTGCTTGGACTAATGAGGGAGCAAACGGACACGCTCCGGCGCCTTGTGGATGTTCTGCAGGACCGCAGGCAGGAGCAGAGAGCCCCCCTGAACTGTATCTGCAACCGCCCTCCCCCGCCACAAAGTCCTGTCCCCCCTCACCCAAAATCACAAGAAGGAGGGATGCTAGGGGCCGTGAAAACTGTCACTCCACCCCAGCAGAGCGCTCATGTACCAAACAGCTCTCATTCCCTAAAGTATGAGAATTGCTTCCCTTCCTGGCTCACCCGATCCAAAATCCCAGTTTCATCCCCCAACTGTGTAGTTGAGTATTAAAAATAGTTTGCTGTTCATTACTGTTTCCGTCATGTTTCTTTGCAGAAGACTTTGTGTGAAGGGGAGATAGGGGTTTGTTAATTGCATAGGACAGCCACCATTACCAGGGTACAGACATGGGGGCAGGATCAACAGCAGGTCACACACAGAGTGCAGTCACTAGGCACCCGGGTCACTCTGGGAGGTGTCTGCTGCCCCAGATCAGTCTGGGAGGTGTATGCTGTCCCAGGGTCTGAGCGCCTGGCATCCACAAATGGCAAGGCAGGCTGCCCTTACCATGCCCTTCCACCCTAGCCATGAACCTCTCCGATGCCCTTAGCCCCAGCCAGAGCCATCATCCCCCTACACCTACTCACCCTTCCCACACACCCCTCACCCCTTCCTGCAAACCCACCCCTTCCTGCACACCCTCCTGTAACCGTCCTCCCCCCAGAGACCACTGTAGGAGCAGGAGCCTGTCAGTCCTTGAGTGTAGAAGCGGTCTGTACATCACTGCACACCGTACCCACCATAGTAAAGAAAACTTTGTTAATTAAAAATGTTCCAATAACTTTATTTTTAAATGTCTGTTGGAAGGGGGGAAACCTGGTGAACGGGGTATGTAACCGCTGAAAAAAGTGAATAGTAACTGAAACAGAGGCAGGTTCAGCTTCTCTGTAAAGAGACTGGACAGTCATAGGTTACCCTCTCTGAGGAACCTAACTTTCAAAGCCTCCCGGATGCACAGCGCTTCCCGCTGGGCTCTTCTAATCGCACGGGTGTCTGGCTGAGCGTAATCAGCAGCCAGGCGATTTGCCTTGACCTCCCATCCCGCCATAAAGGTCTCCCCCTTGCTCTCACAGAGATTGAGGAGCACACAGCAAGCTGCAATAACAATGGGGATATTGGTTTCGCTGAGATCCGAGCGAGTCAGTAAGCTCCTCCATCTCCCCTTGAGACGTCCGAAAGCACACTCCACCACCATTCTGCACTTGCTCAGCTGGTAGTTAAAGAGCTCCTTGTCACTGTCCAGGGCGCCTGTATAGGGCTTCATGAGCCAGGGCATTAGCGGGTAGGCTGGGTCCCTGAGGATCATTGTAGGCATCTCCACATCCCCAACACTTATTTTGTGGTCCGGGAAGAAACTACCTTCCTGCAGGCATCTAAACAGACCAGAGTTCCTGAAAACACGCGTGTCATGAACCTTGCCCGGCCACCCGACGTAGATGTTGGTAAAACGTCCCCTATGGTCCACCAGTGCTTGCAGCACCATTGAAAAGTAGCCCTTTCGGTTAATATACTGGCTGGCCCGGTGGGCCGGTCCCAGGATAGGGATGTGAGTGCCATCTATGGCCCCACCGCAGTTTGGAAATCCCATCGCGGTGAAGCCATCTATGACGACCTGGACGTTTCCCAGGGTCACTACCTTTGAGAGCAGTAGGTCAACGATTGCGTGGGCTATTTGCATCACAGCAACCCCCACGGTAGATTTGCCCACGCCAAAGTGGTTCGCTACTGACCGGTAGCTGTCTGGCGTTGCAAGTTTCCAGAGGGCTAGGGCCACTCGCTTCTGCACAGTCAGGGCTGCTCGCATCCGGGTGTCCTGGTGCTTCAGGGCAGGGGCCAGCAAGTCACACAGTTCAAGGAAAGTGCCCTTACGCATCCTGAAGTTTCGCAGCCACTGTGATTCATCCCAGACCTGCAGCACTATGCGGTCCCACCAGTCCGTGCTTGTTTCCCGGGCCCAGAATCGCCGTCCCATAGCATGAACGTGACCCATTGCCACCATGATCTCTGCAGCGCGGGATCCCGTGCTTTGTGAGAGGTCTGTGCCACTCTGACACTTCATGTCCTCACCGCACTGCCGGAGCCTCCTCGCCCGATTTCTCAGCAGCTGACTGTGGAAGAGGTGGACGATAAGGTGCGAGGAGTTGACAACGGCCATAAGTGCAGCGATGATCGCAGCGGGCTCCATGCTCACAGTGCTGTGGCGTCCGCGCTGTCACTGACCAGAAAAGTGCGGTAACAGATTTCCCGCCAGCACTTTCAGGGAGAGAGGGCGGGAGTGACGGTTGAATGACGACAGTTACCCAAAACCACCCTCGACACATTTTTCCCCCAGCAGGCATTGGGGGCTCTACCCAGCATTCCAATGGGAAGCTGGGACTGCGGGAACTGTGGGATAGCTGCCCAGAATGCACCGCTTCCAATGTCGACGCTTGCCCCGTTAGTGTGGACTCACAAAGTCGAATTAGTGTCCTTAGTGTGGATACACAAATTCGAATTCATAAGGTCGAATCCACAAATTCGACCTAAGTTAAATCGAACTACTCTTGTAGTGTAGACATACCCTTAGTGTCCCCCTTCCAAGCTCTGACACCACAGAGCCTTGCCTGTGTCCCTGTTCCTGTTCCCATCCCCTGTTCCCATTCCTCCTTTAGCAAAACATGATCCCAATTCCCCCATCCCCAGTCCCTGTTCCTATTCCCCCCACCTTCCTGAGTGACTGCAGACTATATAGTAAAACCTGAATTTTGCTTAGCTACTCCTTAACCAATCATTTTACTGAAATGTAACTAACCAATCCTAACATATTGTAACATGGTTATTTAACCATTTATATTCCACCACCTTCATTGGTTTACACCCAACAAAATTAATTATACAGCAGACAGAAACAATCACAGAATCAGACAGAAACCATGCAAATAAACATACAAAACAATACAGAAGTGAGGATTTCAGAACTACATCTTTACAGGCATAAGGGTTTTCCAGCTGTGTCTATTGATAAGTGAGTTCTTGCCAGACAGGATGCTATTTTCTAGGCTCTTCTGTTTCTCTGGAGGTGATAGAAATATCAGGGCAGGATAGTATTCCTAATAGCCCAATAGCATCTTATTTCAATGTGACTAGTTTGGAATGTGAGGATGTGACCATATATTTCCCAGCTTATGGCTGCCTAACTACATCTTAGCTGAAGGCCTTAGCCTGTCACAATAAGAGAAGGCCATTACACAGACAGTGATCTTCGATTCTTTCTTTTATATCTCTATAACTAGCTAAGTGATAAGAATACACCTAAATTCTTAAAGTATAGGCCTTTGCAGACAGGCCTGAATATCTATATCCTAACAGAGGGATTCCATTGTCCAAAGCTGATCGTATGAGGATGACAAGATCTTGGCAGGGAGACATATCCATTAAGTTATGAGGCTTGAGGATGCGGGCGGTTTTAAGGTTCAAGTCATTTAGGCCAGCGTAATATTTGCCCTTCTGGGACAATGTGTCGGCCTTGTTTTTTTGAATCCTGAATGATGAGAGATTACAAAATCAAAATACAAAAGGAATAATGGCTACTAACATTGTCAATGATTGAGGGTCTTGGCAGATATTCAAAGTTCTTATGATTGGTTTATACCTGGCTGGGATACTGGGCCCCTTTCAGATGGTGGCACCACTCTTTGAAGGCCTTTTTAATTGCCAGGAGATTTTTGTCCAAATTTTCATAATTTTGCTCCACAGGTGTGAGTTTTCTGGAATAGAAGGCTCATGGATGTAGCCATTGTTGGGGACTGTGCCTTTTGGGATAACATTGCTTTGATCCCCAAGTTGGAAGCATCTGCTTCAATGATGAAGACTTGCATGGTATTGGGGTGGATCAATATGGGAACAGTGATAAATGTGAGTATTAACTGCTCAAGACCTGATGGGCCTTTATGGAGCAGGGCAGTGAGAGGAGTGATCCACTCCAAGAATTTCGGGATGAACCGGTGATAAATGTTCATGAACCCCAGGAAACATTATAGTTTATGAACATTCCATGGTACTGCCCACTAAAGACTGTCTTTATCTTATGTGGGTCCATCATGATACTAGTAGGAGACACGATGAACCCTAGGATTCTATGACATGGTGGCCTGCTTCATGGCACCCATACTCCACACATAGTCCAAGGCTTCCATCTTTCTTTTTAATAAAGAGGAGTGGTGCCTTGGAAGGCAAAGTGGACTTACGAATAAAGCCCTTGGATAGGTTCTCCTGAAGGTAGGTTCACAATACAGCTAGAAATGGCAAATATATGCTGAGTGGAACGTTTTCCCCAGTTGTAGTTTGATTGGGCAATTGTAGTCCCTGTGTAGGGGCAAGGTGTCTGTGGATTTTTGCTAAAGACATCTTTGTAGTCACTGTATTTGGACAGAACTTAAGTGCTGGCATCACCAGATGACTTTGCCAGGCCAGCTTCCCTGGCATGCAACTGCTGGGGAACTACTGCGCACTGCATATTTCCTGGGGTCAAGCAGTGCAGAGTTCTGAGAAAAATTCAACTTAGTTCACATCAGCTGATAAGGGGGTTGTGGCAGGTCAGCCATGAAATATCCATAATCAGAGGGAAATGTGGGGAATGGATGGCACCGAACTATAGAATCTCTCGATGCTCTTGGATATCAACCTCAAGAAGAACCATTTCCATGTCCACTGGCCCAGAGGATAAGAAGGACCTATCATGAACGTTTATCAGCAGTTCATCAAAGTCAGGAGTCAAGCCTGGGGTAGGGCATAAGCCATCGTCAGGGGTAGGGCATATGATCAGGGATTTGGAGTGAAGCAGGAAAGCAGGAACCAGGAACAGAAGGGGCTTAGGGATGAGGAGGGAAGGAACCAGGAACAGGCAGGAAGGAAGGGCTTAGGAGGAAGGCAGGGAAGCAGGGTCTGTAATAGGACCCAGCAAGTGAATCACTTAGTTGATTATACAAATTCCCGTGCCTCTGTCTGGTTAAGTAGTGCTTCCCAGCCAATCAGAAGGGCTAGACATCTCCCCTAGTTTAGGAGCATTACGAGTGGGACTTTTTGTGAGCTAGAGCTTGGCTGGCCCTCTTCTCAGCTGCTCTGATAAGCTGGTGGGTGGTGACCACAATCTATGTACTGGCTGGGGGCCCATGGGCCTGGTGTTGCAGCTCGCGATCCCTCACATTATCTATATATGATATTTCTAAAGTGTTTGTCACCATTGTATTTAGGTAGCAAATATAAAACCTATAGACAGGTCTTAAAAGACCAAAGCATCTTCAATTGTCCACTTCACCATTATACATTTGGGTTTTTTTTTCTTTCCTCCCATTTTATTTCTGTCTGTCTCTCTCTCTCTCTCTCTGCTTCCTCATCACCTACTGGCCATGTGACAGGAAACCATCTAATCAGTGAGAGAAGCTTTTCTCAAAAAAGGAGATGCGCATTATGTTCTGGAAAAGGTGAGACTTGGACTACACTTTCTGATATATATTTTTTATTTGCTTGAGCAAATAGAGGCATCTGATTTCGAATGCAGTCAATATGGCACATTTTGTGTCAGTTTTTCAAAGAGTGATTCAGCTGCTGCACCCACAAAAATGTGCACACACCTGCACAATACCTAACAGAACATTACACAGTTTTTGCAATATCATGCCCATGGATATGCCATCACCTGATCTATGTATGCAAATATCCACTTAATTGAGCAAATGGAGTGGGAGGTTTGTGAGTGCATTGCATCCATGGACATTTTTGCCTGCACTTTCAATACACCCTCTGTTGATAATTTAGTTGTGTATGTTTAAACAGTACAATTTTAAATAACAATCTGCAAGCAGAGAGCGGAGGAGGTAGCGGTCCACTCACAGGCTCCAACTCCACATCTATGGAAAAAAATTAGCAGGTGCTTAGCATCCACCTGCAGCCAGCGGCTCCCGCTCCCTCCAGCACTTCTCACTTGCTGGCGGCCTCACTGATCAACTCCTCTGCCTCCATCCCAGTGTTTCCCGCCCACTGTGATCAGCTGTTCCCCAGCACTGGGAGGGTGGGGGATGAGTGGGGATGGGGCGCGCTTGGGGGAGGGGCGGAAACAGTCAGGGTGGTGGTGGAGCAGGGGTGGAAAGAGGCAGGGTGGGGCTGGGGACTTGGGGGAAGAGGTGGAGGGAGGGAGGGCTTCAGGTGGTGGGAGGGAGCGAGGAAGTTGGTGCCTATGAGTGCACTGGCATTGCCTGTTAGCTTCCACATCAGCTATGGGTGCAACCAGCTAGACAAATACAACAGAAATCTGACCAGCAGAGGAAATACAAAAGATATGGGAGAGAGATTGTCATACAGCATTCTTTTTCTTTTGCAGGCAATTCTTGAGACTTAAGGCCTTATTGTATAATAATAAAGTACTCATTATGTCAGTTATTTAGGAGCCAGAAACAGCTTTAGTCAAAAAGCTCTTAAGAAGAGTCACACTAATTATGGGTGTTTAAGATCATGAAAACTCTGCAAAAAGATGTTTGTTAATGAGAGACCCATTATATCCTCTCCCCAGAGTTCACTCATTCTCTTTGCTGTTTTACTGCATTTTGCTGCTGAGGGAACGTGAATCTCACATGGGAACCCTCAAAGAAAAACAGCTTCCATAGGTCTATCCCCTGAGCGCTGTCTGATGTCTTGCGCAGTGTTCAAGGTTTTTTAAAACATTGTTTAAGCATCTGTCAAATCACACTCCCTATATAAACTAAACACTGAAATTATTTTAAAAAGTCACTTTGAATCTGGGAAAAAAAGAAGATGCTAACATGTTGTGCAGCATGGCACATTAAAGGCAAAATGGTAGACTTCCTGAATAACAAAGACTAAAAGACCAGATTCTCCAGTCTGCTTAGTCCTCCATAAGTGTAAGCAGGACAAAGTGGCCTTAAAGCCTTTGGAAGTGGCCAGCCTAGAGTTCCCTTTAAACAAGGAAATTTTGCATTGGCATAAAGTTGGCAAGGGTAGCACAGCTGCCTCCTGTACCAACTGCTCCCACACCACAGTGCCCGGCCTAAGGAGAGGGAGGATGCAGTGCGGGTGGGACAGTGATCCATTATGTCCAATCTTCCAGTGGCTTAATATCACTGTACAGAAAAAACTTGCATTGGAGATGGGCAACTTCAGATTGGGGAGCTACAGCCAACTCCCTGTGGGTCTTATCTCTAATGAAGCCCTACATGTCTAAGTATAGAAAGACCAGTAAAACCAGCCTCACTGCATTCCTTCCCAGCTCCCCAGTGTCAGGGGCCATGTCGGGGGCAGCAGGGAAAAAAAGGGGATGTTCTGGAGAGGAGTTATACAGAAGCCTTGCCATGTGCGGAGCTGACAACAGGAACACTGGTCACCAGCTTCTGGGGGCTGACAGTGGGGCTATCAGCAGCCCGAGGCTCCCACTGTCAGCCCCCAGTGGCTGATAAAATTGCAGGGGAAGCCTAATATTGCAGGATCTGCAATTTCCGCAATATCGCAAATTAAGTAGGGCCTTAAATACCAGATATTTTATCTGTTTTTTATTTATTCCCAGTTTTTAAATTTTATCTTATCATTGTTGTCCCCATGGCCGTAGTTCACCATTCCTGTGCCAGTGGGAGCTGCGGGAAGCTGCAGCCAGCACATCCCTGTTTCTCCAAAAAGCATGTGCAGATTTTTGTAAATGTTGTCAATATAGGGCCCTATGTGACCTATTCTAAAAGATCTTCAGAAATAGCATATGCATCTATTAATGTTAATCCATTCATAAAAGCCCTACCTGGCTAACTAAGTATTTGAGGGAAATAAAGTAAGAGTAGAGGAATCTGGTCTGAAGATTGTACCAGTCACAATCATTTTAAATGCTTTGCGAAACCAAGAATAAAATAAACCATAAATGATTGGATTACAAGTAGAATTGAAGTATGCCAGCCAGAGGAAGGCATTGTACAAATCTTCAGGTGTTGAGAAGTTAATAAAAGCATCAGCTATCGTAAGACTAAAGAAAGGCAGCCAACAAAAAACAAACACCCCCATAACTATACTTAAAGTTTTAGTTGCTTTGTTCTCTTTTTTTGTGGAGATGTTGTTTTTCATTGCAGAGACACATTTTATTGCACTGGGGATTTTAGCAATTTGTCTTGAATGCTTTCTTGCCACTGTAAATATGTGGACATAGATACCCACCATCACTGTGCCTGGGAGAAAGAAGGCTATAAGAGAAGCTATCACTCCCCAGAGCTTCTTAAGTATGAAGGCACAGAAACCATAGCAGTCAATGGAAGTCACATATTCTTCAGTGCCAACAATATTCAACTCTGGGAAAACTAGGCCAAAAGCCAATAAGAATGGGACAGACCAGCTAATTAATAAAAATAGTACTATCACAGGGATAGTTATTTTGGTGACATAATGCAGTGGGTCACAAACTGCATAGTAACGGTCAACAGAGATAAAACACAGATGGAAAATAGAGGTGGTACAGAGCATTATATCACAAAAAGTATGGATTTTGCAGAAGAGGTCTCCAAAATACCAGCATGAGTCTATAGACTTGATCATACTGTAGGGCATAACCATGAAACTAAGCAAAAAGTCAGTAGTTGCCATGGAGCAGATCAGGAAGTTGGTTGGAGAGTGAAGCTGTTTGAAATGAGCGATGGAAATGATCACAAGCATATTTCCACCCATTGTGAGCATTATTGCTCCCACCATGAAAATGTACATAGCCCAAAGACTTATTGTAGACCTTACATTTCTAGGACATGAATTGTTAACAGAGTCAAAGCAATACTGCACATTCTGTGGACTCCAGAGGTTGGATGAATTCATGATCTGAGATCAACGACAGTAACTTTTTCAAAAGTATTACAATACAGCCAGTCCTGGGGAAAAAGAAAAAATAAACAAAGTGACATTAACAGTAGCAACATCTGCAGACCTGTGTTTCAGATTAGTTGATTAACACCTAACATTAAAAATAATGGGCCTTATTCTACTCTCAGTTTCAAGAACATCAAATCAGAATGATTCCCATTTACTTTAGAGGAGTTATTCTAGACTTACACCAGTATAAGAGATAGCAGAATTTGGCCCAATGCTAACAAAAAAAGGAATGGGCTGAATCATTTCCTAAATCATTTTGAATCTTAAGGTGCTCAAAAACATTTAGTAATATTGAATATTTTTGCTATGGTGTAAACGGGTCGACTCACCCCTGCGGCGCCTCCCGCTGGTTGCTCTGCGAAGTTAGCTCAGTCCAGCCCTGAGCGCCCTCTGCAGGGTGGTTATCCACCTGTTCGTAGGCCCCCCCGTGTCCCTCCCTGGACCCGGTGCCCTTCTACATGGGGTGCTGCCCCCTAGCAGTAACCCCTTTCTCTCGGTCTCCCCTCCTTAGGGAACCCTCACCCTCTATCCCTACCTTGCCTCAGTTTTCGGCTACTGCCAGTCATTGTCTAGCCCCACACTCTGGGGCAGACTGCAGTCTCAGCCAACTCATCACAGGCAAAGTTGGGTTTGGACCTGCTGCCTTGGCCTACCCCTAGGTTGCCCTCTGCAACCCCCAGTACCTATTGGCCCACTGCTAGGTCGCAGCCTGGGGCTTTTTAGGCTGGAGCTCCCCAGCTCCTCAGCCTTCCCCAGCCCTGCTGCACTCAGGTATCTAGTCTCAAGCTCCTAAGCAGCCGGGCCCATCTCTCTCTCTCGAGAGAGAGAGAGAGACCCGGCTGCGTAGGAGCTTGAGACGGGAGGGAGGGAGGGAGGGAGAGGGGGGGAGAGAGAGAGAGACTGACTGACTGTCTGGCTTCTGGCTTCCCTGCGTTCTTATAAGGCCCTGTTCCTCAGTTTGGGGCGTGGCCCCCAGCTGCAGCCACTTCCCCAATCAGCCTAGCCTGAAGGCTGTCTTCTCAAGCCCTGCCAGGCCACTTTTTAAACCCCTTCTGGCAGGAGCAGGGTCCACCCTGCTACATATGGATTATACATTCAACACTATTAGCGCTATGATGATAGGTTTGCAAAATGAAAGCCTCAAACACATGACACTCATAAGATTTCCACAGCTCTATCCATCACCTCATAGATCTTTGTTCCTGAAGGTACTGACCATACTTTCAGGAGAGACATTACAGCATCAGAAAACCCAAACTTGTTGATGCTATAAAGATTTTAACATGCAACACTTTGTGGACCTGGCCACACTGCAAGGTAAAAGAGTGACAAAAACTCAGAGCTCTTCTTCTTTTTAGCATGCTTGCCAATAGGTTACCAAGTGTATACTTGCAGACAAGTTTCTCTTTGTAATATTAATCCACTGAGGTGCATACCCTCAACACATACTTGGCTAGGATTAAGAGAAATATAATAGCATCGTGCTGAGGAGTCATTGAGGTTTGCTAAACAATCTGTGCCTCAAAGCATTAAAGTTTTGAAAAACAGGTTAAACAACACCCAGTTTAGTGAACTGTATTAATCCTTTATTATGGATAATTGTTATTTAAGACTCTGTTTTTATTTAACCAGTATTTAATATTACAAATATACATGTGTAAGAAGAGGGAAAAAAAACATATATGTCACTTTTCAGTCTGCGCACTCTAATCTACATGCTACTCCTTACGCCAGCAAACTGCTACACAATTCCTTGTGTATACAGCAGAATCTCAGTTAATAAACACCTCAGGAACAGAGGTTGTTCATAACTCTGAAATGTTCGTATCTCAGAACAAAACATTATGATTGTTCTTTCAAAAGTTTACAAATGAATATTGACTTAATACATATTTGAAACTTTACTATGCAGAAGAAAATTGCTGCTTTTAACCTTCTTATTTTAAATGAAACAAGCACAGAAACAGTTTCCTTACCTTGTCAAATCCCTATTTTAAAACTTTCTCTTTATTTTTTTTGAGTTCACATTTAACATAGTACTGTACTGTATATTATTTGCTTTTTTCCCCTCTCTACTACCAAATTGCATACTTATGGTTGGAAATGAGGTGTGTACTTGACTGGTCAGTTCTTAACTGGTGTTCATAAGTCTGAGGTTCTATTCTAATAGAATAAAAGTGATGGAGTTTGGCCTGAAAAGTTACATCCTATATGCGAATGTGTGCATGCATACGAACATATACATAAATGTATACACATGCTATGTATATGTTGTTAGAGTTTGGGAGTTTAATTAACATTATTTCACAGTAGTAAACTAAGGAATTGTGTTCCTCCAGTAATGCCAACAAGAGTTTCTGCAATATCATGAACCACAAGACTCAAGTTTTGGGGTTTCTCATGCTACAAGGTCCCCAAATTTAATTAGATACTTAGATTCTGTACACATCAGGGACTCGTTCTTCAATAGAATACAGATTTTAATCAAATCAACTACCCACCTCCGCAAGCCCCATTTCTTCCTCCTTTCAATTCTATAGGTCCATATCCCTTCTCGGGTGTTAGCTATCCCCCCTATTTGTCCCTCACCTATTCCTGTGGTTTCTTTCTTTCTTTCTCCCAGCTTGTCAGGTTCATATAAAGCTATTTCTGGACCAAAGAGCACATGAAAGCTTTCTGGCATACTTTTCTAATATCCATTTGAAACGCCATTGTATGATAAGAATATGAATATTTGCCATTACAAACATATTAGAGGTTTACAACGGGTATGCCAGGCTGATATAAAAATGTAGAGCCATTATATTAGGGTACTTTATCTTTTATAAATAATCCTCTAATATGAATGCACCCAAAAGCCAATTATGCTGTGTTTATGCTTAACTTTGTGTAGTCTTTCTTCTCTCTATTTTTTACACCAAAGATTTAGAAAATATCAGACTTATTTTCAGCTATATCCTTATCCCCTTAAATTAATTGAGAGTTTCAACACTGATTTTGATGGAAGCAATATTGGACCTTATGTCTAATAAATTTTATTCCCAAAAACATATAAGCATGTATATAACTTTACTCCTGCAAGTAGCACCACTGAAATTAATAGGTCTACCCAGAAGTGAATAAGAGTATTTGCAGGAAAGGATCCTATATACGTATATTATACCATATTGTCGTGCTTTAGTACTTTGAAATGATATATGACATTAACATGCATAAGAAATATCATAGTGTGTGTGCTCAGTAAGAGACTGCAATCTCATGGTAAACAACATTTCTAACCCAGCCCTGCAGTCTTCACACTGGTAATCATCAGCTCATTAATACCATTTATTGATGTTTTTATCTGTCATTGACATAGCATAAATTCTTGAAGATGATCCAGCTGTCTTTCTCTAGTCAGTTTCTAAATGATCTTGCCAAACTTTTTCAGATTCAATTGATTTCTTTATTCTACATAGTGGTTCAAATTATTTTTATCATACAGAGACAAACATGTCCTCTGAAAGAATCATTAGAAAACTCTGTCATACAGTCATTCCACTATTGAGACTGGAAAATCAAAACAAATTGCAATTCTTCTAGTACTTTACAAAATGCAGCTGAGTATATCATTACATTGGAGTAGAAGTTGTTTTACCTGATCTCTCTCTGTATTTCATCTCTTCACTGAAAACATTTTTGGCTGTGATTTTTGTTTTGTTTTTAGTCTTTAATTTCAGATAGAAAATCTTCTGATTCAAACAATTAATAGTTTTACAGCTTACCTGTAAAGTGTGTATACATCTGATTTTTCTTATTAAATTTCAAAGCTCATTTGCTTATTTTTTTTCTCCATATGACTCCTTTGTGGCAATGCTCAATAAAAATGGATTTGGTTTTTTTCCTCTTTTCTTAGATTAACTGGGTTGCTGCTAGTATATATACAGCACAGAAGACCTGGAGCTGTCTCTGAGGAGTTCACAAGTCTCCAATCATGTATTTGCTTTGGAAGAGTTACAGAGATTTACTGTAGAGAGTTAAATCTCTGTAACTCTTCATTCTGCTGCTGCAGCAGAAAAAAATTATGCACAAACATCCAAATGAGGATATTATTTGATTTGGTTTACAGCCATCTCGGAAATGGGAGGATGAACTTTACCTCTACTTCAATATGTTAAATATAAAGACATGGAAGGTCTTTTACCTTAGAAAGTTTCTAGGATGGGGGCTGTCATTTACTCTGCTGAGTAGGGCTGTTGAAAATGTTCTGTCAAAACTTTTTTTCATTGGAAAACTGGGTTTTTGGCTAAACACACACACACACACACACACACACACACACACACATATATTGCAATAAGTGTCTGTTTTCAATGGAAATTTCCAATTTCTCATCCAAAAACTGAATGGGCACAAACCAAAATATTTCATCCCAAACCCAAAATATTTCAGTTCTGAAATTCTGCCACAGGGTCTCATGGGAATTGTAATTAGAGTGCCTGACACTCCAGTTCTCCTCTCTCCACACTCCATTCCAATTTCCACCGCCAGACTTCATCTCTCATAATGCACCATGGCCATGGAACTCTCATGCTATATAAACTCCACTCAGCCAGAGGGGAGACTGTGGTACACACATCACAGAAGATGTAGTCTAACGAGGGAGCGCAGCCTATAGAGGAGAATGGGGCCTGAGGCACTTGAACTAGAGCGCCCAGGAGGCATTAAAGTAGCAAAGAACCCAAACATCTTTCAACCAAAATGAATGATTTTTCATTTTCATTGATATTTTCCATGGGGGTAAACCCTTATTGTCTAGTGTTGATGGGACCCTAACCTGTCTGAGAGGTCTCTATGTTCTATTGCAATATAGATGTTAAATTATAATAATTAAGTCTCAATTAATTATTAAAAAAAATTCTGCAGACTTAAAATTTTTACCAGTTTTCATATCAACAATGTGTTTATATACAACTAAATAAACAATTGAAAACAAGTAGAAAAAATACTTAAGTCATTACTTAGTTGCTCATTTATTTTTGTAAAAGAGATTTTACTATATTTAACAGATTTTTAGAAAAATTTCTGGTAAGTACATTCAGAGCAGTCTACTGATAATATTAGAGCTTTAAAAGTTTACCAACTCTATAAAACAAAAGGTTTTTACAATTTAGATGCAGTTATGATTGTTCTGGAAGGTAAATGACAAGGCTGTATTGTCAAGTTAGGGGTCTGTCAGATCTAACTGCTTTGAGAAAAATGAAGATTGAGTTGAATAATGACAGCTAACTGAATGTTCCAGTAACCATTATGAGAACTGTTTTGATGATTTGTAGTTCAATATTTCCTAGACTTTTTCTGTTGTTGTCTTTCAGGATTTTGGCTCAGATTTTCAAAGATGCCTAAATAAAATTAGATGAATTGGGCATCCCAACACTGTAGGTTGCTTTGAAAACCTCACCCTTTCATTGGGCAGAAATAATCTGTGTCAGTAACATTTCCCAGAGTTTTTATTTCTTATCGTTGTCTCAGTATTTCTTCTAATTTCTTACCACTTTAATACAAAAAGAAAGGGTCTCCTCCTGGGAGCCATGTTTATGGTTGTGAGCTATGTTCGCATACAGTGCTAGCTAAAAGCTCTGGTCATTCCTGGTACAAGTCTGCGGTAGATGTCTTAGAACCAAAGATATTGAGAGTTAAAACTAGTTTCACTGCCTTCCTGAACCAGCAGTAGCACATACAACAAGGGACTGCAAACTGAATTAAAGTAAGCAAACCAGATAAGAACTGGTGGGGTAATGAAATCTAGAATACAGTCCAGCATGGTGTCTATAGTAAAGGGCAACCTGCACAGGAGGTATATTCCTACAGCTGTACCAAGTGTTTTAGCTGCCTTTCTTTCCCTCTTTGATGCTCCTAAGTGTAGCCTAGATCCAGCACTCTTGTTCATGCGACTTATCTGTCTAGCTTGGCTGTTTGCCACAATAAATATTTTCACATACAAAGTTATCATTATGAGGCAGGGGAAGAAGAAGAGAATTTGTTGAACAGCAGCCGACATCTACCAACACAGGGTATGTCTTGTAATGGCCCAAGCCTTCCTCAGTTGCATTGGTATAGAGCAAGAAAAAAGTATAAACCATGGGGAACCTCCATCCTATCACTATATAAACACAAGCCAATCTTATGGTAAATTTAGTGGGGTAGAGCAAAGGATCACAGATAGCATAGTGACGATCAATGGAAATATAGAGGTCAAACAAAAGACAGTGTCCAGAAAGGTATGCAGCCTACAAAAGTCATCTCCAAAATACCAGCAGCTCTGTTAACCCCAGGAGGAGATCTGCAATGGCCTGGGAGTGTAGTAAGAAGTTGGTAGGGTTTTGAAGTGGGAGACTGCAATCACCACCATCAGATTCCCCATGTAGATGGCCAGCTGGACGCGAAAGGGGTGAAGCGTTCATAGCACAATGGAGTGGACACCACTTCATTAGCACCGAGCTTCTGGACAGAGCTCATTTCTTCCTTATCAGCTGGCAACACCTTCTCCAGCTCTTCCACACTCCCAATAAACGACTCTGCTTTCAACAGGGATGTGACACTCTCCACCTCATATTCACCAATGTAATATGATTATGATATAATTATGTGGCATCTTGTACTAAGTATGCCTTATAAGGTATCACTCTAAAATTCTTGATCCGTTGAACATTAACAACCTGTTGGATTGTATGTTTTATCATTGTATGTGAAGTTTTAAAGTTTTGCTCTGTATTTGTCACTGAAAGATGTTGTGAAGTTTAAAACACCCTCAGCTAGCCTTTGAGGTACAACAATGAAGAAGCTAGACAGTGCTAATGGTCCATCAGGAAAGGCCGGGGGCCCATGGAAAAGGTTTATCTCACCTGGGAGCATTTCAGCCAGCCTATGAGTAATGGCTGTTATGACTCAGCATGATATGCAAGGGCATGTGACCAGACCACATGACACTAAACTCCAGTTTGGTACTCGTATTTTTCCACAAACTGCCTGGGAAATTAGCTCAAAACAAAGGGTTCCCACCATATGGAGAGACTATATAACATTGAGAGTGACATCATGATTTGTCTTCATTCTCCCCACAACTTAACACCTGAAAGAACCTCTGGAAGACAAAGGACTTGGAATGGGGGAGGGGAACCCACACTGCACAGCAATTGCAGCCTGTGCCTTAAGAATCTGCAAGCCTGCTTGTATCATCCGTCAGGGTGAAATATTGCTAATTCAAACCACAGTTGCCAACTTTCACGTGGTAAATAAGCACCCGACTTTCACAATAAACCAAAAATCAAGCTAAACCCATTTCAAAACAAGCCAATCCCTAAGAACCCCAACACTCTATGTGACTAGATCCCCCTTGCATGCAAACTGGGACTGTTCTGGGCCCGCTGTGCATCCCTGACTCTCTTCCCACTTTGCCCTTGCTAACCCCGCCATGCCCCTGCTTGCTGGGAGCCGATCAAAAAAGAGAAGCAACAAGCAACAAGCCAAAAACTAGCCAACAAGCAACTCACACACCAATGAAGCCAAAAACAAGCCAAATATCTGTTGTTTTTTTTCCACAGGTTTGGCATGTCTGATTCAAATCCTATCTACTACATTAGGCTTAGTTTGTGGCTTTGTTTTTTTGGTAGGTAATCTGCTTTGATCTGTTTGCTAACACTTACAATCACTTAAAATCTATCTTTCTGTAGTTAAAATAAAGGATCTACCCATTAGTAGATCCTCCCCTCAGGGATGTCTCTGTCTGAACCACATGCTCCTCCACACCTGTTGGCTTTCCCACAACCTTTAGTTTAAAAACTGCTATACGACCTTTTTAAATTTAAGTGCCAGCAATCTGGTTCCATTTTGGTTTAGGTGGAGCCCATCCTTCCTGTATAGGATCCCCCTTTCCCAAAAGTTTCCTCAGTTCCTAATAAATCTAAACCCCTCCTCCCTACACCATCGTCTCATCCAAGCATTGAGACCGTGCAGTTCTGCCTATCTAACTGGCCCTGCGCATGGAACTGGAAGCATTTCAGAGAATGCTACCATGAAGATCCTAGACTTTAATCTCTTACCTAGCAGCCTACATTTGGCCTCCAGGACCTCTCTCCTATCCTTCCCTATGTCATTGATACCTATATGTACCATGACCACCGGCTCCTCCCCAGCACTACACATAATCCTATCTAGATGTCTCAAGAGATCTGCAACCTTCGCACCAGGCAGGCAAGTCACCATGTGGTTCTCCCGGTCATCACAAACCCAGCTATCTATGTTTCTAATGCTCGAATCGCCCATTACTAATACCTGCCTCTTCCTAATAACTGGAGTTCACTCCCCCAGAGAGGTATCCTCGGTGCGAGACGATACCACAACATCATCTGGAAGGAGGGCCGCAACTATGGGATTGTTTCCTCTGCTCCAGTTGGATGTTCTCCTTCCATGAGGCTTTCATCCTCCTCAACAGCACAGAGGCTGTCAGACCAGAGGTGGGACCATTCAACTGTGTCCCTGAAAGTCCCATCTATATACCTCTCTCTCTCTCCCTTAGTTCCTTCAGCTCAGCTACCCTAGTCTCCAAAGCCTGTATACGGTCTCTGAGAGCCAGGAGCTCCTTGCACCGAATGCACACATACGCCACCCGCCCATAGGGCAGGTAATCATACATGCTGCATTGGGGGCAATAAACTGGGTGGCCCTCACTCTGTTGTTGGACTTCTGCCTGCATTCTCTTTTTACTCCCGCAGTTGCTCCTTTGTTGTTATTGTAATCAATGCCTTAAATAATCCAGATGGAGAGATGAGTCCTTCAGATGAATAATATGCCTGAGGGAATACACAAAGCATTATTTGTACAATAGAACATCACTTATTTTAAAGAACAATGAGTCTTAGAAACACACATGCTCACTTGCCCATAAAATCTATAGACCTCTTTAAGAGGATGCCAGAGCCAAAAAAAAAAAAAAAAAAAAAACAGATGGGAAAAGAGGTGCGGAGGTATCACAGAGAGATTGCTATAGCAAAGGTGAGAGGCACATCTTTGTTGTGGATCTTTAAGAGGGGATTACAGTTGTTTCTAAACTGATATACCCATTCCAATGCAGAAACCAAAAAGTAATGATAGGTCATCTACCCTAAGGAGAGAAAAAGTTCCAAAAAGCCTTCTTCATAAAGACTTTAAGGCTAAGGCCTTGGACAATTTTTCCAATGGCATTTAAAGTTTTCCAGTTGTGTTTTTGCAACATTATGAAAGTGTCTGTTCTGTATAAAAAATTCACTGAAAAAAATGGAGTCGGAGTCAGGAGTCAAGCCAGGAGTCGAAGCTGGAGTTAGTGTCAGGAGTAAGATGTAGAAGCAGGGATGTGGAGTGAGGCAGATGGGAGAGTGGGATAAGGGGGACAGGCAGGAAGCTGGGGTTTAGGAATAAGGAAGTAGACAGAGTCTATAGTATCAGTCATCCAGGAATTCACCTGCTTACTCAGACAACTTCCTGTGCCTCTTTATGGTTCAAGTAGTGCAAACCAGCCAATCAGTGGGACAGGATGACTCCACTAATCATGAGCTTTGTGGACAAGGCCTTTGTGAGCTAGAGCTTGGCTGGACCTCCTCTCCACTGGTTCAACTGAGCGGCTTGGGGGCGGGGGGCACAATCTGAGCCCTGGTGTTCGAGGCTTGTAATCTCTTACATCACCCCCTCCTCTTCATATACGTGGGCAATGGTTTGGGTTTTCCATGTGGAGGGTGTGATGGTGGTTGGGAGTAGTGAGGGAATGTGGGACTTCAGGAGTGCTATATGGAAAACTGGGTGTATATGGAGAGAATGAAGTAATTCATGTTCAAAGATAATTGGGTTAATTTGCCAGGAAACTTGATAGTTGCCAAGGAACTCATAGCCCAATTTATGAAACGGCCTGTTCTTGTGTAGGTTTTTCATCAAGTGCCATACCTTCTGGCTTACCAAGAGGGAGGGCGTCTTCTATCGTTGATAATCCACACATTGTTTGTAGCTGTTCTTGGCATTCCCCAGGGGAACTTTTAGGTTATCTTGGGTCTGACATGTTTGTTGTGTCAAATCCAGGGCTGCTGGGTTGTGGGAAGGTGTGGGTTGCTCTGGGTGGGGGAAAAAGTTTGGGGGAAAAAAGTTCTTGTCTCATAGTAGTCTGTTCTACTTTGTACACAAACTTTATATACAAACCATTGTACACAAACTCTGCCTGATGTTACCTATGAGCTCTGTGTTCTTGGGGAACCAGAGTGCAGCGTCCAGCCTGTCTGACTCACAAAAGACTCCCCCTGCCCCAGCCTCTGCTTGAGCAAAGCCAATCAGAAGAAAGACTTACAAAAAGCAATGAAAAGGCGGTGAAAGATACACCTAAACCCCTCCAAACAAGGGTGACAGGATTAAGGAAACTCCCCTAGCCTCATTTGCATTGAAGCTGGGACAGGGAGGCATCTCTATTAGCATACAGACTGGACAGCAAGAACTGCATGGAACTCTGGGACCAGAAAAGCAGGGAAGCACTGCATGATGGGGGGGTCTCTGCTCCAGATGTTAATGAACCCGCCTGCACACACCCAGCTCAGTGGTTATCAGACCAATTCTAGTAATAAATCCTTTATTGGTATCCAAAATACTGAAGCTGCCTAACTGCATTGTGAGTTTCCTTGAAGGAACACCGCCCATAGCCAGGAATGAGCAGTTCCTATTGTCTAGCCTGAACAAAACAACTTTGATATATGCCTTTGAGCCATTTGTTTACCCATAAACAAATCTAGTGTTCTCCCTTGAACCATTGTTCTTTCCCTACAAAACCCCCTACCCACGCTCAAGTAAGTGCTCTGATGCCTGGATCCAAAATCTGCTTCAGTTCCATTTGGACTTTATCTTTTCCTGACTGATCACACAGTTTTTGTGATATGCCCGTGGATATGCCATCACCTGATCTATGTATGCAAATACCCACTTAATTGAGCAAATGGGGATGAGGGGTTGCGAGTGCATTGCATCCATGGGCATTTTTCCTGCACTTTCAATACGCCCTCTGCTGATGATTTAGTCATGTAGTTTAAATAGTACAATGTCAAAAAACAATCTCCAAACAAGGAGTGGAGGAGCTAGCAGGGCACTCGCATTGCTTGTTCGCTGCCACATCAGCTGTGGATGCAACCAGCTGGACGAACACTGCAGAAATCTGACCAGCAGAGGAAATACAAAAGATATGGGAGAGAGATTGTCTTGCTGAGTTCTCTCTTTTTTTTTCCAGGCAATTCCTGGGACTTGCGGCCTTTGTATAATAACAAATTACTCATTCTGCCAATTATTTGGGAGCCAGAATGTAACAAAGAGTTCTATGTGAAACAGCTTTAGTTGAAAAGTTCTCTTAAGAAGAGTCACATTAATGATGGGCATTTAAGATTATGAATACTCTGCAAAAAGACTGTTAATGAGACATCCCTTATAGCCTCTCACTGATTCCCTTTGCTGTTTTGCTGCTGTTTGCTGCTGAGAGAACATGAATCTCACATGGGAACTCTCAAATAAAAACAGCTTCCATAGGTCTCTCCCCTGAGCTTTGTCTGATGTCCTGCTCTGTGTTCAGGGTTTTTATAACATTGTTTAAGCACCTGTCAAATCACACTCCATATTAAAACTAAACACTGAATTTATGTTAAAAAGTCACTTTGAATCTGGGAAAAAAGAAGCCACAACCATGCTGTGTGGCATGGCACATTAAGGGCAAAATGGTAGAGTTCCTGAATAACAAGGACTCAAAGACCAGGGTCTCCAGTCTGCTTTGTCCTCCAGAAGCGTAAGCAGGACAAAGTGGCGTTAAAGCCTTTGGAGGTGGCCAGCCTAGAGTTCCCTTTAAACAAGGAAATTTTGCATTGGCATAAAGCTGGCAAGGGTAGCACAGCTGCCTCCTGCATCAACTGCTCTCACCCCACAGTGCCCGGCCTAAAGAGAGGGAAGATGCAGTGCGGGTGGGACAGTGATTGATTATGTCCAATCCTCCAGTGGCTTAATATCACTGTACAGAAAAAACTTGCATTGGAGATGGGCAGCTTCAGATTGGGGAGCTACAGCCAACTCCCTGTGGGTCTTATCTCTAATGAAGCCCTACATGTCTAAGTATAGAAAGGCCAGTATAACCAGCCTCACTGCATTCCTTCCCAGCTCCCCAGGGTCTGGGCACATGTCGGGGAAAGCTGGGAGAAGAAGGGGATTTTTTGGAGGGGGTCTGTATCATGGGACCATTCTAGCTGGCTGTTCTGGCTTACGCCTGTGCAGTCCTGGCTTAGAAAGGTGGGTGACAGCCATCGTTGCTTTACCCCATAAGCCGCGTCAAGCTGATGATTAAACCCCAAATGTTTCTTTAGTGCATTTAAACAAGGTTTCAGTGTTGATTGTTGTCCCTGCCAGGTAAGTATATGGGATCTTGGGGAACAATTACCACACGGGTGGGGTGCAAAATAAACTTTATTAAGAAAATACAAAAAACAGGGAAAATTCAATAGTGAGGGGTATGGGTTGTTAAGGTAGACAATTGGGCAGGGGTTTCTTTTTTGGTAAACAGTAAGGGGGTTTCAATAGTGGGGTACAACACAGTAGGATACAATACAGTGGGTAATCAGTTAACACTGAGGTATGAATGTAACAGGTAGCTAGCGATTTCTATGTAAAAAGGTGTGTCACAGCAGCATATAACCAACTAACAGTTATGGATAAAATGTGTTAAATAACAAACAATTCCAGGTAAAAATGTGTCACAGTGGTGTAAATGTAGAATGTGAGGGGTACCAGAAAGGAAGAAAGTAACCAATGGGGTTTTATGCTAGAGATTTAAACTTAGTGAGACAGAGCAAACAGGTTGCAAGCTTAAGCAGCAGAGAGAGTGTAACAAGGTAGAAAGACACAGAGAAGCTGGGGGGGGTGTTTGCAGTGGGAAGACAGACAATTACAATTATACAGAACACAGCAAAATCTTATCTATGAGCTAACTTAACCAAGACTACACAAATTAAAACACAATGCAACAATTCTCTAAGCCTAACTTACAAAGTATAATGCTAAACTTAACTTAATGGGTGCACCTTATGCTAAGGATAGTTCCAGAGGGCTGAGTGGTGTGTGTCCAGGACACAGCTCCAAGGGGGGGGGGGGGGAAGCGGGTGACTGCAGCAGTGGATAGAGCTGAAAACAGTCCAAGGCAAAGCCCACAGGAGCAGAACTTAGCAGCAGCACAAACTTATTTTCAGTGGCAGAGTGCCACGGGGTTTAAGAGAGAGGTTTTAAAACGCAGACCAAGGTTTAGCTTGAGTCTGTGTGCTGGGGAGACAGAGCCAGCAGCCAGGATAGGGGGGTGGGTAACAGAGGTTTTAGGACACAGACCAAGGTTTAGCTTGAGTCTGTGTGCTGGGGAGACAGAGCCAGCAGCTAAAATAATAAAATAAAAGTATAGAAAGTTTCACAGAGGGATTCTTACCATCCCACAAGGCAGCAACAGAGGCAGAAACAGCAAGCACATCAGAAGGCTCGATACAATCTTGATAATCAGGAGATCTCTCAGGCAGCAATTCGTTCTTCGTGGTGGGGGGGTTTTCAAAAATGGGGGTACGCTCAAAAATAAAACGAGAGCGGAGAAAGGACCCCCAGAACCCCTGGTTGATCAGACCAGGCAGCAATGCAAGAACCTTTCTGAAGTCTGTTCAAAAAATGTCTGTTTATAAAGGCAAACCCTGGCAGCATCCCACCAGTAACTCTGATTGGCTCCCCCTCTTACAGGTAGGAGAGAAGGCAGAGGAAAAGAAAACTGCAGGCAGCCACCAAGACATGTTTGGAGTAGTCCTGAACCCAGAGGTATGACTCATGCCCAGGATCTTAAAAACACAATAGTCTTGCAGCTCTGGATAGAGCCTACCCTACACCAAGCCCAGGTTTTAACAAGGTGATAACAGGACTAACCCTTTGAACAGGGCAGTGGTCCCACCTAGCACAAGTGGCCATCCCCTTGAGAAGGGCAATGGCTTTTGTTAAACAACTTAAGGGGGCCCTCCCTTTGAGAAGGGCAGGGGCCCTGGTAAACAACTTAACAGCCAGGGAGGGGTGGCCACAGAGGAGAACAAGAACAAAATGGAGTAAGGGGACAGCTTTAAGAAACAAAATGGAGCTGTAACAGACAATTGTATGTTCATTGCCATTTTCAGAAAATCGGGAAGTACAACTCTTTTCACATAAACTCTTGAACGAGCCATCAGATGTTAGCAGCTTTAGCAAACTGGGCTGGGTTTGAAATGTGAGGCACTTCATGGCTCATTACCAGGCCTTTCAGATATCTCCATTTCCTTCCATTGCTGACAATGTCAGCACTGGCACTTGAAAAGATTGGTGATTTCTGGCCACATAGAATGGTGAATATGAAAGCACTTTTTGTAAATAATGTTGTTAGATTTGCAGAATAGTTTTGAACTGAGAGAAGCCTACTCTGGCTCCTACTGGCTCAGCTAAGAGAGGATCCCATACTCACATAATAGAGAAGCTGCTTTTGAACTAGTATTCATGTTTGATTCCCAGATCCAGTAATGTGCATGATTCATAAATAGTGAGTCCAGTCACCAGAAAGGGGAACCCAGTCTCAGGTTAAGACTTCGCTAGTGTCTATCCACCCTCTAACAGACACAACAAATACCATCGCAGATATATGCTGGTGGGCAAATATGTAGACGTATAGTAATATAAGGAAGGCCCTACTTGAATTGTGGGATAATTGTCAAATAATCGTGGCTGAGTCACAAACAAGACGTGGAAAATCTTGAAAAAGTAACAATGGACCTTTATTAATTGTGGAAATTTAGAAAAGCCAGAGAAGACCTATTTGTGTAAGAAAATTTTTCCAGAACAATATAAACCCTAAAGTATATTATGCTGGCTAATTTTTTTGATAACCAGACATTTTGTGGCAACTATTAATGCAAGGGGCTGACAGTGGGTGTCCCAGCCACCAGACACTGGGGGCTGAGAGCAGGAGCCCAAGCTGTTAACCGCCCAGGGCTCCCGCTGTCAGTCCCCGGTATCTGGCAAAATTGCAGGGGAAGCTAATATTGTGGGATCTGCAATTTCTGCAATATCGCAAATTAAGTAAGGCCTTAAATATAAGACATGTTATCAGTTACTTTATGTATTCCCATATTTTAAACTTTATCTTATCATTGTTGTTTCATAAGCAGTATAAAATTAGTATGGCAAATATGAACTAGCATTAGCCCTTCAACACAAGAGGTCTTCTTGGTCCCTCTGGCAGGAGCCAGCATAAACAAGTGGAGTTTGGATCGAACTGTAAAAGAGAACAAAGTTAGGCACCACCATCCACCCTCCCTCAGAAATGCCCCACTCCATAAGACCAATGTTCCAGTTAGCCCAGAATTCGGTCTTCTGACAGTGGTCAATGCCTGGGGCTTCAGAGAGAATGAACAGAACAGGCAATATCAAGTGGTCCATCCCCTGTTGTCCAATCCCAGCTTCTGGCAAACAGAGGCTAGGGATACTCAGAGCATAATCTTGCATCCCTGCCCATCCTGGCTAATAGCCATTGATGGACCTATCCCCCCCAGGAACTTATCTAGTTCTTTTTTGAACCCAGTCATACTTTTGGCCTTTCACAACATCCCCTGGCATCCTTCAAACTCCCACATGTTAGTCAGGACTGCTAAGGTTCTCAGCTGACCTCAGCTACTTTGGTAATGCATGGAGGTGATTTCTCAAGTGCAGCAGCTACACCCAAAACAAACACTGACTTTATGAACATTCAGAACACTTTTCTGCTAGAGACTTAATAACTCATTGACTGGTGTATATGAGACTGGCTTAGGTAGATTGTATATAGATAAAGACCAGTTATTCAGCCAGAGAAAACATTTTGGGCTGAGTTGTGTTACCCTTATTCATGCTGAGAATTAAGAGATACACTCTCAGTTGGAGTAAGGCTAGCTTTATCGGGCCCACAACAATGGGGAGTCCATTTTCAAACATGGGTAACTAGATAAATTAATACTTAAATCCTGCACTTGGAATCTCAAACTGGTACTTGCACAGAAATGACATTGTAGGGTAGTTGCCAAAATGATCAATGTATATACAGGAACAAAGCTGGATAAAATGTACTGTCTAGTTTGTCAGACTGTTCTCTCACTTCCTATCATCCAGACAGACAGCTCACTAAGATAGCATGCTAATCCTTAAACAATACCTATAGAGACACGCTACAAATGAGTTACTCCAAAAGCAAGTGCAGATTCTTGTAAATATTGTCAACATAGAGGGCCCTATGTGAACTGTTCTAAAAGATCTCCAGAAACAGCTGTCAAAGTTAGACTCAGGACTCACAGTTTGTCAGACCACTCTGTTTTATTAGCACAGCGCTCTGCTAATGACACCCAGATAATGTGAGCACCATGCAAGACACAAACTTATTTATACAGATAAAAGGGTGAGAACAAAGGAAGCAGAATCAGATAAGTTTACCTGGGCTAGGCATGCATATCTTATTTCCTTACTAACTATCACCCATCTTCTGTTAATGTTTTGCCATTAGCACCATTGTTTATGCCTAATGTTTCTTTTCCTGGCACCTGTATTTCAACATTTCTTATTTCTGCTTAAAGGTACATACAACATTTCTTTAATCCATTCTTATTTTTACAATATAATTCATTCTACTTTCACACAGCATAGGCATCTATTAATGCTAATCCATTCATAAAAGCCCTACTTGGTTAATTAAGTATATGTGGGAAACAAAGTAAGAGTAGAGGAATCTGGTCTGAAGATTTTACCAGTCACAATCATTTTAAATGCTTTGCGAAACCAAGAATAAAATAAACCATAAATGATTGGATTACAAGTAGAATTGCAGTATCCCAGCCAGAGGAAGGCATTGTACAAGTCTTCAGGTGTTGAGAAGTTAATAAAAGGATCAGCTATTGTAAGAATAAAGAAAGGCAGCCAACAAAAAACAAACACCCCCATAACTATACTTAAAGTTTTAGTTGCTTTGTTCTCTTTTTTTGTGGAGATTTTGTTTTTCATTGCAGAGACACATTTTATTACACTAGGGATTTTAGCAATTTGTCTTGAATGCTTTCTTGCCACTGTAAATATGTGGACATAGATACCCACCATCACTGTGCCTGGGAAAAAGAAGGTTATAAGAGAAGCCATCACTCCCCAGAACTTATTAAATATCAGTGCACAGAAACCACAGCAGTTAATGGAAGCAACATATACTTCAATGCCATCAGTATTCAGCTGTGAAAAAACTAGGCTAAAGGCAAATAAGAATGGGACAGACCAGCTAATTAATAAAAATAGCACTATCACAGGGATAGTTATTTTGGTGATATAATGCAGTGGGTCACAAACTGCATAGTAACGGTCAACAGAGATAAAACACAGATGGAAAATAGAGGTGGTGCAGAGCATTATATCACAACAAGTATGGATTTTGCAGAAGAGGTCTCCAAAATACCAGCGTGAGTCTATAGACCTGATCATACTGTAGGGCATAACCATGAAACTAAGCAAAAAGTCGGTAGTTGCCATGGAGCAGATCAGGAAGTTGGTTGGAGAGTGAAGCTGTTTGAAATGAGCGATGGAAATGATCACAAGCATATTTCCACCCATTGTGAGCACTATTGCTCCCACCATGAAGATGTACATAGCCCAAAGACTGATTGTAGACCTTACATTTCTAGGACATGAATTGTTAACAGAGTCAAAGCAATACTGCACATTCCGTGGACTCCAGAGGTTGGATGAATTCATGATCTGAGATCAATGACAGGAACTTTTTCAAAAGTATTACAATACAGCCAGTCCTGGGGAAAAAGAAAAAATAAACAAAGTGACATTAACAGTAGCAACATCTGCAGCCTGTGTTTCAGATTAGTTGATTAACACCTAACATTAAAAATAATGGGCCTAATTCTACTCTCAATTGCAATTACATCAATTCAGAACAATCCTCATTTAGTTTAGAGGAGTTACTCCAAACTTACACCACTATAAGAGAGAGCAGAATTTGTCCCAATGATTGAAAAAAAAGAAAAAATGGGCTGGACTGTTTTCTAAATACTTTTGAATCATAAGGTGCTCAAAAATTCTAAGTAATATTGGATATTTTTGCTATGGAGTTTACATTCAACACTATAAGCACCTTGATAGGAGCTTTGCACAATGAAAGCCTCAAACATACGACACTCACCTGTATTGCAAACACAGGTGGATTCTGGTTTTGTGGGGCCCTGGGCCAGAACAAGTGGGGGCCCCAGTTCACCACTTCTGCCTGCAGCCCCCCTCACCCCTGCACCTCCCTGTACCTCCCCCAACACTCCTGCCATGGAAATGGGGTTGGGGTGCGGGGAGGCTTGCCCTGTTCTGCCTGCCTGGTTCTCCTGCCAGGTATCAGGGTCGAGGTGCAGAGCCGGGTAAGCCTCCACCCCCCCATCCTTGCTCCCCGGCAGGAGCACCAGGGAGTCACAGCATGTCAGGATGTGTGTGGGGGGTCATTTTTCCAGAGCCCCCACAATGGGCTGGAGCCCCAGGAAATGGGCCTCTTTAGTCCAGTGGCTAATCCACCACTGATTGCACAGTTCTACTGTAGCCCACAAAAGCTTATGCTCAAATAAATGTGTTAGTCTCCAAAGTGCCACAAGTACTCCTGTTCTTTTTACAGTTCTACGCATCATCTCAGAGATCTTTGTTCCTGGAGGTACTGCACATACTTCCAGGAGAGACATTACAGCACCAGGAAACCCACACTGATTGATGCTATAAAGATTTTAATATGCAACACTTTGTGAAGCTCGCCAGACCTCAAGGTAAAGAGTGACACAAACTGACTGACACCATCCTCGTTTTAGCATGCTTGCCAGTAGGCCACTGGGTGTATACCTGCAGACTTGTTTCTGATTGTAATATTAATCCACCAAGGAGCTTACCCTCAACACATACTTGGCTAGGATTAAGAGAAATATAATAGCATCGTGCTAAGCAGTCATTGAGGTTTGCTGAACAATGTGTGCCTCAAAGCATTGAAAGATTTGAAAAACAGGTAAAACAACACCAGTTTAGTGAACTTTATTATGGATAATTGTTATTTAAGACTTCTGGGTTTTTTTTATTTAAAGCAGTATTTACTATTACAGCTATACTTGTGTAAGAAGAAAAAAAACCATATATGTCACCTTACGGTCTGCACACTCTCATCTACATGATATTCCTTATGCCAGCAAACTGGTGCACAGTTCTTAGTGTACAATAGAATGAAAGTGATGGAGTTTGAAGATGGCTACTATGGCCTGAGAAGGTTCATCTTATATGCTAGTGTGTGCATGCATATGCACATATACATAAATGGACACACATGCTATGTATATGTTATTAGAGTTTGGGAGTTTAATTAACATTATTTCACAGTAGTAAACTAAGGAATTGTGTTCCTCCAGTAATGCCAACAAGAGTTTCTAGCAATATCATGAACCCCAAGACTCAAGTTTTGGGGTTTCTCATGCTACAAGGTTCCCAAATTTAATTAGATACTTAGATTATTTACACATCAGGGACTCGTTCTTCAATAGAATACAGATTTTAATCAAATCAGCTGCCCCCTCTGCATGCCCCATTTCTTCCTCCTTTCAATTCTATAGGTCCATATCCCTTCTCGGGTGTTAGCTATCCCCCCTATTTGTCCCTCACCTATTCCTGTGGTTTTTTTCTTTCTCCCAGCTTGTCAGGTTCATATAAAGCTATTTCTGGACCAAAGAGCACATGAAAGCATACTTTTCTAATATCCATTTGAAACTCCATTGCATGATAAGAATATGAACATTTGCCATTATGAACATATTGCAGGTTTAAAACAGGTATGCCAGGCTGATATCAAAATGTAGAGTCATTATAGTAGGGTTCATTATCTTATATAAATAATCATGTAATATGAATGCAAACGCCAATTATGCTGTGTGTACGCTTAACATTTTGTGATCGTTCACCTCTCTACCTCTTACATCAAAGATATAGAAAGTATCAGGTCTATTGTAGGCCAAATCCTTACCCCATTAAAGTCATCAAGAGTTTTAACACTGACTTTGATGGAATCAATATTAGATCTTATGTCTAATAAAGTTCATTACTACAAGCATTTAAGCATGTGTATAACTTTACTTCCATGAATAGCACCAGTGTTTACTGTTTACCCAGAAGTGAATAAGAGTGTTTGCAGGAAAGGATCTTTGCATATTATCTTGCCTTAGTACGGTACTTTGAAAGGATATCTGACATTAACATTAATAAGAACTAGCACAGTGTGTGTTCTCAGTAAGAGACTGCAATCTCATGAAAAACAATATTTCTAGCCCAGCCCTGCAGTCCTCACATTGGTAATTATCAGCTTATTAATACCATTTAGAGATGGTCTATCTGTTACCGGCATAGCATAAATTGTTGAAGATGATCCAGCTGTCTTTCTCTAGTCAGTTTCTGAATGATCTTGCCACACAATTTAAGATTCAAGTCATTTCTTTATTTTACAGTCGTTCAAGTTATTTTTATGATATAGAGAAGAATATTTCTTCTGAAAAAATCACAAGAAAACTTTTTCTCATTACAGTCAGTCCACTATTTAGACTGGAAAATCAAATAAATTGCAGTTCCTCTAGTACTGTACAAAATAAAGTTTGTTATATCATTACATTGGAGTGAAAAATGTTTTACCTGATCGCTCTCCTTACTTCATCTCATCCCAGAAAACATTTTTGGCTGTGATGTTTGTTTTTGTTTCTAGTCTTTGGTTTCAGTTAGAAAATCTTCTGATTCAAATTAATTAACAGTTTTAGAACTTACCTGCAAAGTGTGTATAAATCTTCTTTTTCTTATTAACTCACAAAGCTTGTTTGATTGTTTTTTTCTCTCCATGTGACTCCTTGTGACTCAATGAAAATGCATTTCAAATTTGTCCTCCTTTATTATCAGATTAACTGGGTTGTTGCTAGTATATATACACATCAGAGAAGACCTGTAGCTGTCTCTGGTGAGTTCACAATCTCCTATCTTGTCTTTACTTTGGCGGATTAACTCTTCATTCTGCTGCTGCAACTGAAAAAAATTATGCACAAACAACCCAGTGAGGACATTATTTGATTTGGTTCACAGTCATACTGGAAATGGGAGAATGAACTTTACCTCTACTTCAATATGTTAAATAGAAAGCCATGGAAGGTCTTTTACATTATAAGCTTTAAATGACAGGGGCTGTCATTTACTCTGCTCATTAGAGCTGGCTGAAAATGTTCTGTCAGAATTGTTTTTCATTGGAAAAATGGGTTTTTGGCTAAACACATTTTTTTTTTTTGCAATAAGTGTTTCATTTCAATGGAAATTTACAGTTTCTCATAAAAAAACTAAATGGCCACAAGCCAAAATATTTCATCCTAAGCACAAAATATTTCAATTCTGAATTTCTGCCACAGTGCCTCATAGGAATTGTATTTTGAGTACCTTACACTTTGGTTCTCCTCTCTCCACACTCCAATTCTCCACAGCCAGACTTCATTTCCCATAATGCACCATGGCCATAGAATTCTCATGCTATATAACCTCCACTCAGCCAGAGGGGAGACTGTGGCACATCAGAGAAGATATAGTCCAACCAGGGAGCACAGCCTACAGAGAAGAATGGGGTCTGAGCAGGGGCGGCTCTAGGCACCAGCAAAACAAGCTGGTGCCTAGGGCGGCAAAATCTAGGGGGCGTCCCCTGCGGCCGGGGTGGGCGGCAGGGTGGGCCGGCGGACCTGCCACAGTCATGCCTGCGGGAGGTCCACCGGAGCCCCGGGACGACTGGACCTGCCGCAGGCATGACTGCGGAGGGGGCGCTCGTCCCGCGGCTCGGCTGGACCTCCCGCAGGCATGACTGCGGCAGCTCAAGCGGAGCCGCTGGACCCGCGAGCCGTCCGCAGCCGCGGGAGGTCTAGCCGAGCCAGGCAGGACCAGCGGTCCCTCTACAGTCATGCCCGCGGGAGGTCCGCTGCTCCCGCGGCTCCGGGGCACCTCCCGCGCATGACTGCTTGGGGCGGCCAAAAAGCTAGAGCCGCCCCTGGGCCTGAGGCACTTGAGCTAGAGCACCCAGGAGGCATTACAGTGACAAAAAAAACACGAACATTTTCCAACCAAAATGAATGATTTTTCACTTTCACTGATATTTTCCATGGGGGAAAACCTTTATTCTCTAGTATTGATAGGACCCTAACCTGTCTGAGGTCTCCAAGTTCTGTTGCAATGTACATGTAAAATTATAATAATTATCAACTGAGAGAAATGAAAAAAAGGAACCACTTAATGGGAAAGGGAATCCAAAGATGGTCAGTTACATTTAGGGATGCACAAAACATTCCAGAAATAATGTGTGTCTCATTCACATTTTTCTACTTCCACACCTCAGCTTTCAACCATTTCAACCCCCTAAACATTATGAAGGGTCCTGAATGATCATTCTGACCATGTGTCTCTGCACTTCTAAATTCAAGCCATGATTAGTCACACAAGTAGTGCAATACCACAAGGCAAATTGTTCTCACTGAATCCCTAGCTCTATCTAAGGCCTTACTTCAGGAGACCATTCCTAGTGAGCAAAGCACTAAAGCACTTACTTCACTTTGAACACAAGGTTCGGTTCTACTGAGTTAAACAAATGCTCAGGTTGCTCTGCTGAATTAGAACTCAGAACAGTAAGTAACACCTAGGTGAAAAGAAAACTTGTTCTTGTGAGATTTTTCAGCCAAGGGTTCTTATCCAAGTTCCTGTGACTGTTTGGATGTTCTTTAATTTTCTTCTAGCATGGATATGTCCCAAAAAGGCTAAGATATGTTCTGCCCATTTTTGTTTGCATTATCTCTTATATTCTGCAGAAGATAACGCAAAACACCAGTCCAGAACAGCTCATACTGTGACACAAAGGATTATCCAAAAGTACATAGGTATTTACAGGTAAAAAATAGATACCCTTGCTATAAGCAGGCATTGTATAAATCTATACAATGTGAGTTATATCTTTTCGTTATAATATGTCAGAATAAGGAAAGCTAAAAAAGAGAACACTTGTGTGAACAAAAATCACTGGATCTGCAAACAGCACTGGTCACAGCTGGGACAGGAAGAGCAGGAGTCAGACACTAACAAAAGGCTGGATAGATTTGCTGAACATGGAAGGGAACAAGAGAAATGTCTTAAGATCACTTTTGGTCCAAAAAGATCGACAATGTCTATGTCTTGATGTATAGGCTGACATGCATTTGAAAAGCCATTTTCCATGGTATTCAGTGTAATGGAAAATGGGGCAGCTCTGCAGTGTTTACATGTGGGTGGGAATAACACACCTGATTTAATTAAAAGTTAGTATTTCCCCTGCAACAGCAAATATACTTCTATGCTACCATTCCACAAAGCTATGTTCGTCAGAAGCAGTGCATTGTTAAGATCTCCTGTGTCTCATGTGGGACAAAGGCTGGCTGAGAAGAAACACTTTTACAGCCAAAAAAGTGTACTTCGCAATTTCTCCAGTGTCAAAGTACTCCCCTACCGAGAAGGTTCATGGCTAGAATTGAGGATTTGTAATCAAGAAGCAAGGTTGTTATTGGAGTACATGCAATGTATTGGGCCAACTCATGAGGAATTGTGCGGTATGTTGATGGCACACTCAGATCAATATTTAAAATAACTTGGGTGCCTAAAATTAGCTCCTGAATCCATATTTAGGTAACTATGAGCTTCTGCAGGGTTTAAGTGTGGATTTTGGAACTGAACTTTAGGGCTTCACATTTGAAAATTTCAGTGTTGCTACTGAATTAGGTAACAGGAAGCTATAAAACCATTCTGAAACTGTGAGTGTGTGGGTGGGTGGAGAGGTGTATTATTATTATTAAACCAGAGTAATTCTGGCAGCGACTATAGTGAAGCCATTTAACATACAAACATCAGAAACATTTGTAGTTTGTTGCCTTCAAATCCATATATTTTATCTAATGTATTGTTGCCCTTTGGCTGAGGAGTGATGAATTTTCAGGCCTTGCAGCAGGTCATTTTCCATTGGTGGAGAGAAGTTAACATCACAGAGTCAGATATCTTATGTGCAATTTGTTTATTTACATGATGCATAAGCCCTTATCTATACAATTTATATACATGCCCTTTCAGTCTTAAATCACCACCTGCACCCACAATCATTCCCAGCTCTGCCATGCCTAGACCTCGCCAGGAACATCTGCCTTTGTCACTTTGCTACAGATTTCCAGCCATCCCAGCTGCCAAGGAACCTTCCCTCTCCTGGTTGCTCTATCTGGTCAGGAGCCAGAAAAGCAGTAGCAGATTCACCCAGAGCTGTTTCATCACAGTGCCCTCTGCTGACTTCTTATTGCTCAGGAGATTTTCCATACTATTTATCTAGGTAATTTTAGCACATGGGATCTGAGTGCCTCCCTTAAAGGGTTTCAGAGGCCATTGTTCACAACTGAAAATGTAGATGATGGATTTTTTTTCTGCCATTTTCCTCTTCAGATGCCAAATCTCTCTTTCTCTGAGCTCCATTCCCTGCTTTGGCGTCTGGTCCGATGCTCACTGAATTCACTGCACATCGTTCAATTGATTTAAAGGGCACTGGATCAGGCCCTTGGTTTCCATACCTGCTCATGGGAGGTGGGACTTGTTCACACTCCAACCTAAGAATCTCTAACTTTCATCAGTGGGTTGCAAGCAGCCAGCCTGTCAGATATCTCCTTGCTATTTCAGTCCCATCTGCTTTTGAGGAAGCAATTGACACTTTGGGTTTTAAGCCCACCCCTTCTGAGATTCAAATGGATATTATTCATGCCACCTGTGTTAAAAATTCAGCAAAGAAATGTATTGGTACTGAAGCAATAAGAGATCACTAAAAATATAAAAAATCAGTAAATAAGTAAGTATGCTGTAGTTTAGCAGTCAGAATGCAATGCATTTACACTATATTAAATTGTTAATGTCAAATTTAAATCTAGATCTACAATATATGTTACCATGAATATAATGGAGGCTTCTATTAACTAAATATTACCATTGGATAACAACATGTCTGAGTGGGTCATCTGTGAGGACTGAATACATGCCTTCAGTCCAGAAAGTATCAGCTTCAATTGTCTGAGCTAAAAGAACTGGGTTCAAATTCTGCCTCCAGAGAATTCAACTGCAAAGTTCCCATTGATTTTAGCGGGGCCAGAATTTCACACCAGATCTATTTGCTTGGCAGCAATAGCAGACTCAAACATCTATACATGGTCCTGCTACTAGAGGAGGCCAGAGAGTTACACAGTTAGTATCAGTTAGTATCAGTTACGTTTGCTCTAAGAAGCCACTTATAGTGTGCCTCGGAAAACAGATTAGCTGTACACATACAGGAATGTGGATTAAATATTTTACCTAATATTCAAATGATTTCTGAAACCATAAGTTTAAAAAGACATGTATTCAATATTCCATAGTAAGAAAGTAAATACTACCCTAGAAAAGGGGTATATAAAAAAAGAATAAATTAAAATCAAGATATAATATAAGGTATTTTTTTAAAATAAAGTGCTTGGTGAAAGTGTTTGGTGAAAGTGTTCTGTATATTGCATCCTTCAGACCACGTATACTGAACAATGAGTATCTAGTCATTCATAAGGATTTTTTTTGTTTTTGCTATTGGACCTTGTTTTCAATTTCAGATATTCTATTGTAGTTGATTTTTAGCAGAAAGATTAGTTGTACGAGACTGTGGATTGAATATTTTACCTCTTAAGATATATTTCAATGCTTTTTGAAACCATGAATAAAAAAGCCATATATTAATGAATTGCAGGTAGAGTTGAAGTAACCAAACCAGTTTAAAGCATCAAACAAAGCTAAAGTAGTAGTGAAATTTAAAAATGGATCAATTAAGAATGTAAAGAAACATGCAAACCAGCATATTAGGAATATCCCCATAACTACACTCAAAGTCGTAGCAGCCTTTCTGTCCTTTTTCTTGGAAAGTTGACTTCTAACATCATTGTTTGCATCATCAGGCATGTTGTTCACAACACGCGCATGCTTTTTGGATATTACAAAAAAAATTGCATATATTCCTATCACGACTCAGTCGGGAGCAAACAAATCTACTGTAAACAAAACGGTTCCCCATAATTTGTTGAACACAATAGGATACAAACTAGAGCATACTACTAAAATCTTAACCTTGTAGTCCAGAAACATATGCTTCTGAAACAATAATCCCAAAAGCAAAAGCAGCTGACACTGTCCAATAAACTGCTAGCAATTGCCTTATTTTGCTAGAATAATGCAGTGGGTAACAGTGTAGTGGGGTGGACTGCCCCACTCCCTGAGAGTATGGGCTGCAACAAGCCAGGACATCTGCACAGACAGGGAGCCAATTAAAGAAGGCCTTATTGTGAGCCAATCAGGGCCCAGTTTGGAGACAGCCAATCAAGGCCAGGTTCAGCACTATAAGAAGGTTGCCCAGGAAGCGAGCAGGCAGTCTGTCCCAGGCCTCTGAGAGGAGAAGATTAGTCTCCAAAGGCAGGAGACTAGCATCACGGACAGCGCAGTGCTGGCCAGGCTCGGGGAGCAAAAGGGAGGTCTAGCTCGTAGCCTGCCAGGCTGCCAGCCCTGAAGGGAAGGGCCTAGCGGGTGCAAGGGGCTGTAGGAGAAGCGGCCCAGGGAAGCAGAAAGATGAGGGAGAGAAGGAGGGCAGGATGGCTGCCACCAGAGGGTCCCTTGGCCAGGATCCAGAGTAGAGGGCGGGCCTGGGTCGCCCCCTTGCTGGTGTCTGGGGTGTAGGACTGCTGATCAACTCCCCCCCCCCCCGGAAGGGTGTGTGGATGGACTAAGGGGCACTACCATAGGGCAGTGGTCCTGAAGAGGACACCGCGAGTTGGGAGCAATGTGGGTCCACACACCAACCGAGGGTGGGACGATGGATGGGACACCACCAGGAAGGGGCACTCCACTGGACAGAGCTAATTCCCAGAGACAGCCAGCAGGAGGCATCAGGTGGTGAGTCCCAAAACCGTTACAAGCAGATAGCATAAAAGCGATCAACAGCAATGGAATGAAGATGGAAGATGGAAACTAAACAGAGTATCAAATTAAAACTATAGTGGAGATTGCAGAAGGTGATCCCAAAATACCAGCAGTTCTCCACAGATATGATCATGCTGTAGGGCAGAGGTGGGCAAACTACGGCCCATGGGCCACATCTGGCCCGCAGGACTGTCCTGCCTGGTCCCTGAGCTCCTAGCCAAGGAGGCTAGCCCCTGGCCCTTCCCCGCTGTGCGGCGGGGCTGTGAGCTCCTGCTATTCTGAGCAGCATGATAAGGGGGCAGCGGTGGCGGGGAGGTTGGATAAGGGGAAGGAGGTCCCAGGGGACAGGGAGCAGGGGGGGTTGGATATGAGGTGGGATCCTGGGGGGGGCGATTTAGGTCAGGGGTACTGGGAGGGGACAGTCAGGGGATGGGAAGTGGGAGGGGGTGGGGCCCAGGCTGTTTGGGGAGGCACAGCCTTCCCTACCTGGCCCTCCACACAGCTTCGAACCCTGATGTGGCACTCGGGCCAAAAGGTTTGCCCACCCCTACTGTAGGACATAATGTTGAATCCCAAAAGAAAGTCTGTAATAGCCATGGACAGAATCAAGAAGTTGGTTGGAGACCAAAGCTGTTTGAAATAGGAGACTGAAATGATTGTGGCAAGATTTCCAAAGACGGTGATGAGGATGGCTCTAGTCATGAACAAATACACTGCACCTCGAACACCTGATTACCTGGACATTTCAGGACAAGATCCATTTTCAAAATTGGAGCAATCAATAAAGTTCTTGGCTGTATTAGGAGAAGCAATAATCTTTTAGCTAATATGGTGAGACAATAATATTTGTATGTGACTTGTAATATTTGTAGCAATATAGCTCATATATTAGAATAAAACAGTTAGTTGACAGTAACTATTTAATGAGCTCAACTGATGTAAAACAATATGATAAAATTAAACAGATTAAATAGTAAGCATTCAGGGAGGGAATGGAAGAGCAGTGAATTAAATATGTATTTTTCATCCCTATTTTATATTAGCTTTAATAAACTGATTAGTTATTTATTATTTGTATTACAGTAATGCCCTAAATCCCAAACAAGACCAGGTCCCTATGTGCTGAGTGAAGCGCTAACATAAAAGTCACCAGATTTTCACTGACACTATTAGATAAAAATATATCTTGTAATTTATCAACCATTGGAAACATTCATGGTTATAGGCTCTTTACTGGATGTAGTGGGCTAGTTGATTCTCTCCAGACATTTTCTTAGAGCAGTCAGGCAGTCCTCCTCAGCAGTCCCAGGAGTCGTTTCAGATTTTGATCAGAAATACAGTTTTATTTTGAAAATATGACCAAGTTTTCTCAGCACACTAAGGTTTTGCACAGAAAACATATTCAGGAAATCGGGTGCATTTTTGTCTGTCACAAAGTCTTCAGTTGTCCTCAGTACAGACCTTTATAGTGATTAGAGTGAAATAAATCAGAAAACTAGGACAAAAGTTGATTAGTTGCATCATCTAAAGGATAAGAAAATAAGAATTAATGAGGTAGAAACAAGCTGATAACATTTTGTTGCATTGTTAGCTATGACTACAATACTACCAACATTTAAGCATGTAGATAACTTAGGGCTTGGCTACACTTACAAGTTGCAGCGCTGGTGGAGGCTTTCCAGCGCTGCAATTAACACCCCGTCCACACTTGCAGGGCACAACCAGCGCTGCAACTCCCTGGTTGCTGGCTGAAAACCCATCCGGGTTGGGGTATAAGGAGTGCAGCGCTGGTGACACCAGCGCTGCTCAGCAGGTGTGGACACTCACCAGCGCTTTACCTGTCCTCCAGGGAACAAGGAGCTATCCCAGAATTCCTGTTCAGCCACTCTGCACATCAGTTTGCACTCTACTGCTCTTGCCTCAGGTGACCCGCCCTTTAAATGCCCCGGGAAATTTAAAAATCTCCTTCCTGTTTGCTGCAGCCAGGTGTGGAGTGCAATCAGTTAATCAGTTACAGGTTACAGGTAACCATGCCTCCACGCGGCAAACGAGCCCCAGCATGGAGCACAGGTGAATTGCAGGACCTCATCAGTGTTTGGGGTGAGGCGTCTGTTCAGGCACAGCTGCGCTCCGGCCGTAGGAATTACGATATCTTTGAGCAGATAGCAAGGGACATGCTGGATAGGGGCCATCAACGGGACGCACTACAATGCAGGGTGAAAGTTAAAGAGCTGCGGAGTGCCTATTACAAAGCCCGAGAGGGGAATCGCAGATCCGGATCCGCCCCCACGACCTGCCGTTTTTACTTGGAGATGGACAACATACTTGGGGGTGACCCCACTGCCAATCCCAGGGTAACGATGGACACTTCTGAGCAGGCTGGGGGACAGGAGGAGGAGGAGGCTGCGGGGGGGGGAGAGGAAACCGCGAGTGAAGCTCCTGGGATGGGGGAAGAAACCGCAGATTCCCTGGAGGCATGCAGCCAGGAGCTCTTCTCAAGCCAGGAGGAAAGTACCCAATCGCAGCAGCAGCCAGCAGTTGCAGAAGGACAAGCAGAGGAGCGGTGTACCGGTAAGCGGCTTTTATTTTCTGGGTGGAAATGTTTCTGGAGAGGAAGGGGGGTTATGGATGCATGCATGGCAGCGTCTAGATGTGGAATAGCCCGTTGATGTGGTCTATCACGTCGCGGTAATCTGCTTCAGTTATCTCAGCAAAAGCTTCATCCAGAGCGTGGGCAATATGCCTGCGCAGGTTTATAGGCAGAGCCACTGTGTCCCTTGTCCCAGTGACGGTGACGCGTCCGCGCCACTCTTCGGCCGGGGGGGGGGGACCATTTCTGAACACAGGCACGCCGCATAGGGTCCCGGGCGGAATCCACATTGCTCTAAAAGAGCCCCCCGCTGTTCCCTAGTGACTCGCAGTAGGGAAACATCTTCCAGGATTAAGTCCTGTGAAAAATGTTGGGAGACTCTTTAGTGAAGAGATAGGGAGATAAGATCACCCCTGCATCTGCATCTTCACTCAACCCCTCTAGCACTCCAGATTACCCGAAGCAACCAGCTCCCCTCTCACTCAAGCCCCACTCCTCACTCACCATTTCGTGGCTTCTGTTGTGTTTTCCTTTTGGGATAAAGAATGCAAGTGAGAACTTGCAAGTGAGAACTCGTAACAATTCATGTCTGGAGATAGTGGATACAATGCTGCCCGTGTTAAATGTTGTCATTTCTGTGTGTACAGTGACCTTGACTGGACTGCCCAGATGTTCAACATCACAGAGGCTTCAAAATTTGAGAAAAAATCCCCGAAAGAGCAAAGAGGACATGCTGAAAACTGTTCTTCGGCACTCTGCTACAGAGAGAAAAGAATTGAAGGAGTGGCGAGAGAAAGAAAGCAGGACCCGCAAGAGAAATGCAGTGGCCAAGAGGAAAAGCACGGAGCGGCTGCTAAGCATCCTGGAGCGCCAAGCGGAGTCTATAGAGTCACTCGTTGCCATGCAAGCAGAGCACTACCGTGCTACTCCCCCACCTGCCCCGTCCTTTGTGCCTTGTGCCCCAATGTCAGCTCAACCACCTTTCCCCAGCATCCAGGCTCTTACCACCACCAGCTGCCTCCAACACCTGTACGTTCCCCAACCAGCCCTGATACCTACCACCACCCTTACCCTCTGCATTCAACCCCCATCACCATGCAGTATATGCACCCTGAAGTGCAGGATTCATTAAACAGCAGTCCAGACATGGCATATGCAAACTTGTGACTGTACAGTTCACCAACCCACACCCTTGCCCTCTTGTGTTAATGAAATGTTGTGTGTCTGTCTGTCTGTCAAGGAAGTTTTTCTTTTCAATAAAACAATTCTTGGCTTTGAAAACAGTCTTTATTATAGCAGATAGTGAAAGACACCTTAGCCCAGTAAAGAAAGAGGCACTGCAAATCATATTATTATTATGGATAATAGAATAACAGTGTAAGCAGTGCAATTCACTCCCATGCAAGGCAGCAACATTACTGTTGGCTTTCAGCCTCAAATTCTTCCCTCAAGGCATCCCTAATCCTTGAAGCCCTGTGCTGGGCCTCTATTAGCCCTGCTCTCTGGCTGTGCATATTCAGCCTCCAGGACTTGAACCTCGGTGGTCCATGCCTCACTGAATGTTTCACCCTTCCCTTCACAAATATTATGGAGGGTACAGCAAGCGCTTATAACCGCGGGATGCTGCTTTCCCCCAAGTCTAGCTTCCCATACAAACATCTCCAGCGAGCCTTTAAACGCCCAAAAGCACACTCCACAGTCATTCTGCACCGGCTCAGCCTGTAGTTGAACCGGTCCTTGCTCCTGTCAAGCTTCCCTGTATAGGGTTTCATGAGCCAAGGCAGTAACGGGGTCTCCAAGGATCACAGTGGGCATTTCGACATCCGCTACTGTGATCTTCCTGTCTGGGAAAAAGTCCCTGCCTGCATCTTCCTGAACAGGCCACTGTTTCGAAAGATGCGTGCATCATGCACCTTTCCAGGCCAGCCTGTGTAAATGTCAATGAAACGCCCGCGGTGATCCACAAGCGCCTGGAGAACCATAGAGAAATACCCCTTACGATTAACGTACTCTGATGCCAGGTGGGGGGGGGCCAGAATAGGAATATGCGTACCATCTATCGCCCCTCCACAGTTAGGAAACCCATTTGTGCAAAGCCATCCACAATGTCCTGCACGCTCCCGAGTCACGGTCTTTCTTAGCAGGATGCGATTAATTGCCTTGCAAACTTGCATCAAAACGATTCCCACGGTCGACTTTCCCACACCAAACTGGTTCCCGACCGACCGGTAGCTGTCTGGATTTGCCATCTTCCAGATTGCAATAGCCACCCGCTTTTCCACCGTCAGGGCAGCTCTCAATCTTGTGTCCTTGCGCCGCAGAGTGGGGCGAGCTCAGCACACAGTCCCATGAAAGTGGCTTTTCTCATACGAAAGTTCTGCAGCCACTGCTCGTCATCCCAGACTTCCATGACGATGTGATCCCACCACTCAGTGCTTGTTTCGAGCCCAAAAGCGGCGTTCAACGGTGCTGAGCATTTCCGTGAATGCCGCAAGCACTGTAGTGTCACACGCGCAGACAAATCCATATTGATATCATCGCCGGACTCCTCACTGTCACTTTGGAGCTGAAGGAATAGCTCGACTGCCAAACGTGTTGTGCTGGTGACACTCATCAGCAGAGTCCTCAGCAGATCGGGCTCCATTTGCCACAGAAATCGCGATTCACAGAGAGTAACAGAAAGACACTCACAATGGCGCCAAACGCTGCCGGAATGAATGCTGGGATGTGAAGCGATGCACCACGGGGCGCTGGCAAACAGGAAGCGGAATGACCCGCACACTTCCTTCCCCTTCCCACAATACTCAGCGCCAAAACGGCGCCAAAACGGGACGAGGTGTTCTGTGGGATAGCTGCCCACAATGCACCTCTCAATACAGCGCTGGAAAGTGCTGCAAGTGTGGCCACACTGCAGCGCTGGTAGCTGTCAGTGTGGCCACACTCCAGCGCTGGCCCTTACACAGCTGCATGAGCAGCGCTGTAACTCCCAGCGCTGCAACTTGTAAGTGTAGCCAAGCCCTTAATCTATATGAGTAGTCCCATCAAAGTCAGTGGGTCACCCACTATTCAAATAGTACCATTCACATTGGGTGAGGTTGGATGTGTTTAGGCATCTGTCTTTTTGGGTAACAATAAAATTGTTGCTAATCATTAGAAGCAGCATTTTGCACATAAGCTGAGGAACCTTTGTCTGGACAACAGCTTATTAAAAGCTACTAATACAGCTTGTGGTTTTTATTCTCATTACATATTTTAAACTGTGAACTATGAAGTAAAATTATTTTAAAAGTTGCTTGTGGTCTTTGCTGGTCCATCCTGATGTTTCAAGAAAACTTCATGAACTATTTTTGTAAACCTGGGTCAGAGGTCAGCCAAGAGGTTGGGAGAACTTCAATCTATTTATTTTACATTTATATTTATATAATCAGTTATTCTCCTCCCTGCGTGAACTTGACATCTGGGAAAGAACTGACTTTAATCTCATTTCCAACTGAATGAGGAAAGGATACTCAGTTTTAGCCTAGGCAGTGCAGAGAAGGGGCATCATAAAGAAGCAGTAAAGAATATCAAGGATTTATTTTGGGTTCACAGTTCACCTTGAATGTCCTTCGTTTGTAACCCTTGGTATGGCAGCATGCACAGTGTAAGTAGGATGTGCCATATGCCCACATAGTTCATATTTTACCTTAATCTTTATTTCTGAATTGCAGACACTCAGGTCTGGGGAGAGCACACAACGGGTAGATTCTATTTTCTCCCATGTAACAATATCTCTAGGAGAAACTACCGACATCATTCTGCTTTCCCTATTTGAAACTAGTGTTCTACATTAAAATAAGACCTACAAGGAGAAGCTGATATCACTTTCATGCCTAATTCAACTTTTCATATAAAGCAGCATTTAGAGCCTGATCCTGCACCACTAAACTCAGTGGGATCCCTGCCATTAACTTCAATGAGAAAAGAAATAAACTCTTAGGCTCTGGTCCTTGAAGTGGCTCCATGTGGGTAGACCCAGGAGCCCCAGTAGATCATCACAGAAATCAGTGGAGCTCAGCAGGGGTTGGAGATCTGCCAGTGTAGAAGATTATGATTTCAGTGAGTAGCTCACAGTGCTCTAATCTCTGTTGCAGTAGCTCTTCTTAAAAATAAAACACAAATATAGGAAATACAAGAGTCCAGTCATGCATTTCACACACACATCATTTTCCCTCCTCTTACCTGCCCATGTCCAGGGAAAGCCTTGATAGATCACACACTGGTTTTAAAACAACTTTCTTATTCCCGTGCTTGTGCAAAGGGTAATATTGAATTTTAAGGGCAGATTGCTCAGAGTGACTGCCTGGAATTACCAATGGATACAACACGCTGTGCTTTTATGGCTTTACAAACAGATCTCAGGAGATTTGGAGCCAAATGGGGGGAAAACCCTAGAACTACTTGGCCTTTAGTAAATAAATAAAAGAAAAACTCTTGGTGGTACTAATCTGCTCTCCCCAGATCTCAGCATTGGTTTTTCTTCCTTTGCCTCCTCCACTTTTTTCTTTTACCTTCAGCAATTAAATGGCTCCAATCTTTTGATTAGAGGTGACTCTTAAGACAATACCATCATTTTGAAGCCATGATTTCTGTTAACGTAATTACTCCCTGCTCTGGCTTTAAAATTATGGTGATTTTTTTCTATGAAATGTAATTACTGTCTTCTGGTCACAGTGCACAGTAGATCTGCAGCAAAGGCAACAACTAAACGAGATTTGCTTCTAAACAAAAGCACACAATGTTTGAATTTTGGTGCATTTGTGGTTAGTTTAAATGCCTTTCTGATCATTTTGAATGGAAGGAAATATTTATCATCTTTTCCTTTGCTTCCCACAGTATTGATAGTATGTTGTCATGTCCTGCTTTTCACTATCCTACAGAATATGTCCAGAGACATTACCACTAGGGAAATTTGACTCGGTAACAATTGTTCTTCATTTTTGTCCTATGCTCCAGTGTGTAGTATAAAAGCTAATAGCATGTTTCTGGTGTTAGAACAGAAGACAGGTTGACAGGACTGCCTGAGTACTAATTGATACTCTTAACACTGACTTTTTCTGTACTTTGGATAAATCACTTACCCTTTCTGCCTTAGGGCTTGTCTACACTTAAAACATTGCAGCAACACAGCTGTTGCCCTTCAGTGAGGACACAACCTATGCCAGGGTTTGGCAACCTTTCAGAAGCGGTGTGCCGAGTCTTCATTTATTCACTCTGATTTAAGGTTTTGCATGCCAGTCATACATTTTAACACTTTTAGAAGGGCTCTTTCTATAAGTCTATAATATATAACTAAACTATTGTTGAATGTAAAGTAAATAAGGTTTTTAAAAATGTTTAAGATTTTAAATGTTTAAAATTAAATTAAAATGCAGAGCCCCCTGACCAGTGGCCAGGACCTGGGCAGTGTGTGTGCCACTGAAAATCAGCTCACGTGCTGCCTTCGGCACACGTGCCATAGGTTGCCTAGCCCATCGGCATAGGTTCTCCCATCGGCATAGGTAATCCATCTCCCTGAGAGGTGGTAGCTAGGTTGACAGGAGAATTCTCCCACCAACCTAATGCAGTCTACACTGGAGTTTAGGTCAGTTTAACTGCATCACTCAGGGGTGTAGATTTTTCACATCCCTAAGCCATGTAATTATACGGATCTAATTTCCTAGTGTAGACCGACCCTTAGTCTCCCCCTCTGTAAAACAGGCATGAGGCCACTTACCTACATCACAAAAGGGTGTGAGGATTGAGTTACAATAGTGAATTGCTCTGCAACTGAAACACGCTCTTTACACTAAGTGCTGGGTACAAAGACAAGCCTCTCTTTTTCTTTAAAAAATGTTAAAGTGAATGTAAATACTAAAGATAATGAGGTTCATATAAGAGCTCCTTAGCCCTGGTCTACACTACAAGTTTAGGTCGAATTTAGCAGCGTTACATCGATTTAACCCTGAACCTGACCACACGACAGGGCTCTTAAAATCTATTTCTGTACTCCTCCCACAACGAGGGGATTAGCACTGAAACCTTGCCGGGTCGAATTTGGGGTAGTGTGGGGTAGTGTGGTCACAATTCAACACTATTGACCTCCGGGAGCTATCCCAGAGTGCTCCATTGTGACCACTCTGGACAGCGCTCTCAACTCAGATGCACTGGCCAGGTAGACAGGAAAAAGCCTACGAACTTTTTAATCTCATTTCCTGTTCGGCCAGCATGGCAATCTGCAGGTGAATGCAGATCTCATCAGCAGAGGTGACCACGATGGAGCCCCAGAATCGCAAAAGAGCTCCAGCATGAACCAAACGGGAGGTACAGGATCTGATCACTGTATGGGGAGAGGAATCCATGCTATCAGAACTCTGTTCCAAAAGATGAAATGCCCAAACATTTGAAAAAATCTCCAAGGGCATGAAGGACAGAGGCTATAACAGGGACCAGCAGCAGTGCCACGTGAAACTTAAGGAGCTGAGGCAAGCCTACCAAAAAAACAGAGAGGCAAACGGCTGTCCCGGGTGAGAGCCCCAGCATGCTGCTTCTATGATGAGCTGCATGCCATGCTAGGGGGTGCAGCCACCACTACCCCAACCTTGTGCTTTGACTCCATCAGTGGAGTAGCACTCAACAGGGATGTGGGTTTTGGGAACGAGGAAGTTGAGGAGGAGGAGGTTGAAGATAGCAAGGAAGCAGAGAAACTGTTTTCCTGACAGCCGGGAACCGTTTCTCACCCTGGACCTATAGCCAGTACCCCAGGCTGACAGAAGGCAAGAGGCAATGGTGAGGCTAATGGAGGAACAAACTGACATGCTCCGGCATATGGTTGAGGTTCAGGAAAGGCAGCAGGAGCACAGACTGCCTCTACAGCCCCTGTGTAACCAACCGCCCTCCTCCCCAAGTTCCATAGCCTCCTCACCCAGATGCCCAAGAACGTGGTGGTGGGGGGGCCTCCGGGCACCCAACCACTCCACCCCAGAGGACTGCCCAAGCAACAGAAAGCTGGCATTCAATAAATTTTAAAGTGCAGTGTGGCTTTGTCCTTCCCTCCTCCTCCACACCGCCCGGGCTACCTTGTCAGTTATCCCCTATTTGTGTGATGAATTAATAAAGAATGAATGAATGTGAAGCAACAATGACTTTATTGCCTCTGCAAGTGGTGATCGAAGCGGGGAGGGGAGGGCGATTGGCTTACAGGGAAGTAGCGTGAACCAAGGGGGGGAGGTCATCAAGGAGAAACAAACAGAACTTTCACACCGTAGCCTGGCCAGTCATGAAACTGGTTTTCAAACCTTCTCTGATACGCACCACGCCCTCCTGTACTCTGCTAACCTCCCTGGTATCTGGCTGTGTGTAATCAATGGCCAGGTGATTTGCCTCAACCTCCCACCCCGCCATAAACATCTCCCCCTTACTCTCTCAGATATTGTGGAGTGCACAGCAAGTAATAATAACAATGGGAATATTGGTTTCACTGAGGTCTATCCGAGTCAGTAAACTGCACCAGCGTGCTTTTAAACATCCAAATGCACAGGGTAGGCTGGGTCCCCAAGGATAACTATAGGCATTTCAACATCCCCAACGGTTATTTTCTGGTTTGGGAAGAAAATCCCTTGCTACAGCTTTTAAAACAGACCAGAGTTCCTGAAGATGCAAGTGTCATGTACCTTTCCTGGCCATCCCACGTTGATGTTGGTGAAACGTCCCTTGTGATCCACCAGTGTTTGCAGCACCATCGAGAAGTACCCCTTGCGGTTTATGTACTCGCTGCCTTGGTGCTCCGGTGCCAAGATAGGGCTATGGGTTCTGTCTATCGCCCCACCACAGTTAGGGAATCCCATTGCAGCAAAGCCATCCACTATGACCTGCACGTTTCCCAGAGTCATTACCCTTGATCGTTGCATGTTAGGTTCACTCCCTCTGGGGCACCTGGCATTGGCCACTGTCAGTAGACAGATACTGGGCTAGATGGACCTTTGGTTTGACCCGGTACGGCCATTCTTATGTTATGTTCTTTCTTTAAATGTTAGTCAGGCTAAAGACAGAGTGATAATCACTCTATAATCCAGTGCTTAGGGCACCCACCTGTTCAAATCCCTTCTCCTCATCAGGCAGAGTGGGGAATTGTACCAGAATCTCCCACATAGAGGTGAATACCCTAATCACTATGCTAAAGGCTATAAGGGAGTTTACCACCTCTTCCCCTCACAGCCAATTTCTGTGGCAGTAGATGTGTTCTGAGCATGCCTAATGAATTGGGCCCCATGGAGAAAATAGACATTGCACCATCTCTCTTCATCTGCTTTGAGGATCACACTGGGGCTTAGTCATAAGACAGGCATCTGGATGCCTGCCCGTGGCAGCAGTACTCATGCTCAGAGGTATGTGCCTAGGGGACCTTTTATAGCAAAAATGTTGGTGCTGAGTGAATTTAGGCAGCTAGCAGGATAGGTGGCAGCCAAGCAGGGTTATGTGGATCACAACAATATCTAAAACTGAAATGAGGTGACTTTGTGGATCTGTTTGGGCCAAAGTGACTTGCCCAAGGTCACACAGTAGACAGTGACATAGCTGCAAATAGAACTCACGTGTCCTGAGTCCCCAGGTAATGCTTTATCTGTTAGACCTTGCTGCCTCCCCTGAAGGTCATTGTTGTTATTACTGCATGGTATTTTACAGAAGTGTACCAAAGAGACCCCTGCCCAAGCCAGCCTCCAGTTTAAACAAGCAAAATACAGAAAACCAAAGTGGGAACGACGCAATATACAAGGAAGGAGAATTAATAGTTGTGTTTAGTGTGCTTCTTATGAGTTCCTAAGACTATGCTGTTCTGTGGGATTGAACTTCTCTCTCCCTTTTTTCTAACAAAAAAAGTTTATCTTGTGCTGTGAGCTGTATTAAAGTATTGAAATGAGGCATGAAAGCAGAGGTGAATGTTATTAGAGATCATCAAAAATGTTCACTTAAAGTTTTTATGATGAAAAATGGCTTTTTTTGACTACATGAAAATTTTCATGAAAATGTTTATATTTGAAATTTTATTGGAACAAAAATGTTCATATTGATTTAAAAACATTATTGTTTTGGATTGGTGGTGGTGGGCTTTTTGGGTTTTTTTTGTTTTGTTTCCCCTTCTTTCTGTCCCTCCCTCTACCTGCTCCAGTCAAATAAAGGGGAAAAGGCAAAACAAGTAAGAGAAAAAAAACAGAAATATGAAAACCATTTTAAAATGAAATTGAAACAAACCAAAATTTTAAATTGAATCAAAATGAAAGAAAAGTATTCCAATGCAATAAAAATGGTTTAATTTCTTTCAAAATGATGCGAGACAAGAGGGAAAGAATTTAGGTTGGTTAGGAGATTAAAGCGGGTGGAGTCAAGGGGATTAGCTGAGAGGTTCAGGATAGTGGGACCATGGGAGACCTCCACACCAGACAAAAGAGAGAAGGAGAAGGAAGCCACAGAGGTGGGAAGGGACTGGGAGGTGAGGAAGATGGACATATCACACACTTGCAAGATCCTGAGCAGAGAGGGAGAAGGGAGCAGGTGCAGTCACTGCCTTCCACTGTGCGTCATTGTGTGACTCAGTGGCTCTACTTATGCTTTAAAATGAAGATTATGAAATTCATTGCTTTTTTCTTCTATCATCATCTTAATTTCAGAACTTAAAAAAATAGTGAAATGTGTGTACTGATGACACTGTATGTTTCAGTAAACTACATGGGTGAAACCCTTTTGAAGTCATGGAAAAATTCCCCATATTTCCCCAGAATGTCACCCTATATTTCCTACTATAGCTCCCAGCTGTACACTTGTATTTGTATGGCATGTTAGACTAGAATGTAGATAGCTCACTTACTGAAGAAACAAAAGGAAAGAATAGAAATTAAGGGGATAAAGTCTGAGACAAGTAATATAAAGAGAAAATTGAATTACAATGCTGTACTAGAATTACGATAATAAAAGTGAGACAAGGTGGGTGAGGTTACAACTTTTATTGGCCCAACTTCTGGTGTTGGAAAAGACAAGGTTTGGAACTTCACAGAGTTCTTCAACTCTGTGAGGCTTGAAAGCTTCTCCCTTCCACCAACAGAAGTTGGTCCAGTGAAAGATATTACCTCACCCACCTCGTCTCTTTCATATCCTGGGACTAACATGGCTACTACACACTGCAAACAATAATAAAAGACAAATACAGTTTGTAGTGGTTAAAATATTTCTTTATATTTTGTGCACATCTACTCGGTTGCTTGTTTGGGCCTGGATCCTGTGTCTGACTTGTAGAGGTGGAGTCCTGTGCCTGTATGGAACTCTACTGACTTCAGTAGTGTGACGGGGTAGACTCACCACTGCGGCGCCTGCTGCAGGCTGTCCTGGGGATTAGCTCTGTTCGCCAGTGCGCCCTCCTCTGGTGATGTCTTGCTGCCGTCACTTCTGCTCCTGGACCCAGGCGTCCTTTTCATCACACAGCCCTCTGACTGTGCTGCACTCTGTGCTTCCCGCCTTCCAGGGGACAGTATTGCAGTTTGCTGTCCAGCCATTTCTCTCAGTGGCTACTGCAGCCAGTTGTCTGCTACTTCCTCAGTGGCGGGGAGAGTCCCAGGCCTGCCCACTACCCCAGATCCTGGCCCAGGGACCCTGTAGATGGCCACCACTTGCTGTGTCTCATCCCACTCCTCAGTAGATGTCCCTCGGCCACTTCCCATGCCCCTAGCACCCAAGGCCATCCTTACCCAAACACAAAGTATGTAGCTGGTGGGACATCAGGAAATTTGGGGCACCACATTTCCTGGTGCCCCGCACAGCTGCATGCTGCTCCAGCCCCTGCCCCGGGAGAGCTCTTCCCCATGGCCCCCACCCCAGCCCAGCCCCACCTCTGCTCCACCCCAGCCCCACCTCTTCCTACGCCTGCTCTGCCCCAGCCCCGCCCCCACTCCCCTAAGGACTGAAGCAGGGCCGGGCTTGCACTCACCGGCGATAGGAAGTGCAGTGACCCAGCCCCAGCCATGCATCTGGTGAGTGCTGGGGGGCAGTTCCCCCCTGTCCCCCAAGCCAGCCCCCCCCCGCACCATGGAGTCCTGCCCACCCTCACAGGGGGGCTGTGTAGGGCCTCAGAATAGCTAGGGATGGTCCTGCTAGCACCCTCTTTGTCCTGGCCTCAGCCTGCAGATCCTTCCAGCCTGCCAGGAGTTGCCTTTAAGCTCCCTAGGTCTCTGCCTGCAGCACTTCTCTGCCCAGGTGGCTTGCTGCCTTCAGCCTGCAAGACAACCAGTCTTCCTCAAGCTCCAGGGAGTGACTGAAGCTGCTCTGCAGCCCTTCTTATATGGGCCAGCCTGGCCCTGATTGGTTGCTCCACACAGCCTCTCTCTAATTGGCTGCCTCCTGCGCAGCATCCCTAGGGCTCTATTCATCATAAGTAGGGCTTTTGTTTTGGTAAGTCAGGTGATAGCTCTTTGTTACCAAGTCCACATCTATAAATCTGTTTCATGTAGAACTTAACATGAAATTTTCACCTTGTGCCAGCTTTGCTCAATCCATTCTTTTGTTGAAGGTGTTGCTCTGCTTCATCATTTTCTGGTTGCAAATGTTCATTTAGATTGACATATTTGCAAAGGATTATATATATATATATATATATATATATATATATATATATATATATATATATATATATAACTGAATTATGAGAGACATGTACTGACATTTTCTACTGAGAGCTTACTTAAACGTAATCATTCACTCTGTATTGCCACTCATATTGTTGGGAGATAATCAGTGAAAACTATTAGATGATAGCATTCTGCAATAATAATTATGACAGATGAATCTTTAATTTTACACTATAATATTCAACCAAACAATGCCCCCTTTTTAACTGAAAATCACCACTGGATTCATTTGTTATAACCAGACTCATTATTGATTTTCAGGAAACAGACTAGCTGTATTGAAGTGTGTCTGGAATATTTTACCTAATATGTATCTCAGTGCTTTTCGAAACCAGGGGTAGAAAAAACCATATATTAATGGATTACAGGTAGAATTAAAATAGCCACACCATGTTAAGGCATCAAGCAACAGCGTAGGAAGAGAGAAATTTAAAAATGGGTCAATTAAAACTGTGATGAAACATGGAAACCAGCATATTAGGAACACCCCCATGACTATACTCAGTGTCTTAGCAGCCTTCCTGTCTTTATTCTTGGAAAGTTGATTTGGTTTTTCATGATCTGCATTTTCAGGCATGCTGCTCATAACACGTGCATGCTTTTTGGATACTAAAAAAATTTTGACATAAATTCCTAGCATAACACAGCCAGGAGTAAAGAAGCCAACTGTGAACAAAATTGTTACCCATAATTTGTTGAACACAGTATGACACAAACTAGAGCATGCTACTAAAATCTGATAGCCCTCTATTCGAGAAGCATATACTTCTGAGAAAGACACCCCAAAAGCAAAAGCAACTGGCACTGACCAACAAACTGCTAGCATTCGCTTTATCACAGAGATGGTTATTTTGCTAGAATAATGCAGTGGGTAACAGATAGCATAAAAGCGATCAACAGCAATGGAACAAAGATGAAAGATAGAAGTCACACAGAGCATCACATCAAAACTATAGTGGACTTTGCATAAAGTGATCCCAAAGTACCAGCAGTTCTCCACAGATTTGACCATGCTGTAAGGCATAATGGTGAATCCCAGAAGAAAGTCGGTGACAGCCATGGAGAGGATCAGGAAGTTGGTTGGAGAGTGAAGCTGTTTGAAATAGGAGATTGAAATGATTATGGCTAGATTCCCGAAAATGGTGATGAAGATGGCTCCAGTCATGAACAAATACATTGTACCTCGAATACCTGGTGATCTGAACGTTTCAGGACAAGATCCATTTCCAAATTCAAAGCAACCAGTCCAGTGCTTGGAGATATTAGGAAAAGCCATAATCCTTTATCAGATATTTTCCTATTAGGATGTTTTTCTGTGCAGTTTTAATGTTCAGGCATTTCCAATGGACTACAGCTCCTAACATAGAATACAATGTAAAGTTAATTGTAAGTAACCATTAAACATTGTTTAAAGTTGTCAGATGAAATCCTGGTCCCATGGAAGTGAAAGACAAAACTCTTATTGATTTCAGTGGGGCCAGGTTTTATCCACCATTTCTCTGATAGATGCTGAAGTAATTTACATGGGTTGACACTGGAAATGATGATGAATATCATTTACAAAAATGTTTTTAAATAAAAATATTAAAAGTACATATTTTTTTCACATCATTAATTTGACTATTAGTATGACATTTCTTTTCGCAATCTATTACTTAAGTTCCACATTTTAAAAAGCTATTTATTTTCTACAGATGTCAAAATCAGCTGTTTTAACTAATGCCAAACATTCAAAAGGGAGGTAGGGAAGCAAAGAATTACAGTTATCATGGTCAGGGTGTTTTTTGTGCTTGGTCTGGAATTTTCACTTCTACTTAGCAGGGTCTCCATTTTTTTCATTCTCTGGGCCACTTTGTAAAATGAATTCTTCCACATGGACTATTTCTTCTCCTTGCCTCCTACTACATGGAACTGATCACTGCTTTGCACAAACCACAGTTTGAGAGCTGCTATTTTTAACAAATTGACTACTTCAGAGCAAGCCTGTTCAGTAAGGGGAGTTTTGTGCCCAGCTCACACTTCCCTGGAGTCCTTTGAGAAGTCAGGTAATGAGTTACACTCCACAAACACTGATCTTACAAGTGTCACAAATTCAAAAATCCACTCTCTGTCTTTTAGCTACTCCTGCTGATGCTAAGCTCACATGCTATGGATGATAAAGTACCCATCATGAACATTTGTAACTAAAATTGGTTGTAAAAACAAGAAAGCATATGACAACAAATATCCCTAGCTTTATTTTCTCCTCATAAACACCAGTTTTGCACTGCTGATTGAAATGGAGTTTCTCTTCATTTACACCAGTATAAATGAGAGGCGAATCAAACCCTGTGTATTAGCCATTTCAGAAAATTACTTTGAACAAAATGTATATAACAAGCTAACAATAAAGTTTGTATTCTCTCTTATTTGTACTATTTGTAAGCTTTCCGTTTTATCCCTGAAGAAATCTGAAGGCTGTCAACCAAGTGAATGCTGAGGAGGATCGGATGTAAATACAATATCTGTCCACCATCTGCAAAGGGTTATTATTTTAATATTATATCAATCCTTTTTCCTAAAAACATGGCATGTTATTTTCTGCACTGCAGATTCTTGCTTATGCAGCAAGAGATGGCAAATTCTATTTTCTTCCCTCTGTTAGGGTCTGATCCCATTCCCATGGAAGTGAATGAAAAACTCCCATTGATTTCAACAAGAGGTGGATCAAGCCCTTAGTTTCTTTGTGAAAACACAGCCTCACCACTTTCCCCCCTTCTGCATACTCTGCTAGAGATCATCCTATATTATATAAAAAATAAAAGCAGAGAAAGATACCATATCTATGCCATGTCAGCCTATATGTAAAGAAACATGTGATGTGGGGAACAGCTCAGCCCCATTATTTCTGTCCCAGTAGATATGGTCTTAAAAGTAAGAAAAGATAAACACATAAGCAACACAAGATTTAAAATAAATACTATAGATTCACGCTTCTTTACCCTGCCCTACCTGCGTCAGGCTAGACAACACCATCAATATATTCTTGAAGGTTTATTTTTGTATTACTATCCAGCTTATGTGAAATATTCATGTTGAATTTGAAGGGTATAGCCCGTTGGTATCTTTGCCCAGAATAACTAGGAAATGCACGTTACTGCACTTTTATGACATTACAGTCAGATCTCAAGAGAATTTAAGCCAAAAGGATCATTAGGGGGTTGCTGCTACAAGAGATAAATGAAGCCAGGTCCCCTGAAGGGATTGTTCTGTCCTCCATAACAGGATCAATATCTGTGCCTGCTTCACCTGCACCGACACACTCACCTGTGAGAGCTGTTTTGATGATTTGGAATGGATGAAAGCCAGCATGGAAGGGGCTTCCTTCTTTCCTTCTAGAAAGGAGATGTAGGAAAAGTTGAGGTGTCAGGAGTAGCTGGCACAATCTCTTCCTAGTGTAGTGGATAATACATTGTTTCTTTTGGATATTTGAGTAATTACCAGTCCTACAGGAGCATAACAAACCTAACAAAATTATCTTCTTGCCCATTTGAATGAGATGTAAACCCTCTCACTTTCCCCACCTTGTATCCCATGATATTTTTTACTTGATTCCTCTGAATACATGTCAAACATCAGGCGGACTTTGTCATAGGTCCAGCATTTTTTCTGTAGCCTCATAACGAAGTGTTCAGCCAAATCTCAGCAAGCATTAACAGTTTCTGGTTTGTTAAGAGTTTGTCCCTCAACCATAACATCTATGATTACTACAATGAAGGGCCTTTGCTGGCATAAGGTAATGGCTACGTTGTCAGTAGGTGCTGGCTTAGGAAGACTGTGCAAGTTGTGCATTAGTTTGCTTTTTGCCTGGCACATATACATTGTTCCATCAAATCTGAACATCAGTCATGGTACCACGGAGAACTCATACTTTCCCAAAGTGTCAACTTCATGCTGAGATCTGGACAGGACCAGGAGATGAGCACACAATAATCTGTCTGTGATTAGCTCTGTAACAGTCCCTGCGACCTTCATCCTTATTTTCTTTTTTGTATTTGAGCACAGCTTTAGTCTGCTCTTCTTGATTGGAGCCCATAGACTGATGGATTCTTGGATAATTATTGGGTTTTGAAGGTTTCATATAAGTCATGACCCAAAGTATCCATTTGACTTACATCTTTAGCTATCTCATCACTGAAGGCTGCTTTCATCATGAGATCAATCATATGCAAATGGGTTGCCAGTGTGAGTAAGCTGTAGCTTTAAAATTGCCCCGTCTTGGCATTTAACAGCACCTAATTTGTCTAGATAATGCTTGGTTATTTCTGTGGAAGTCATACCAGTCATGCTTAATGTTCCATTCAAAATTTTATCGTGTTCTGGGGTTGTCAGGTTCTCTGGCTGCTTCAAGTTTTTCCTGCTGCTTAATATGCTTCTTCTCCAGCCTTGCCAAATTAAGGTTATTGGTGCACTTCTTATAGCATTGTGTTTAATCAGATCCTCCACGGTGGTATTCTCCAAAGCTTCAGCTACTCACTAGCTTGGTACACTATAACTCCCCCATTGATGCCTAAAAATTATCAAGACCAAAGTAAAAATAAGGATTTTGTAATAAATTACTTTGGGATTGTATTTATGTTATGAAATGTACATTATGTAACTATGTGCATACCTTTTGCCGATGGATTCCAGCAATTTTTGGCTGAATGCTGACATCTTAACCAGTGCTCATTAAAACTATTTTGGCATAATAACCAAACCTGATAATCAATATCCCTGAACTGCTTCTTTTTTGCCGATGATGACAAAACAGCTTGAAGCACTCCTTCAATTTATAGTAATCTGTAACATTAAAAAAATAGATCAGGTATCACGTTCTGTGTATTAACTGATAACATAGTGCTGTCAGTCAAGGGCCACAATTTAACATTGTGAGGGCTGCATGTTTGATGTGCCTGTGTTAAATTATAATTTAAAACATGCAGATTTTTAAATATATATTTTCTCAAATATATATACCTACATAATTGTTCTAGGTTTATCATGATTGATATCATTATGTTCCCTGGAGAAAGGACACTATATCAGCACAATTTCCACCAACCAGAGGAAGCTGAGAGCCAGGGTGGGCAGCGAGTTCCCCCTGCCAGGCTGCAGAGGATGATACCATTGAAATGATGATTCTGTAGATTTTTACAACTCAAATGACACCTCCCTGACCTTTTATCATCAACTTGCTCGCAGAATTAAACATGCACACAATCTTCGAACTTGGCTTGACTTTTAAGTTTTAGTGAGACATAGTGGACAAGCCAAGTTTGAAGAAAATCAGGCCACTAATTTTAAAGTTAAGAACATTTAAAGGAGCTCACCTATAGGGAAACTGCACTAAAGATAAACAAGGAAACATTTTCCAACATTATGTTGGAAAAATACATAAAAATCATAAGAATTATCTGACACCATATCACTTGCTAACTCCAAAGAACGGCAAATGAAAGCAAAATTAAATGGTAATGTGACTAGGAATATTTTATCTTGGAGGGAAGTCAGCTATTTTGGAGACAAATGTCCGAACTTGATCAGATACATCTGGAAATTTTTTCTTAAATAGTCAAACAAGATTGCAAGCCTTGTACATATTACTTTTTATTAAAACAAACATGTAAAATATCCATCAATATGGAAAACAGATGTGATTATAGTCTATTTTGGAGTTACAAACCATAAAGAAATAACTAAAAAAATCTGTAAAAACATGCTGCACTTTAAGAACAGTAGGTCCTGTGCCTCAGAATTTGTTTCCCATTCAGCATGGAATGGCAAATAGGAACAGACTGCATATTTCAGTGTTTTGAAGAAACTTAAGGCTGAAATGTTTTAACAATGACAATAAGGGAAATTAAATATATGAAATGAAACTAGTTAAATATAAAACTTAATTTCAATTGATAAGGCAGAAAACACCCACGTGTAGTTATTGTGGCTTAATCATATGGCAGGAACTGGAGGCCTTGTAGTGCTTAGGGAAGTAATTATGTGCACTAATTACTTCCACCCCGACATAGTGTACTGCTTAATTACTTTAATTATTTCCTAATAATTTCACCTTTGTGGTATCTTGCTGTTTTCATGTTATTCTTAATAACTGTTCAGAGAGAACTATACTGATTACTGAGTAAATTCAATCATTAGAATATAAGAACATAAGAATGGTCATATTGGGTCAGACCAATGGTCCATCTAGCCCAGTATCCTGTCTTCCGACAATGGCCCTTGCCAGATACTTCAGAGAGAATGAACAAAACAGGGCAAATATCAAGTAATCCAACCTCTGTCATCCAGTCCCAACTTCTGGCAGTCAGAAGGTTAGTGATACTCAGAGCATGGGGTTGCGTCTCTGACCATCTTGGCTAATAGCCATTGATGGACCTATCCTCCATGAACTTATTTAATTTTTTTAACCCTTTTATAGTTTTAGCCTTCATCCCCTGGCAATGAGTTCCACCTATGTGAACAAGTGCTGTTCTAACAATACTATATATTGTTGAAACTCACTCTCTTCCTCAAGTTGTTTTATTAACACCAAAAATTAAGGAAAATACAACATAAAGATCAGCTCAAATATTCCCTCCCCTGCTTGACTGCTCCTACTACTCCCCCATATGGACCACTCAGCCCACACCCTGCATCCTCTTCATCTAAAGAGCCACTCCAACTTCCATTATAACCAGATGGGGTAACAAGCCATTTGCCTCAAGGAATCCGCAACCACCTAATCTTTTCCCAGTAAGATCAACACCTACTAGCAAACACTGCCAACCAATTACAATGATATTAAGTTCTATAATTTTAAAAACAAACGTGAATTCAGTGCTCATGAAAGGAGCTGCATTGACTCCACTATTGTTCCTCACTTCTGTCCTGAAGAGCATCATTAAGCTTATATCTACACTGCACAGTTTACCTGGGTGATTGGCACCCCAGTTTGAGCATCCGCACAGCAAAGCCCAACCCACATCACTGTGTCCTCACTGTTTCTGCCCTTACCTATGTGTAGGACCCTACCAAATCCATGGTCATGAAAAACACATCACGGACCATGAAATCTGGTCTCCACCTGTGAAATCGGGGCTTTTGTGTGCTTTTACTCTATACTATACAGATTTCACAGAGAAGACCAGTGTTTCTCAAATTGGGGGTCCTGACCCAAAGGAGAGTTGCAGGAGGGTCACAAGGTTATTTTCTGGGGATTGCAGTATTGCCGCCCTTATTTCTGCACTGGCTTCAGAGCTGGGTGACCAGAGAGCTGTGGCTGTTGGCTGGGCACCCAGCTCTGAAGGCAATGCCCCACCAGCAGCAGTGTAGAAGTAAGGGTGGCAATACCATACCATGCCACCCTTACTTCTGCTTTGCTGCTGGGAGCAGCTCTGCCTTCAGAGCTGGGCTCCTGGCCAGCAGCTGCTGCTCTTTAGCTGTCCAGCTCTGAAGGCAGCGTTGCCACCAGCAGCAGCACAGAAGTAAGGGTAGCAGTACTGCAACCCATTCCTCCTACAATAACCTTGCAACCCACCCACAACTCCTTTGGGGGTCAGGACCTCTACAATTACAACACCATGAATTTCAGATTTAAATTGCTGAAATCATGAAATTTAGTATTTTTTAAATCCTATGACTGTGAAATTGACCAAAATGGACAGTGAATGAGACAGGGGGGCATATAGATTTATAAATTCATTGATTATAGGGCTGGAAGGGACCTTGAGAGGTCATCGAGTCCAGTCCCCTGCCCTCATGGCAGGACCAAATACTGTATAGACCATCCCAGATAGACATTTATTTAACCTACTCTTAAATATCTCCAGAGATGGAGATTCCACAACCTCTCTAGGCAGTTTATTCTAGTGTTTAACCACCCTGACAGGAACTTTTTCCTAATGTCCAACCTAAACCTCCCTTGCTGCAGTTTAAGCCCCTTGCTTCTTGTTCTATCATTTAGAGGCTAAGGTGAACAAGTTTTCTCCCTCTTCCTGATGACAATCTTTTAGATACCTGAAAACTGCTATCATGTCCCCTCTCAGTCTTCTCTTTTCCAAACTAAACTAACCCAATTCTTTCAGCCTTCCTTCATAGGTCATGTTCTCTAGACCTTTAATCATTCTTGTTGCTCTTCTCTGGATCCTCTCCAATTTCTCCACATCTTTCTTGAAATGTGGTGCCCAGAACTGGACACAATATTCCAGTTGAGGCCTAACCAGCGCAGAATAGAGCGGAAGAATGACTTCTCATGTCTTGCTCACAACACACCTATTAATGCATCCCAGAATCACGTTTGCTTTTTTTGCAACAGCATCACACTGTTGACTCATATTTAGCTTGTGGTCCACTATAACCCCTAGATCTCTTTCTGCCATATTCCTTCCTAGACAGTCTCTTCCCAATCTGTATGTGTGAAACTGATTGTTCCTTCTGAAGTGGAGCACTTTGCATTTGTCTTTATTAAACTTCATCCTGTTTACCTCAGACCATTTCTCCAATTCGTCCAGATCATTTTGAATATGACCCTATCATCCAAAGCAGTTGTAATCCCTCCCAGTTTGGTATCATCTGCAAACTTGACAAGCGTACTTTCTATGCCAGTATCTAAGTTGTGATGAAGATATTGAACAAAGCCAGTCCCAAAACAGATCCCTGTAGAACCCCACTTGTTATACCTTTCCAGCAGGATTGGGAACCATTAATAACTACTCTCTGAGTACGGTTATCCAGCCAGTTATGCACCCACCTTATAGTAGCTCCATCTAAGTTGCATTTGCCTAGTTTATTGATAAGAATATCATGCGAAACTGTATCAAATGCCTTACTAAAGTCTAGGTATACCACATCCACTGCTTCTCCCTTATCCACAAGTCTCGTTATCCTATCAAAGAAAGCTATCAGATTGGTTTGACACGATTTGTTCTTTACAAATCCATGCTGGCTATTCCCAATCACCTTACCATCTTCCAAGTGTTTGCAGATGATTTCCTTAATTACTTGCTCCATTATCTTCCCTGGCACAGAAGTTAAACTAACTGGTCTGTAGTTTCCTGGGTTGTTCCCTTATTATAGATGGGCACTATATTTGCCCTTTTTCAGTCTTCTGGAATCTCTCCTGTCTCCCATGGTTTTCCAAAGATAATAGCTAGAGGCTCAGATACATCTCTATTAGCTCCTTGAGTATTCTAGGATGCATTTCATCAGGCCCTGGTGACTTGCAGGCATCTAACTTTTATAAGTGATTTTTAACTTGTTCTTTTTTTATTTTATCTTCCAAACCTACCCCCTTCCCATTAGCATTCACTATGCTAGGCATTCCTTCAGACTTCCCGGTGAAGACCGAAACAAAGAAGTCATTGAGCACCTTTGCCATTTCCAAGTTTCCTGTTACTGTTTCTCCCTCCTCACTGAGCAGTGGGCCTACTCTGTCCTTGGTCTTCCTCTTGCTTCTAATGTATTGATAAAAAGTCTTCTTGTTTCCCTTTATTCCTGTAGCTAGTTTGAGCTCATTTTGTGCCTTTGCCTTTCTAATCTTGCCCCCTGCATTCCTGTGTTGTTTGCCTATATTAATCCTTTGTAATTTGTCCTAGTTTCCATTTTTTATATGACTTTTTTATTTTTTAGATCATGCAAGATCTTGTGGTTAAGCCAAGCTGGTCTTTTGCCACATTTTCTATCTTTCCTACCCCTGGTTCTTTGTGCTGAGAGGCTCTGGGGGAAAGAACTTGTCTGTCCTTTCCGGGGGGGGGGGCGGGGAATTATGGGAAGGCTTCTGAAGGACTATCAGCATTAGGCTCTAACCCACACACCCAAGCTGAGTAAGCCACCACAGGCATAGAGCACATCTAAGGTCAGAGGTTTTCTGTGTGCATGGTAGGGGTGGGCTAAAGCTGAAACCCAGGTAAGACCATGGGCTAACTGTTCAGCACAGACACTGTAGGCTCACAGCTTATTCAGTTCTTGATATCTCTGCTGAATCTGCTAACAAGTGTGCCCATTGGAGGTGGGGGGGCATGATTTTGTGATGTGGACAATTTCCTGCTAGGAATTGGACTGAGACTTCACGTTCATTTTATGAAGACCACTGAACGGTTATGACCTGGAAGTATTTTAGTCAATACTGACTTTGGCTAGATTTAAACTGGCAGCATGGAGGTAAAAAGCTCTAGTAAAAATCCCACTCAACCAAGGAAGTGTAAGCAAATCTAGTTAATGCATTACTGAGAGTAGGATTTCAACTATGTTAATTTCAGGATTTAGGCCCAGATCCTCAGAAGTATTTGGGCACCTAATTCCTCTGGAAATCAGTGCAAGTTAGGTGCCTAAATACCTTTGAGAACCTGGGCTCTGATCCAGGGAAACAACCCTATTCAGGAAAGGAATTAAGCACTTGCTTAATTGCTTTCCTGAATCAAGGCCTTAGGCACCATAGTTATGAGCACTATAAAAAGCCTTAAAATAGACAGATAATTGCAAAAGCAAGACTTGCTCCCAAGAAAGTAAACACAGCCATGTTTACATGCATTTCATGTTTTCTACTCCTGTTTTTCTTGTTATCAATCTGCTATTATTTGCTATTTATGTAAAGGATCAAATACGGTGTGATTTGTGGGTACCCTTACCTTTTGAAGTGTCCTGATTTCACAGTGATCAGTCCTGCATCTGGTTCTGTTCAATATCTTCATCAAGGATCTAAGATAATGGCACAGAGTACACATAAAATTTGCAGACAATACTAAACTGGGAGGGGTTGCAAGTGCTTTGGAGGATAGGATTAAAATTCAAAATGATCTGGACAAACTGGAGAAATGGTCTGAAGTAAACAGGATTAAATTCAATAAGAACGAATGCAAAGTACTTGACTTAGGAAGGAACAATCATTGCACACATACAAAATGGGAAATGACTGCCTAGGAAGGAGTACTGCAGAAAGGGATCTGGGGGTCATAGTGGATTATAAGATAAATAGGAGTCAACAGTGTAACACCCTGTTGCAAAAAAAAGCAAACATCATTCTTGGATGTATTAGCAGAAGTGTTGTAAGCAAGACGCAAGAAGTAATTCTTCTGCTCTACTCCACACTGATTAGGCCTCAACCAGAGTATTGTGTCCAAGTTTGGGCGCCACATTTCAGGAAAGATGTGGACAAACTGGAGAAAGTCCAGAGAAAAGCAACAAAAATGATTAAAGGTCTAGAAAACATGACCTATGAGGAAAGATTGAAAAAACTGGGTTAGTTTAGTCTGGAGAAGAGAAGATTGAGAGGGGACATGAGAACAGTTTTCAAGTACATAAAAGGTTGTTACAAGGAGAAGGGAGAAAAATTGTTCTCCTTAACCTCTGAGGATAGAACAAGAAGCAGCAAGGGCGGTTTGGGTTGGACATTACGAAAAACTTTCTAACTGTCAGTGTGGTTAAGCACTGGAATAAATTCATAACATAGGGAGGTTATGAAATCTCCACCATTGGAGATTTTTGAGTGCAAGTTAGACAAATACCTGTCAGTCAGGGATAGTCTAGGTAGACTAGGCCTGACATGAGTGCAGGGGACTGGACTAGATGATCTCTTGAGGTCCCTTCCAGTCCTATGATTCCATTTCCTCTTGCTATAGAGGCAGAGGATGTGTCTGGAAGCTACATGAGGTAATCCAGGTGTATAGCAGGCCCTGGCCTAACAGGGAAGGCGCTTGGTTCCATGGAAAAGCAATCACTTGAAGCTCATGAAATCACTCATGTTTTTATAGTAAGACTTCCCTCAGTTTCACTATTAATCAGAGATGGGCCCAAACCCATCCTCCATAGGTCCACACCTGGGAGCTGTATTTGGATCCAAGTTCATAGCTGCTGACTGCTGTGTACTAGACTCTCTCAATCCATAGACAAGTTCACCAGCTTGGAGAAGGCTGAGCTCGGAGCTGGATTTCTAGCACTTGCATTCAGTGTGTTGAGGTCCAGGATTTGGGTTCGCCCCCATGACAGGGAGAAGCATCTCCATTCAGATCTGCTGTTCTGATCAGTGGGGGCTGGTTCAGACTCAGGGAGAATTGGTTCAGACCAGACCATATTCTGCCATTGAACCAATTCCCACCGATACACCTAACATCACTGTGTATTCCAGCCATGCCTCTTGAGCAGGAACAGGACTCACCTGCTCTTCTTCTAGCCTCCTCTGCTTGGTCTTGATGTACTGCTAAACAGCTTAATATGTCAGTCATAACGTTGCACTAGTGCTGTTGTGTGCTTGTTTTTTAACGTAACTGTTTTAAATACTCCTGTGTTGGGATGTAATTCTGTCTCAGGGTTCTGGAAATGCATAAAGCACAAAATCAAAATTATAGACTTTGGGTCAATGGGACCTTTGCCTTTGACATTATTAGCAGCAAAATGAAGCTGGGGTGCTGGAACAATTTTTATAGTGAGTGTGCTGAGAGCCACTGAACCAAACTGTAAACCCTGGATATGCTGGAAACCACTTCAAGACAGGGGGTGCAGCAGCACCCACCGCACCCTTATTCCAGCAACCATTAAATGCAGGCAGTTGTACAGTAACACACAAAATAAACATACACGTTTAACAAGAGAAAATGCTTTCTTAAGGTCAAGCCCAGAATAATTGCTAAAAGAAGTTTTCATAAAAGTTAAAACATGATCTCAGCCATTAGAGACACATTTGTTTTGAAAAAGGCAGTCATCTGGGAAGTGTTTAATAGGGTCAGTAACTAGATGTGTGGATAACAAATTTAACAATGCCCTTAGCACTTCATTTACAGGATGACACTTTGAAGGTGCACTTGCTTATATTCTTCTTGGTTGACCATAATCCAATCTGACAAAAGCACAAAGCAATTTTCTCACTTCCAATTTGCCAAATTGTTGGGTTCAAATAGAGACCATGGGGCCTCATTAACACACCTCTTTTGTCTGCTTTCATCATCACGAGCAATAACTGGCAGTGATTAGGACTAATGAAAGTAAATAGTTCAGGACTTC